>NC_092730.1:46932117-47276784 GCF_047496885.1 Scyliorhinus torazame
CTCCCAAGAAACCAGCAGCCAAGAAATCTCCCAAGAAACCAGCAGCCAAGAAATCTCCCAAGAAACCAGCAGCCAAGAAATCTCCCAAGAAACCAGCAGCCAAGAAGGCGGCAACTCCCAAAAAGAGCGCGAAGAAAGCAGCCCCGAAGAAAAAGTCAGCTGTGAAAAAGACCACGGGCAGAATAAATCCGACCCAATCGAGGGCCAAGCCCAAAGTCAAATCAGCAACGGCTAAGAAACCAGCAAAGAAGTGAAAGAAGGCGAGCAAATTGTAAACCTCTGAACCCAAAGGCTCTTCTCAGAGCCACCCACATCTCTCAGGAAAGAGCTGATCCCCCGACCAATGAATCGCTGTCCCGGTGCTGGGAGCAGATTTCAGACAGAAATGTCAATCCAGTATTGCCGCTCACTCGCTGACATGCTCTGCACCGGGCCTCTCCCCCCACTCTGCACTAAAACACAGGGATGTTGCTGCCTCTTCCTAACCGCGGATGTGTCCGGGGGAACAGTCACAGTTTGTGTTAGTTTCATCATTCACAGATTCAGGGGAGAGTCTGTAAAAGAGTTAACATGGCGAAGAAATCCCACCTCATAACTTAAACACTTTATATCAGCTGGAAGGAATGTTAGTAAATCCCCAACCCGTCTGGGAGAGGAGTTGTGTGGGGATGGAATAGGAGCTGGGGTTGAAATAGGAGCAGATAGTTGGGCTGGTTCTAGAAAGGAGTGAACTTAGGCGGGAATATTACTGACAAGTCTGGATTTAATAGATCTGCGTTTCTAACTAGCTGCTATCTGATGTTGCAGTTTGTACGTGTTGTTCAGCGCCCTCTTTTCACTTCTGTTTGGAATATAAAATGTGGGTTGGAGCAGGCAGGAGGCGGAGCTGGATGATCAAAGACATTTCACTGCTCTGTCTGTCACTCAGTCCGCTCCCGCCTCTCTCTCTCAGTCAGGTCGGGGCGGGCTGTATAATAAAGGAAAGAGCAGCAGCTCGTCTCATTCAGCAACGATTTGACTGAACAAGCATCATGTCTGGCAGAGGGAAAGGAGGCAAAGGACTGGGTAAAGGCGGAGCAAAGCGGCACCGCAAAGTGCTTCGTGATAACATCCAGGGCATCACCAAACCAGCAATCCGCCGCCTGGCTCGCCGTGGCGGCGTCAAGCGCATCTCGGGTTTGATCTAGGAGGAGACTCGCGGGGTGCTGAAGGTTTTCCTGGAGAATGTGATCAGGGACGCGGTCACCTACACTGAACACGCCAAGCGCAAGACCGTCACCGCCATGGATGTGGTTTACGCTCTCAAACGCCAGGGCCGCACTCTCTATGGATTCGGCGGCTGAGAAAATCAATTTGACAATTTAACAAAATCCAAAGGCTCTTTTAAGAGCCGCCCAAATCCTCACATTGAGACCACTGACCTGAGAATGGCAGCAGCATAACTCATCGAGCTGCTTTAGCGACTCATAGCTTGGAAACCTCGATTTCCTGTTAAAACGGGTGGCGTTAGAGCAGGAAATCCTTTCCGAGCATTGATTTCTGTTTTCACTCTTTTTAAGAGCCGGTGCAGATTCGATGGGCCGAATGGTCTGCAGTATAAATTTTATAATTCGGCGACATAGTTGTACAGTCTGAAACACGAAACCATTCTCCGAGGTCAAACCTGTAACCGCGCACAATGAACACTGACATTGATCAGAGACACTATTTACATAACTGATCTGTAAACACCGCCTCCTCCATCCATCTCCCCCAGAACAGTCGCTGAACGAATCAGCCAATTTTCCCTTTAATACCTATCGCTCTTTGCATTGAAAGAACCGATATCGCTGATCAGATAAAAATGAGACAGAATTCCGCCCCTCAATACGAGACAAAAATGGGGCCAGGAATCATTGAGACGTTTTTCACATTTACAACTTGAGATTGAGTTTTGATTTTTTTCGGTTTTGTCAAATATCCGTTCCTGGTCCCTGTGAAATTGGCGGGCTTTTTGAAATTGATGGGGTGTCAGTTGCTGGTCCACCAATCAGGGCCCTGATATTCTTCCCAATCATCGCTCTTTTCAAACTTGTCCACGGGATCGGGCTGCATCCAATGAGGAGAAGTGGGCGGTCACGATAATGTCTTAAATAGGCAGCGAGAGAGCGGCGCCAGCATTCTCAGCGTGTGCGTTTCCCCCAGTTTCACATCATGGCCAGGACCAAGCAGACAGCGCGCAAATCGACCGGAGGCAAAGCTCCTCGCAAACAGCTGGCTACCAAAGCGGCCCGCAAGAGCGCTCCAGCCACGGGCGGAGTGAAGAAGCCCCATCGCTACAGACCCGGCACTGTGGCTCTGAGGGAGATCCGCCGCTACCAGAAATCCACCGAGCTGCTGATCCGCAAACTGCCCTTCCAGCGCCTGGTGCGAGAGATCGCTCAGGACTTCAAGACAGACCTGCGCTTCCAGAGCTCCGCCGTCATGGCCCTGCAGGAGGCCAGCGAGGCTTACCTGGTGGGGCTCTTTGAGGACACCAACCTGTGCGCCATCCACGCCAAGCGAGTCACCATCATGCCCAAAGACATCCAGCTGGCCCGCCGCATCCGCGGGGAACGCGCCTAAAACTCGGCTTCAGCACCAACAGCAACAAAGGCTCTTTTAAGGGCCACCAAGTCTGTCAGGAAGGGAGCTTCACCCCCCAATACTCATTTGACGTGATTTCGAATATAAGCATGGGCTTTAGGAAGCTTTATTGAAATCACATACCAGAATTAATAGCATGGAATGAACATCGCTTATTGTCACTAGTAGGTTTCAAATAAAGTTACTGTGAAAAGACCACATTCCGCCGCCTGTTCGGGGACGCTGGAAGGGAAGCAGCAGAACAAAATCTATAGTGTCAAAAAATAATTCGCTCTTTTTCAGATCAAGTGAGTGGCTCTGAAAAGAGCCTTTGTGTTATTAGATTAAAGAATGGTCGCTTCACTTCTTGCCGGCGCCAGCGCTGGTTTTCTTGGGCAGCAGCACGGCCTGGATATTAGGCAGCACCCCGCCCTGAGCGATGGTCACCCCTCCCAGCAGCTTGTTGAGCTCCTCGTCGTTGCGGACGGCCAGCTGCAGGTGCCTGGGGATGATGCGGGTCTTCTTGTTGTCCCGGGCCGCGTTGCCGGCCAGCTCGAGGATTTCAGCGGTCAGATACTCGAGCACAGCAGCCAGATAGACCGGGGCTCCGGCCCCCACACGCTGGGCATAGTTGCCCTTTCTCAGGTGCCTGTGAACACGGCCTACCGGGAACTGCAGTCCAGCCCGGGAGGAGCGAGACTTGGCCTTGGCCCGAGCTTTCCCGCCGGTCTTTCCTCTTCCAGACATTGTCACAGTCTCACAAACACTTTCACACAGAATGAGGAAACCCGCCCACATTCACTTCTCTTATAGCTTCAGGAGGAGTGGCGGTGCACACATTGCTGATTGGTTATCTGAACAACATTGCGGAGTCTGCTTCAACGTGACCAATCAGATATCTGTTTGAAGCACCAATCAGGGGGATCCCGGGTAATGAGGTCGGAAAGTTTGGGCGCCAAATGTTCAGATTCCAACCGAAGATTGATTTCAAAGCTTAAAAGAGCGCGAAAAGATTTAGAAAAGAGAAAATTGAATAGGGACCGTAAAAAATGTGAATACATCGATGAATTTTGAGTGTAAGAATGTTGGATTCTCTCTCTATCCCTAGACCACAGTTTCTCTTCATCTGTCAGTTTCTGATTTCGTGCTTTCTCTGTAACTGACAACAAACCCAAAATAAATTAAAGCAAAATAATGCGTTGTTGCAAATGTGAATTAAGGAGAACGTGCTGGATAAACTCAGCATGTCCGGGGGCATCTTTGTAAACGTTTTGAATCTGCAGAACGTGGATTTAGATCCGAAACTGTCTTCAAAAATTTTTACAATTTGCAGTCCAGTCGGGTTTAATCTGGCTGCTGTTTAAAACGCTCTCAGTCGCCGACAGAATGTCAAATATACGGCCAAGTGAAAATTTTATAATTTGTTTCCATATTGTATACTGCTTCCTCAGTGGTAAAAGTGGAGTGAGCAATTTGGAGCTCGTGTCAGTATTGAAATGGAGTTTTCCCACACCACTGGTGTGCTCTCAATAAACTGATCGATTATTGAGTAAACCTGAACATAAATGGAAAGGGAGGTTTTTCGGAACCTGAACACAAATTGAAAGGGAGGTTTTGGCGTTCTATTGTCTCTCCAAATCTAGCGACAGGGACCGAATATGACCAAGTCAGAAACCAAAGACACACAGCGTCACCGAGCAGTCACAAAATGATGGGACTTTATTATCAAGGCACGAAGGATGTTATGTTCCAGTGAAACGGTATTTGAACGGATTTGGCTATTCTTAAACTGATACTTGAAAATATGATAGTTTGGCTGCTTTGCAGAAATTGTGGGTGGCTCTTAAAAGAGCCGTTGGGTTTTGATGAGTTTGAGAACAGTTTTACTTGGAGCTGGTGTACTTGGTCACCGCCTTTGTCCCTTCCGACACGGCGTGCTTGGCCAGTTCGCCGGGCAGCAGCAGGCGCACGGCGGTCTGGATCTCCCGGGAGCTGATGGTGCTGCGCTTGTTGTAATGGGCCAGGCGGGAAGCCTCACCCGCGATGCGCTCGAAAATATCGTTGACGAAGGAGTTCATGATGCTCATGGCCTTGGAGGAGATGCCGGTGTCGGGGTGAACCTGCTTCATCACTTTGTAGATGTAGATGGAGTAACTCTCCTTTCTGGCTCGTCTCCTCTTCTTGTTGCCCTTCACTGGTACCTTCTTCTGGGTTTTCTTAGCGCCCTTCTTGGGAGCTGGAGCTTTCTTGTCCTCAGCCATGGTCAGAGCAAACTGCAGACACACAATAACTGAGAATTGCCACACAACTGTTCTTTTCTCGACTAACTCAGTGAACTATGTTAATGAAGGATGGGTGAGAGACCAAGTCACCATTGGTGAATTTAGAATGCTGAGACATCTACGAGCATCTGATTGGTTGTTTCAGGTACCCTATTAGAGCAACTGCCCCGCCCATCCACAAACTTCTGTGGCCAGTCAGATTCCGCTAATTGACACATTGCTCTGACTCTGGGCCTCCCTCTGCCGGCAGCAGCACATTCTCTCTTCTGGTAATAACACGTCACTCTCCAGGGGCTGTCCCGGGTGCCGGCTATACCGCGCATGCGTGCCCACTCAGCCCGATCAGGCGGTGCGCATGCGCGGTACACAGCGGGCCGGACCGCCTCCTCCTGACGTCACCGGGCTGTCCAAGGGCAGCTTCTTTGAAGCAACAGCAGGTTGAAGCGGCGCCAGAGAGCAGATCCTCCATTTTGTAGCTGGCAGCTGTGAAGAATTGAAAATGGACGGTTTTGTAATAATGAAGAGAGGGTCAGAGACACAAACAGGCCCGGATCACACATCTAAATCTGTGGGAGAGAGTCGCTAAGGAGAGTCCACAGCAACACAAAGCAGAGCTGGGGTGAGCTCCACGGCCTCTGCTCAACAACCCATTAAGAAGAAGCTGGAAACAGGAACACAGCAGAATAAAGGTGATATTTGAAGGTATGTCTTTATAAATTGTGCCAATGCAAATCAGGATCTCCTCTGGCTGATTTGTTTGCTGATGAAACGTGGAAGCTCTCTATGTCTTACCTTGCAGACATCTTTTCAATTCTAAACACACTGAACCGCAAATTGTCAGGGAAGGAGGATGATTGCTTTTGGCGCTGTGAAGAATTTGATGCTTTCCAAAAGTCATTGAACGTTAGGCAACTGCGCGTAGAAAGCCAAACCTACTACATGTTCCCCACACTGCAATGACATCTCGAAGAAAACGGTTAGGATGGGAACTGTCGATAGACTGGCTGCGCTGAACAACAGTTTATATCGCTATTTTCCAGAGGAGAAGTTTCAGATTTTGAGAGAGAATTAGTTGGTGAAAACTCCCTTTGAGTTCGAGACCCCAGACTCAATTTACTGACTTATAGCTGACTCCAAATGTACAAACTGAGCTTCTGCACCTTACCTGTGACAGCACATTAAAAATAAGGCACAACTCCATGAGGTTTTCAGAGTTCCAGCGTAGCGTCTCCGAGGAGTACCCAGTACGGAGTAAAGCAAACATTCTTTTGCTATTCCACATCACAAGGATCTACATGTTCAAGGTTGGATTTTTCATCCTCAAAAGGATGAAGACAGCACACAGGAACCAGCTGAACTCTGCACCTGATACATGCACTGCCCTCTCCTCTAAACCTGATTGGAAAGAGATCATAAGGACCAAGCAAGTTCACCTACTGGATTAAAGGTAAGAGAACATAGTGGGTCACGGAGGTCAGCTGGTGTGGGTCCCAAAGGCTGGCCAGCATGGGTCCCAAGGGATAGCCGGTTGGTTAAAATGGGTCGCAGGTAAAAACGGTTTAAAAGTACTGCTCTGTAAAATTCTGCTGATTCAGTTCATCCACTTTTCCTTCATTTACCAGGACTAACTGATCTAATGTCATTGATGCAGTACATATGTTACAGATAAGAACATTTATAACTGAAGCAGAATGGAAAAGGCAGTTTCAGACATCAGGACAAGACCAGGTCTCATACTACAAGAAGAGACCTGAGCAATGAAACATTATAAGAATTATTATTGGTAAACATGCAGTTACTGAAGAAGAATTTTAAAATCCAGCTTTGTCAGTATGTCATGGTGCTCATTACAGAGAAAGTGCTGCAAACTGCTCCGAACTGTTTGTCAACAATTCAAGTGGAGACTGGAGAAGCTTTCAACTGGAGCTGGAGCTGAGTTCATAGATTTCACCGAGTCTACAGTGGCCATTCGGCCCATCAAGTCTGCAACGGCCCTTGGAAAGAGCATATTAATAATAATAGATTGTCACAAGTAGGCTTCAATGAAGTTACTGTGAAAAGCCCCAGTCGCCACATTCCGGCCCCTGTTCGGGGAGGCCGGCACGGGAATTGAACCCACGCTGCTGGACGTGTTCTGCATTACAAGCCAGCTGCTTAGCCCACTGTGCTAAACCAGCCCTCCCCAACTACCTAAGCTCACACCTGAACCCTAGCCCCACACCTCCACCCTCCCCGGAAATCTTCCGGTCAGGCCGTGTTTTTCCTGCGGGCCGAGCAAGCGGTCTACCGTGTCCTGGAAAGGGGGCTCACAGTGGGTGGGGCACACGTGGTGGTGGACCCACTGGAGGCCACCGCCGAATGTGTCGCTCCTTCAAACGTCCCGCTCTACCTCCCCACCGAGCTCCTCCTCCCCCATCTCAACTTCCTGCGGGAGGTCGGGTCCGGGGTGGCGCCGCTGACACTCGGCCTGCGGGACACTTCCCTCTGTCATGAATACTCCTTCCGGCATCAGGGTTTTGTCTGCCTGACCCGGGAGGAGGTCATGGAGGGAGGATTTGTGGCTCCCCACCAAGGGAAGGACCATAAAGTGATCTGGTCTGCGGATGGCATGCGGTGCCATGCCTGAAGTGGGCTGGGGCATATTCGCCGGAACTGCCCCACCCTAACGGCCACTGCCAACAACATCTCCACGGCGGCCATGGCAGGCACTGCCCCCCTCTCCTCTACCACCTCTGTCTGCCCAGCAGCCGGCCCCTGACAACACCTCGGCTGTTGGCGGCCTAAAAAGGCCAAACGGAAGACGGCGCGATGGTCGGACCGGGCCCACCCACACCTTGGCCCCATCACGAGTACTGACCCCGTGCCCGTCCCAACCAACACAGAGGCCGCAGCCTCACCTCGCGATGCCGCCGCCACCTCACAACAACATGAGGGGCCTGGAGAGACCAACACACGGGCTCCGGAGGGCGGTGGGGACCCTGTGTACAGTCCCGAGCTGGATGCTGTTCCGGCCCCACCACAGTCCCAGGGGCTCGGCGATGCGGAGGGGGGGGGGGCATTGCAGAGGGTGGGGGGGGTTGCTGCCGAGGGCCTTCCAGCAGTAGTGGCCCCGCAGCAACACCAGCTTGCCCACCGCAAGCGCCAGCGGCCTGGGTTGGAGGTGGTGGTGGATCTTGCTACCCCCTCCCCAGGCGAGCGGGGTTGGGTATCTCCTGTGTTTATTTCCATCACCCTGATGGGCAGCACGGTAGCATAGTGGTTAGCACAATTGCTTCACAGCTCCAGGGTCCCAGGTTCAATTCCCGGCTTGGGTCACTGTCTGTGTGGAGTCTGCACGTTCTCCCCGTGTGTGCGTGGGTTTCCTCCGGGTGCTCCGGTTTCCTCCCACAGTCCAAAGATGTGCAGGTTAGGTGGGTTGGCCGTGCTAAATTGCCCTTAGTGTCCAAAATTGCCCTTAGTGTTGGGTGGGGTTACTGGGTCATGGGGATAGGGTGGAGGTGTGAGCTTGGTAGGGTGCTCTTTCAAAGAGCCGGTGCAGACTCGATGGGCCGAATGGTCTCCTTCTGCACTGTAAAGTCTATGATAATCTATGATAATCTATGAAAAAGAAGGCCAAAGCAGCCGCTGATGTGACCGAGCTGCCGTCGTCCCCCGAGCAGGGAGGCCTGGGGGCGGGCGGAGACGTGACCCCCCAAATGATTGTTCTGCCCGGTGCAGTTTTACTCCCCGAATACCTTTTGTTCATCGCTGGGGACCTGCGGCAGTCATCAGAGCCCCTATATCTTCGGGTCGTGGGCGGGCGACGGCGAGGAAGGCTCCCTGCTCACAAGGCCCAAGCAGACGATGCGAAGGAGCCCAGGATCCATCCCGGAGCTGTTCCAGGGGGTCTTTCCGAGGGCCCGGCATCGATGGCGGGGTCGGTGTCGCCACGGACTCTGAATCGAGGGGGGGGGGGAGCCTGCGAGGAACCCGCCTGAGGGTGATCCTGGGGGTGGGATCGACTCGGACCATGGGGAGCAGCGACAGGCTGTTCTGTTCCTCGGGGGACTCCTAAGGGAGTAGAGGGGGCAACAACCCTCTACTCCCTCTGAGCAGAGTTATGGGTGATTGGTGAAGGACACACGCTACAACTGACTTGGAGGTAACCATAGCCAGTCTCAACATCCACGGCACATCACCGTTTCCAGTGCTTCTCTGTCCTCCGGGACGCAAAGTATGGGGTGTGCTTTCTGCAAGAAACCCACGCCATTCCGGAGGACAAAGCTAAGTGAACCCTGGAGTGGCAAGGGGGAGTCTTCATGGGTCACTTGGCCCCACGTTCGGGCGGGGTGGCTATCTTGATGATTTCCCATTTTCAGCCAGAGATCTTGAGGGTCAAGGAGCCAGTGCCAGGCCGTCTGTTGCATTTAACGGTCCTCGACGGGGACGTGGTGCGTCACTTTGTGAATGTATACGCTCCCTGGCCGGGCCGCAGCAAACGACTTTCTTTGACAAAGTGTCCACTCTTCTTGGCACCATTCCTGTGGGCGAGTGCATCATCCTTGGAGGGGATTTCAATTGCACCCTCCAGGACAAGGACCGTGGTAGAGTCCAGTGCAGCACGCAGGCGGTGATGAAGTTAAGGGACCTGGTCAGGTCCTTCGACTTGGTGGGCGCCTGGAGAACTCTCCATCCTGAATCGCAGGTGGACACATTTGTGGGCCCTCTGTTGGGAGCGTCCAGAATCGACCGTCTTTACATTTCTAGGAGGTTCTTGCCCAGTGTTCAGACGGCCTCTGTGGAGCAGGTGCTGTGCTCGGATGACCACCTGGTGTGGGCGGGGCTCGGCCAGCTCCGCGCTCAGGCACGGTCCGCGTACTGGCACTTTAACAACCTGCTGCTGGAGGACAAGAGGTTCCTGGAATCGCTTTGCCGTTTCTGGGCCGGCTGGAGAAAGAAGCAGGGTGGCTTCCCCTCCTTGAGGCTATGGTGGGACTTGGGCAAGACTCATGTCCGCGCCTTCTGTCAGGGGTACACGAAGCGGTCGATGCCGGGGCGGAAATACATGATCGCCAAATTGGCTGAAGAAGTCTTCCATCTGGAGTCACGTCTCCCTCAGCCGGATGAGGACCCGGCCCTGGGGCTGCTGTACAGGGAGAAGACGGGCGTGCTGCGGGGCCTGCAACTTGTCGGGTCCCACGGCGCGTATGTGAGGTCACGGATCAGTTTGTGACAGACATGGACCGTGGCTCCCCCTTCTACTCGCTGGAAAGAGGATGCAGGGCCAGTCGGCCGACGACGGTCCCTCGTCTCGGATCCGGAGGGGGTCAGGACCCTAATCAGGGACATTTATCCTGACCTCTATACTCCGGATCCGTGCAGCGAGGACGCTTGCAGAGTTCTGTGGGAGGACCTGCCGCAGGTCGGCCCGGAGGGCGTCGGGGTCTCGACCAAACCGTCAATCATCAAGACCGGCGCCCTCGACAGCAAGACCCCAGGGCTGGACGGGCTGACCGCGGAGTTCTTCAGTGCATGCTGGGACGTCCTGGGGAGCGACTATGCGGGGGTCCTGGGGAATGTATCGTGACCGGGGAGATGCCCCTTTCGTGGCGCAGGGCCGTTGTTGCCCTGCTGCCCAAGAAAGGGGATTTCCGCCGACCCAAACACAGGCGAGCGGTCTCCCTCCTCAGCACGGACTACAAAATAATTGCCACGGTCATGTCTTTGCGCCGTGGCCCTGTGCTGGACCACATGATCCACCCTGACAGTCCCACACCGTCCCGGACCGCACCATTTACCATGATCCACCCTGACAGTCCCACACCGTCACGGACCGCACCATTTACCATGATCCACCCTGACAGTCCCACACCGTCCCGGACCGCACCATTTACCATAATATCCATCTGGTCCGGGACATCCATCATTCCCAGATGACTGGGATGTTGAGCGCCTACCTGTCTCTTGACCAGGAGAGGGCGTTCGACAGGGTGGGGCACGATTATTTGCTCGGGCCTCTGCGAGCCTTCTGGTTCAGGACGCACTTTGTCGCCCGGATCCGATTACTGTACGCTGCCTCGGAGTGTCTGATTAAGGTTAACCTGTCCCTGACGGCGCCCCTTCGCTTTGGGAGAGGAGTGCGTCAGGGCTGCCCCTTGCCCGGCCAACTTTATTCTCTCTGCGTGGAGCCTTTCCTGCGCCTCCTGCGGAAGAGGTTGTCGGGGCTGGTTCTGCGTGAGCTGGGCATGGCGGTGGTCGTTTTGGCTTACGCTGATGATGTGCTGCTCATGTTCATTGACCCCGGTGACCTGCGAAGGATGCGAGAGTGCCAGGCTGTGTACTCCGCCGCATCTTCTGCTGGGATCAACCGGGCTAAATGTTCCGGACTCCTGGTCGGTCCGTGGCAGATGGACCCCTCCCAGAGGAGCTCAGGCCCTTCAGTTGGAGCCGGACCAACATCCTCTACTTGGACCAACATCCTCGACTTGAGAGTCTATCTTTGCCCAGCAAAGGAAGCCTGGCCGGCGAACTGGCAGGAGTTGGAGACCAAGGTCACCGCTCGCCTGGGTCGCTGGACAGGACTGCTCCGAGTGATGTCCTACAGGGGTCGAGTTCTCATCATAAACCAGCTGATAGCCTCCATGTTGTGGTACTGGCTGGTCACTTTGACCCCTCCCCCTGACTTTGTCACAGGCATCCAGAGAACTCTGATTCGGTTCTTCTGGGAAAATGTATTGCACTGGGTCGCTGCGGAGGTCTGGAGTCTCCCGCTTACGGAGGGCGGTCAGGCGCTGGTGTGCCTTCGCATCCAGATCACGACTTTACGCCTTCAGACTCTGCAGCGATACCTGTACATTGAGCCTCCTCCACGATGGTGTGCCTTGGCGACATATTTCTTCTGCCAGGTGCACGGCCTGAACTACGATGTTGACCAGCAAGGTCTTCAGAATTCTTTGTTGGCGCTGCCCGTCTTGTACCAGGACCGTCTCAAAGTCAGGAACAGGGTCCCCACGTGCCACAGCTCTCCGCTGTCAGGAGTAGTGGCTCTCATAAGGGAGCTGCTGCTCAGGAATCCGCACCTCAGCCAATATCCATTCCGGTGGCTGGCGGAGCGGAGGGCTGTGGATGCCGGGGTGACCAGGATCTGGGATGTGCAGGGTGGCAGAGGAGTGGACTGGATGACGCCCTACGAGCTCTCCGAGCGCGGTGCTGTGTCCATCCAGCACGCGGCCAAGCCCATCCGAGGCCTCAAAACGGTCGTGCTCGGCCCCTTGGACTCGAGACGGCGCAGTTGTGCGGTGGCATCCCGTCTGAGCGGACCCCTGCTCGGACGGAATGCCACGTTGGTCCCAGGCCCCGGAACCCCTTTCAGGCGCCGGTACCCCACAACCCCAGTCGCTTCATGTCGACACCCCCCGTGCCTTTTCGTACCGCGCAGATGTGTTTCCTGTCCGGCCTGCTGCTGCACACCTTCCACCTCCTTGCCCTCGCCCGCCATCCGGACACGGCTTGGCGTGCCTTGCTGCTGTCCGGCAGCGGAGGTCCCAACTGGAGGTCCCTCTACGGAGGCGTCTTCCCTATAAGACTTGGGGACCTGGGGTGGAGGGTGCTGCACAAGGCAGTGTCGTGCAACCATCGGTTAAATCGCCACACGGCCTCCCCAGAGACCTGCCACTTTTGCGGCCTGGTGGAGTCTGTGGAGCATGTGTTTGTTGTCTGTCTTAGGCTGCACTCCTTTTTCAGTTTTTTGACGATATTGTTGTTGAGGTTTTCTTTGCACTTAAGCCCCACGCTCCTGATCGATGGACATCTGGTGTGGGAAGGTGGGGAAGCGGGGAAGGCAGAGGACCCCCTTGTGAACCTGCTCCTGTTCCTGGCCACACTTGCCATTAATAGGTCCAGGCAGCGGGCGACCGAGGGGGTCGTCCGGCCTGACGGTCTGCCCCTCCTCCGCAGCCTCGTTCGCGGCCGGGTGTCCCTGGAGTGAGAGCTTGTGGTGACCACGAGCACACTTGAGGCCTTCCGTGCTCGGTGGCCGCCGTAGGGGTTGGACTGCCCCATCAACCCTGATTTTCACACTTTAATTTAACGGGTTTTGTTCCGTTTCCTTTCTGATTCCTTTTTGGGCTCTGCTCCAGTTGCTTTCTTTTTGGAGCACCCCCGGTTTGCTTTTGTCCCTCAGTTCATTTTTGTTCTTTTACTTTAGTTGTCTCGCCGTGCAGCACTACAGAATAGTCGGTGGATGCAGGGTTTTAATCCTGCTGCGTGGAGATAAATGCAGCAGGTCATCACTCAAGGGAAAAAAACACAAGAAAAAAAAAACCAACACAAAAATATTATGACAGTTGTTAAACCCGATAAAACCCCCACACACACTGCCCCCAACACGGGCTCGATAGGAGGTTTTGCTCTATATGTGATGACAGTGAAATGAGGAATATTCCCATTGGTTCTCAATGCGGAATTGCTGCGGGGATCTGCGCACGCCCGGCGTAACCCCGCCCCCTGCCTGTCGTCACTGAGGGTGAGAGCGCATGTGCAGCCCCTCCAGCCCAGGAACAGCGTTCTCATTGCAGCAGCACATCCATCTGGGAGTGTGAGCAAAGAGGCTCAGAGATCATTACTGACTCGGGGGGGAGTTCAGGGAGAATCGGGGGCTGTTTGCAAGAGGCGCAGCGGAGCACAATCTTGTTCCGGGACTTGGAGTGAGCGGGGGGGGGGAGGGAGAGCTCTTCCTGGGCCTGGCTTATTGTCTGATTCTGGGTTCGGATTTGGAGAGTATTTTCTTTATTTTACTGATTATCAATTTAAAGAATAGATTGATCTATCATTGGCCTCATCTGACCCTGATTTACAAGAGATATGTTATCTTCCGCCCAGTTCAACAGATGAAGAGATGAGTTCCAAGATGATGATTCCTCAGCAAAATGTATGTGTCGCCGTCTCCTTCTAACTGACTGTAAGTACAATATTAATCCAACATTGCAGAGACACAGACACATCAGCTCCACCGTCACAGAGAAAAGAAGCAGTCACACTCACATTGACCTCAAGTCCCAGATAAACATGCCCAATCCAACAGTGATACACGAGAGGGCAGGTGGGATAATTTTCCACAATTCACCCCCCCGCCATATCATGGAACGTTCGATCAACTTGTTGTGATAATAGCTTTTCGTAAAGTAATCAGTATAGAATTAATTAGGTACAGATTCAGCAATGTGTAAGTATCCATTTGCACTTTTTTGTAACTTTGTTGGATTAAAATGTATCAGAAGCACTTTAATCTCACAAGTTGTGAACCTTTGGTGCAAGTAAAAAGTCAGATAGTACAGCTGATTTAAAAATACAGAATTATTCGTAAGTTTCTACTGAGACAAGTCAGAAAACAAGATATTGGGGGAATGTCCAATTCACATAACGAGCATGTCTTTCGGGACTTGTGGGAGGAAACCGGAGCATCCGGAGGAAACCCACACAGACACAGGGAAAATGTGCAGACTCTGCACAGGCAGCGACCCAAGCGGGAATCAAACCTTGGAACCTGGCACTGTGAAGCAATCCCCTGATTTACACAATCCCCTGGTTTACACCACGCTAGTTTCACACACTCCCCTGGTTTACATGCTCTTCTGGTTTCACACTCATCTGGTTTGAGCACTCAACTGCTGTACACTCTCCTCATTTTACACACACTCTTGTTGTGCATCCTCCCCTGGTTCCATACACTCCCCTGGTTTATACACTCCATTGGGATACACACTCCCCGGCTTTACCCACTCCCCGGCTTTACCCACTCCCCGGCTTTACCCACTCCCCGGCTCGATACACCCCCCGGCTCGATACACCCCCCTGCTTGATACACCCCCCCCTGCTTGATACACCCCCCCCTGCTTGATACACCCCCCCCTGCTTGATACACCCCCCCCTGCTTGATACACCCCCCCTGCTTGATACACCCCCCCTGCTTGATACACCCCCCCTGCTTGATACACCCCCCCTGCTTGATACACCCCCCCTGCTTGATACACCCCCCCTGCTTGATACACCCCCCCCCTGCTTGATACCCCCCCCTGCTTGATACCCCCCCCCTGCTTGATACCCCCCCCCTGCTTGATACCCCCCCCCTGCTTGATACACCCCCCCTGCTTGATACACCCCCCCTGCTTGATACACCCCCCCTGCTTGATACACCCCCCCTGCTTGATACACCCCCCCTGCTTGATACACCCCCCCTGCTTGATACACCCCCCCTGCTTGATACACCCCCCCTGCTTGATACACCCCCCCTGCTTGATACACCCCCCCTGCTTGATACACCCCCCCTGCTTGATACACCCCCCCTGCTTGATACACCCCCCCTGCTTGATACACCCCCCCTGCTTGATACACCCCCCCTGCTTGATACACCCCCCCTGCTTGATACACCCCCCCTGCTTGATACACCCCCCCTGCTTGATACACCCCCCCTGCTTGATACACCCCCCCTGCTTGATACACCCCCCCTGCTTGATACACCCCCCCTGCTTGATACACCCCCCCTGCTTGATACACCCCCCCTGCTTGATACACCCCCCCTGCTTGATACACCCCCCCTGCTTGATACACCCCCCCTGCTTGATACACCCCCCCTGCTTGATACACCCCCCCTGCTTGATACACCCCCCCTGCTTGATACACCCCCCCTGCTTGATACACCCCCCCTGCTTGATACACCCCCCCTGCTTGATACACCCCCCCTGCTTGATACACCCCCCCTGCTTGATACACCCCCCCTGCTTGATACACCCCCCCTGCTTGATACACCCCCCCTGCTTGATACACCCCCCCTGCTTGATACACCCCCCCTGCTTGATACACCCCCCCTGCTTGATACACCCCCCCTGCTTGATACACCCCCCCTGCTTGATACACCCCCCCTGCTTGATACACCCCCCCTGCTTGATACACCCCCCCTGCTTGATACACCCCCCCTGCTTGATACACCCCCCCTGCTTGATACACCCCCCCTGCTTGATACACCCCCCCTGCTTGATACACCCCCCCTGCTTGATACACCCCCCCTGCTTGATACACCCCCCCTGCTTGATACATCCCCCCGGCTTGATACACCCCCCGGCTTTCTGCACTCCCCGGCGTTCTGTACTCCCCTGCTTCGTACACTCCCCTGCTTCGTACATCCCCCTGGTTGATACATCCCACTGCTTTGTACAGCCCCCTGCTTTGTACAGCCCCCTGCTTTGTACGCTCCCCTGCTTTGTACGCTCCCCTGCTTTGTACGCTCCCCTGCTTTGTACGCTCCCCTGCTTTACACCCCCCCCTGCTTTACACCCCCCCCCTGCTTTACACCCCCCCTGCTTTACACCCCCCCTGCTTTACACCCCCCCCTGCTTTACACCCCCCCCTGCTTTACACCCCCCCCTGCTTTACACCCCCCCCTGCTTTACACCCCCCCTGCTTTACACCCCCCCCCCTGCTTTACACCCCCCCCCCTGCTTTACACCCCCCCCCCTGCTTTACACCCCCCCCCCTGCTTTACACCCCCCCCCCTGCTTTACACCCCCCCCCCCTGCTTTACACCCCCCCCCCCGCTTTACACCCCCCCCCCGCTTTACACCCCCCCCCCCCGCTTTACACCCCCCCCTGCTTTACACCCCCCCCCCCTGCTTTACACCCCCCCCCCTGCTTTACACCCCCCCCCCTGCTTTACACCCCCCCCCCTGCTTTACACCCCCCCCCCTGCTTTACACCCCCCCCCCTGCTTTACACCCCCCCCCCTGCTTTACACCCCCCCCCCTGCTTTACACCCCCCCCCTGCTTTACACGCCCCCCCTGCTTTACACCCCCCCCCTGCTTTACACACTCCCCTGCTTTATACATCCCCCTGCTTTATACACTCCCCTGATTTATACACCCCCCTGCTTTATACATCCCCTGCTTTATACATCCCCCTGCTTTGTATATCATAGAATTTACAGTGCAGAAGGAGGCCATTCGGCCCATCGAGTCTGCACCGGCTCTTGGAAAGAGCACCCCACCCAAGGTCCACACCTCCACCCCATCCCCATAACCCAGTAACCCCACCCAACCCTAAGGGCACTTTTGAACACTAAGGGCGATTTATCATGGCCAATCCACTTAACCTGCACATCTTTGGACTGTGGGAGGAAACCGGAGCACCCGGAGGAAACCCACGCACACACGGGGAGGATGTGCAGACTCCGCACAGACAGTGACCCAAGCCGGAATCGAACCTGGGACCCTGGAGCTGTGAAGCAATTGTGCTATCCACAATGCTACCATGCTGCCCCCTGCTTTATGCACTCCCATGCTTCATGCTCTCCCCTGCGTGATACACTCCCCTGCGTGATACACTCCCCTGCGTGATACACTCCCCTGCGTGATACACTCCCCTGCGTGATACACTCCCCTGCGTGATACACTCCCCTGCGTGATACACTCCCCTGCGTGATACACTCCCCTGCGTGATACACTCCCCTGCGTGATACACTCCCCTGCGTGATACACTCCCCTGCGTGATACACTCCCCTGCGTGATACACTCCCCTGCGTGATACACTCCCCTGCGTGATACACTCCCCTGCGTGATACACTCCCCTGCGTGATACACTCCCCTGCGTGATACACTCCCCTGCGTGATACACTCCCCTGCGTGATACACTCCCCTGCGTGATACACTCCCCTGCGTGATACACTCCCCTGCGTGATACACTCCCCTGCGTGATACACTCCCCTGCGTGATACACTCCCCTGCGTGATACACTCCCCTGCGTGATACACTCCCCTGCGTGATACACTCCCCTGCGTGATACACTCCCCTGCGTGATACACTCCCCTGCGTGATACACTCCCCTGCGTGATACACTCCCCTGCGTGATACACTCCCCTGCGTGATACACTCCCCTGCGTGATACACTCCCCTGCGTGATACACTCCCCTGCGTGATACACTCCCCTGCGTGATACACTCCCCTGCGTGATACACTCCCCTGCGTGATACACTCCCCTGCGTGATACACTCCCCTGCGTGATACACTCCCCTGCGTGATACACTCCCCTGCGTGATACACTCCCCTGCGTGATACACTCCCCTGCGTGATACACTCCCCTGCGTGATACACTCCCCTGCGTGATACACTCCCCTGCGTGATACACTCCCCTGCGTGATACACTCCCCTGCGTGATACACTCCCCTGCGTGATACACTCCCCTGCGTGATACACTCCCCTGCGTGATACACTCCCCTGCGTGATACACTCCCCTGCGTGATACACTCCCCTGCGTGATACACTCCCCTGCGTGATACACTCCCCTGCGTGATACACTCCCCTGCGTGATACACTCCCCTGCGTGATACACTCCCCTGCGTGATACACTCCCCTGCGTGATACACTCCCCTGCGTGATACACTCCCCTGCGTGATACACTCCCCTGCGTGATACACTCCCCTGCGTGATACACTCCCCTGCGTGATACACTCCCCTGCGTGATACACTCCCCTGCGTGATACACTCCCCTGCGTGATACACTCCCCTGCGTGATACACTCCCCTGCGTGATACACTCCCCTGCGTGATACACTCCCCTGCGTGATACACTCCCCTGCGTGATACACTCCCCTGCGTGATACACTCCCCTGCGTGATACACTCCCCTGCGTGATACACTCCCCTGCGTGATACACTCCCCTGCGTGATACACTCCCCTGCGTGATACACTCCCCTGCGTGATACACTCCCCTGCGTGATACACTCCCCTGCGTGATACACTCCCCTGCGTGATACACTCCCCTGCGTGATACACTCCCCTGCGTGATACACTCCCCTGCGTGATACACTCCCCTGCGTGATACACTCCCCTGCGTGATACACTCCCCTGCGTGATACACTCCCCTGCGTGATACACTCCCCTGCGTGATACACTCCCCTGCGTGATACACTCCCCTGCGTGATACACTCCCCTGCGTGATACACTCCCCTGCGTGATACACTCCCCTGCGTGATACACTCCCCTGCGTGATACACTCCCCTGCGTGATACACTCCCCTGCGTGATACACTCCCCTGCGTGATACACTCCCCTGCGTGATACACTCCCCTGCGTGATACACTCCCCTGCGTGATACACTCCCCTGCGTGATACACTCCCCTGCGTGATACACTCCCCTGCGTGATACACTCCCCTGCGTGATACACTCCCCTGCGTGATACACTCCCCTGCGTGATACACTCCCCTGCGTGATACACTCCCCTGCGTGATACACTCCCCTGCGTGATACACTCCCCTGCGTGATACACTCCCCTGCGTGATACACTCCCCTGCGTGATACACTCCCCTGCGTGATACACTCCCCTGCGTGATACACTCCCCTGCGTGATACACTCCCCTGCGTGATACACTCCCCTGCGTGATACACTCCCCTGCGTGATACACTCCCCTGCGTGATACACTCCCCTGCGTGATACACTCCCCTGCGTGATACACTCCCCTGCGTGATACACTCCCCTGCGTGATACACTCCCCTGCGTGATACACTCCCCTGCGTGATACACTCCCCTGCGTGATACACTCCCCTGCGTGATACACTCCCCTGCGTGATACACTCCCCTGCGTGATACACTCCCCTGCGTGATACACTCCCCTGCGTGATACACTCCCCTGCGTGATACACTCCCCTGCGTGATACACTCCCCTGCGTGATACACTCCCCTGCGTGATACACTCCCCTGCGTGATACACTCCCCTGCGTGATACACTCCCCTGCGTGATACACTCCCCTGCGTGATACACTCCCCTGCGTGATACACTCCCCTGCGTGATACACTCCCCTGCGTGATACACTCCCCTGCGTGATACACTCCCCTGCGTGATACACTCCCCTGCGTGATACACTCCCCTGCGTGATACACTCCCCTGCGTGATACACTCCCCTGCGTGATACACTCCCCTGCGTGATACACTCCCCTGCGTGATACACTCCCCTGCGTGATACACTCCCCTGCGTGATACACTCCCCTGCGTGATACACTCCCCTGCGTGATACACTCCCCTGCGTGATACACTCCCCTGCGTGATACACTCCCCTGCGTGATACACTCCCCTGCGTGATACACTCCCCTGCGTGATACACTCCCCTGCGTGATACACTCCCCTGCGTGATACACTCCCCTGCGTGATACACTCCCCTGCGTGATACACTCCCCTGCGTGATACACTCCCCTGCGTGATACACTCCCCTGCGTGATACACTCCCCTGCGTGATACACTCCCCTGCGTGATACACTCCCCTGCGTGATACACTCCCCTGCGTGATACACTCCCCTGCGTGATACACTCCCCTGCGTGATACACTCCCCTGCGTGATACACTCCCCTGCGTGATACACTCCCCTGCGTGATACACTCCCCTGCGTGATACACTCCCCTGCGTGATACACTCCCCTGCGTGATACACTCCCCTGCGTGATACACTCCCCTGCGTGATACACTCCCCTGCGTGATACACTCCCCTGCGTGATACACTCCCCTGCGTGATACACTCCCCTGCGTGATACACTCCCCTGCGTGATACACTCCCCTGCGTGATACACTCCCCTGCGTGATACACTCCCCTGCGTGATACACTCCCCTGCGTGATACACTCCCCTGCGTGATACACTCCCCTGCGTGATACACTCCCCTGCGTGATACACTCCCCTGCGTGATACACTCCCCTGCGTGATACACTCCCCTGCGTGATACACTCCCCTGCGTGATACACTCCCCTGCGTGATACACTCCCCTGCGTGATACACTCCCCTGCGTGATACACTCCCCTGCGTGATACACTCCCCTGCGTGATACACTCCCCTGCGTGATACACTCCCCTGCGTGATACACTCCCCTGCGTGATACACTCCCCTGCGTGATACACTCCCCTGCGTGATACACTCCCCTGCGTGATACACTCCCCTGCGTGATACACTCCCCTGCGTGATACACTCCCCTGCGTGATACACTCCCCTGCGTGATACACTCCCCTGCGTGATACACTCCCCTGCGTGATACACTCCCCTGCGTGATACACTCCCCTGCGTGATACACTCCCCTGCGTGATACACTCCCCTGCGTGATACACTCCCCTGCGTGATACACTCCCCTGCGTGATACACTCCCCTGCGTGATACACTCCCCTGCGTGATACACTCCCCTGCGTGATACACTCCCCTGCGTGATACACTCCCCTGCGTGATACACTCCCCTGCGTGATACACTCCCCTGCGTGATACACTCCCCTGCGTGATACACTCCCCTGCGTGATACACTCCCCTGCGTGATACACTCCCCTGCGTGATACACTCCCCTGCGTGATACACTCCCCTGCGTGATACACTCCCCTGCGTGATACACTCCCCTGCGTGATACACTCCCCTGCGTGATACACTCCCCTGCGTGATACACTCCCCTGCGTGATACACTCCCCTGCGTGATACACTCCCCTGCGTGATACACTCCCCTGCGTGATACACTCCCCTGCGTGATACACTCCCCTGCGTGATACACTCCCCTGCGTGATACACTCCCCTGCGTGATACACTCCCCTGCGTGATACACTCCCCTGCGTGATACACTCCCCTGCGTGATACACTCCCCTGCGTGATACACTCCCCTGCGTGATACACTCCCCTGCGTGATACACTCCCCTGCGTGATACACTCCCCTGCGTGATACACTCCCCTGCGTGATACACTCCCCTGCGTGATACACTCCCCTGCGTGATACACTCCCCTGCGTGATACACTCCCCTGCGTGATACACTCCCCTGCGTGATACACTCCCCTGCGTGATACACTCCCCTGCGTGATACACTCCCCTGCGTGATACACTCCCCTGCGTGATACACTCCCCTGCGTGATACACTCCCCTGCGTGATACACTCCCCTGCGTGATACACTCCCCTGCGTGATACACTCCCCTGCGTGATACACTCCCCTGCGTGATACACTCCCCTGCGTGATACACTCCCCTGCGTGATACACTCCCCTGCGTGATACACTCCCCTGCGTGATACACTCCCCTGCGTGATACACTCCCCTGCGTGATACACTCCCCTGCGTGATACACTCCCCTGCGTGATACACTCCCCTGCGTGATACACTCCCCTGCGTGATACACTCCCCTGCGTGATACACTCCCCTGCGTGATACACTCCCCTGCGTGATACACTCCCCTGCGTGATACACTCCCCTGCGTGATACACTCCCCTGCGTGATACACTCCCCTGCGTGATACACTCCCCTGCGTGATACACTCCCCTGCGTGATACACTCCCCTGCGTGATACACTCCCCTGCGTGATACACTCCCCTGCGTGATACACTCCCCTGCGTGATACACTCCCCTGCGTGATACACTCCCCTGCGTGATACACTCCCCTGCGTGATACACTCCCCTGCGTGATACACTCCCCTGCGTGATACACTCCCCTGCGTGATACACTCCCCTGCGTGATACACTCCCCTGCGTGATACACTCCCCTGCGTGATACACTCCCCTGCGTGATACACTCCCCTGCGTGATACACTCCCCTGCGTGATACACTCCCCTGCGTGATACACTCCCCTGCGTGATACACTCCCCTGCGTGATACACTCCCCTGCGTGATACACTCCCCTGCGTGATACACTCCCCTGCGTGATACACTCCCCTGCGTGATACACTCCCCTGCGTGATACACTCCCCTGCGTGATACACTCCCCTGCGTGATACACTCCCCTGCGTGATACACTCCCCTGCGTGATACACTCCCCTGCGTGATACACTCCCCTGCGTGATACACTCCCCTGCGTGATACACTCCCCTGCGTGATACACTCCCCTGCGTGATACACTCCCCTGCGTGATACACTCCCCTGCGTGATACACTCCCCTGCGTGATACACTCCCCTGCGTGATACACTCCCCTGCGTGATACACTCCCCTGCGTGATACACTCCCCTGCGTGATACACTCCCCTGCGTGATACACTCCCCTGCGTGATACACTCCCCTGCGTGATACACTCCCCTGCGTGATACACTCCCCTGCGTGATACACTCCCCTGCGTGATACACTCCCCTGCGTGATACACTCCCCTGCGTGATACACTCCCCTGCGTGATACACTCCCCTGCGTGATACACTCCCCTGCGTGATACACTCCCCTGCGTGATACACTCCCCTGCGTGATACACTCCCCTGCGTGATACACTCCCCTGCGTGATACACTCCCCTGCGTGATACTGCGTGATACACTCCCCTGCGTGATACACTCCCCTGCGTGATACACTCCCCTGCGTGATACACTCCCCTGCGTGATACACTCCCCTGCGTGATACACTCCCCTGCGTGATACACTCCCCTGCGTGATACACTCCCCTGCGTGATACACTCCCCTGCGTGATACACTCCCCTGCGTGATACACTCCCCTGCGTGATACACTCCCCTGCGTGATACACTCCCCTGCGTGATACACTCCCCTGCGTGATACACTCCCCTGCGTGATACACTCCCCTGCGTGATACACTCCCCTGCGTGATACACTCCCCTGCGTGATACACTCCCCTGCGTGATACACTCCCCTGCGTGATACACTCCCCTGCGTGATACACTCCCCTGCGTGATACACTCCCCTGCGTGATACACTCCCCTGCGTGATACACTCCCCTGCGTGATACACTCCCCTGCGTGATACACTCCCCTGCGTGATACACTCCCCTGCGTGATACACTCCCCTGCGTGATACACTCCCCTGCGTGATACACTCCCCTGCGTGATACACTCCCCTGCGTGATACACTCCCCTGCGTGATACACTCCCCTGCGTGATACACTCCCCTGCGTGATACACTCCCCTGCGTGATACACTCCCCTGCGTGATACACTCCCCTGCGTGATACACTCCCCTGCGTGATACACTCCCCTGCGTGATACACTCCCCTGCGTGATACACTCCCCTGCGTGATACACTCCCCTGCGTGATACACTCCCCTGCGTGATACACTCCCCTGCGTGATACACTCCCCTGCGTGATACACTCCCCTGCGTGATACACTCCCCTGCGTGATACACTCCCCTGCGTGATACACTCCCCTGCGTGATACACTCCCCTGCGTGATACACTCCCCTGCGTGATACACTCCCCTGCGTGATACACTCCCCTGCGTGATACACTCCCCTGCGTGATACACTCCCCTGCGTGATACACTCCCCTGCGTGATACACTCCCCTGCGTGATACACTCCCCTGCGTGATACACTCCCCTGCGTGATACACTCCCCTGCGTGATACACTCCCCTGCGTGATACACTCCCCTGCGTGATACACTCCCCTGCGTGATACACTCCCCTGCGTGATACACTCCCCTGCGTGATACACTCCCCTGCGTGATACACTCCCCTGCGTGATACACTCCCCTGCGTGATACACTCCCCTGCGTGATACACTCCCCTGCGTGATACACTCCCCTGCGTGATACACTCCCCTGCGTGATACACTCCCCTGCGTGATACACTCCCCTGCGTGATACACTCCCCTGCGTGATACACTCCCCTGCGTGATACACTCCCCTGCGTGATACACTCCCCTGCGTGATACACTCCCCTGCGTGATACACTCCCCTGCGTGATACACTCCCCTGCGTGATACACTCCCCTGCGTGATACACTCCCCTGCGTGATACACTCCCCTGCGTGATACACTCCCCTGCGTGATACACTCCCCTGCGTGATACACTCCCCTGCGTGATACACTCCCCTGCGTGATACACTCCCCTGCGTGATACACTCCCCTGCGTGATACACTCCCCTGCGTGATACACTCCCCTGCGTGATACACTCCCCTGCGTGATACACTCCCCTGCGTGATACACTCCCCTGCGTGATACACTCCCCTGCGTGATACACTCCCCTGCGTGATACACTCCCCTGCGTGATACACTCCCCTGCGTGATACACTCCCCTGCGTGATACACTCCCCTGCGTGATACACTCCCCTGCGTGATACACTCCCCTGCGTGATACACTCCCCTGCGTGATACACTCCCCTGCGTGATACACTCCCCTGCGTGATACACTCCCCTGCGTGATACACTCCCCTGCGTGATACACTCCCCTGCGTGATACACTCCCCTGCGTGATACACTCCCCTGCGTGATACACTCCCCTGCGTGATACACTCCCCTGCGTGATACACTCCCCTGCGTGATACACTCCCCTGCGTGATACACTCCCCTGCGTGATACACTCCCCTGCGTGATACACTCCCCTGCGTGATACACTCCCCTGCGTGATACACTCCCCTGCGTGATACACTCCCCTGCGTGATACACTCCCCTGCGTGATACACTCCCCTGCGTGATACACTCCCCTGCGTGATACACTCCCCTGCGTGATACACTCCCCTGCGTGATACACTCCCCTGCGTGATACACTCCCCTGCGTGATACACTCCCCTGCGTGATACACTCCCCTGCGTGATACACTCCCCTGCGTGATACACTCCCCTGCGTGATACACTCCCCTGCGTGATACACTCCCCTGCGTGATACACTCCCCTGCGTGATACACTCCCCTGCGTGATACACTCCCCTGCGTGATACACTCCCCTGCGTGATACACTCCCCTGCGTGATACACTCCCCTGCGTGATACACTCCCCTGCGTGATACACTCCCCTGCGTGATACACTCCCCTGCGTGATACACTCCCCTGCGTGATACACTCCCCTGCGTGATACACTCCCCTGCGTGATACACTCCCCTGCGTGATACACTCCCCTGCGTGATACACTCCCCTGCGTGATACACTCCCCTGCGTGATACACTCCCCTGCGTGATACACTCCCCTGCGTGATACACTCCCCTGCGTGATACACTCCCCTGCGTGATACACTCCCCTGCGTGATACACTCCCCTGCGTGATACACTCCCCTGCGTGATACACTCCCCTGCGTGATACACTCCCCTGCGTGATACACTCCCCTGCGTGATACACTCCCCTGCGTGATACACTCCCCTGCGTGATACACTCCCCTGCGTGATACACTCCCCTGCGTGATACACTCCCCTGCGTGATACACTCCCCTGCGTGATACACTCCCCTGCGTGATACACTCCCCTGCGTGATACACTCCCCTGCGTGATACACTCCCCTGCGTGATACACTCCCCTGCGTGATACACTCCCCTGCGTGATACACTCCCCTGCGTGATACACTCCCCTGCGTGATACACTCCCCTGCGTGATACACTCCCCTGCGTGATACACTCCCCTGCGTGATACACTCCCCTGCGTGATACACTCCCCTGCGTGATACACTCCCCTGCGTGATACACTCCCCTGCGTGATACACTCCCCTGCGTGATACACTCCCCTGCGTGATACACTCCCCTGCGTGATACACTCCCCTGCGTGATACACTCCCCTGCGTGATACACTCCCCTGCGTGATACACTCCCCTGCGTGATACACTCCCCTGCGTGATACACTCCCCTGCGTGATACACTCCCCTGCGTGATACACTCCCCTGCGTGATACACTCCCCTGCGTGATACACTCCCCTGCGTGATACACTCCCCTGCGTGATACACTCCCCTGCGTGATACACTCCCCTGCGTGATACACTCCCCTGCGTGATACACTCCCCTGCGTGATACACTCCCCTGCGTGATACACTCCCCTGCGTGATACACTCCCCTGCGTGATACACTCCCCTGCGTGATACACTCCCCTGCGTGATACACTCCCCTGCGTGATACACTCCCCTGCGTGATACACTCCCCTGCGTGATACACTCCCCTGCGTGATACACTCCCCTGCGTGATACACTCCCCTGCGTGATACACTCCCCTGCGTGATACACTCCCCTGCGTGATACACTCCCCTGCGTGATACACTCCCCTGCGTGATACACTCCCCTGCGTGATACACTCCCCTGCGTGATACACTCCCCTGCGTGATACACTCCCCTGCGTGATACACTCCCCTGCGTGATACACTCCCCTGCGTGATACACTCCCCTGCGTGATACACTCCCCTGCGTGATACACTCCCCTGCGTGATACACTCCCCTGCGTGATACACTCCCCTGCGTGATACACTCCCCTGCGTGATACACTCCCCTGCGTGATACACTCCCCTGCGTGATACACTCCCCTGCGTGATACACTCCCCTGCGTGATACACTCCCCTGCGTGATACACTCCCCTGCGTGATACACTCCCCTGCGTGATACACTCCCCTGCGTGATACACTCCCCTGCGTGATACACTCCCCTGCGTGATACACTCCCCTGCGTGATACACTCCCCTGCGTGATACACTCCCCTGCGTGATACACTCCCCTGCGTGATACACTCCCCTGCGTGATACACTCCCCTGCGTGATACACTCCCCTGCGTGATACACTCCCCTGCGTGATACACTCCCCTGCGTGATACACTCCCCTGCGTGATACACTCCCCTGCGTGATACACTCCCCTGCGTGATACACTCCCCTGCGTGATACACTCCCCTGCGTGATACACTCCCCTGCGTGATACACTCCCCTGCGTGATACACTCCCCTGCGTGATACACTCCCCTGCGTGATACACTCCCCTGCGTGATACACTCCCCTGCGTGATACACTCCCCTGCGTGATACACTCCCCTGCGTGATACACTCCCCTGCGTGATACACTCCCCTGCGTGATACACTCCCCTGCGTGATACACTCCCCTGCGTGATACACTCCCCTGCGTGATACACTCCCCTGCGTGATACACTCCCCTGCGTGATACACTCCCCTGCGTGATACACTCCCCTGCGTGATACACTCCCCTGCGTGATACACTCCCCTGCGTGATACACTCCCCTGCGTGATACACTCCCCTGCGTGATACACTCCCCTGCGTGATACACTCCCCTGCGTGATACACTCCCCTGCGTGATACACTCCCCTGCGTGATACACTCCCCTGCGTGATACACTCCCCTGCGTGATACACTCCCCTGCGTGATACACTCCCCTGCGTGATACACTCCCCTGCGTGATACACTCCCCTGCGTGATACACTCCCCTGCGTGATACACTCCCCTGCGTGATACACTCCCCTGCGTGATACACTCCCCTGCGTGATACACTCCCCTGCGTGATACACTCCCCTGCGTGATACACTCCCCTGCGTGATACACTCCCCTGCGTGATACACTCCCCTGCGTGATACACTCCCCTGCGTGATACACTCCCCTGCGTGATACACTCCCCTGCGTGATACACTCCCCTGCGTGATACACTCCCCTGCGTGATACACTCCCCTGCGTGATACACTCCCCTGCGTGATACACTCCCCTGCGTGATACACTCCCCTGCGTGATACACTCCCCTGCGTGATACACTCCCCTGCGTGATACACTCCCCTGCGTGATACACTCCCCTGCGTGATACACTCCCCTGCGTGATACACTCCCCTGCGTGATACACTCCCCTGCGTGATACACTCCCCTGCGTGATACACTCCCCTGCGTGATACACTCCCCTGCGTGATACACTCCCCTGCGTGATACACTCCCCTGCGTGATACACTCCCCTGCGTGATACACTCCCCTGCGTGATACACTCCCCTGCGTGATACACTCCCCTGCGTGATACACTCCCCTGCGTGATACACTCCCCTGCGTGATACACTCCCCTGCGTGATACACTCCCCTGCGTGATACACTCCCCTGCGTGATACACTCCCCTGCGTGATACACTCCCCTGCGTGATACACTCCCCTGCGTGATACACTCCCCTGCGTGATACACTCCCCTGCGTGATACACTCCCCTGCGTGATACACTCCCCTGCGTGATACACTCCCCTGCGTGATACACTCCCCTGCGTGATACACTCCCCTGCGTGATACACTCCCCTGCGTGATACACTCCCCTGCGTGATACACTCCCCTGCGTGATACACTCCCCTGCGTGATACACTCCCCTGCGTGATACACTCCCCTGCGTGATACACTCCCCTGCGTGATACACTCCCCTGCGTGATACACTCCCCTGCGTGATACACTCCCCTGCGTGATACACTCCCCTGCGTGATACACTCCCCTGCGTGATACACTCCCCTGCGTGATACACTCCCCTGCGTGATACACTCCCCTGCGTGATACACTCCCCTGCGTGATACACTCCCCTGCGTGATACACTCCCCTGCGTGATACACTCCCCTGCGTGATACACTCCCCTGCGTGATACACTCCCCTGCGTGATACACCCCCCTGCGTGATACACCCCCCTGCGTGATACACCCCCCTGCGTGATACACCCCCCTGCGTGATACACCCCCCTGCGTGATACACCCCCCTGCGTGATACACCCCCCTGCGTGATACACCCCCCTGCGTGATACACCCCCCTGCGTGATACACCCCCCTGCGTGATACACCCCCCTGCGTGATACACCCCCCTGCGTGATACACCCCCCTGCGTGATACACCCCCCTGCGTGATACACCCCCCTGCGTGATACACCCCCCTGCGTGATACACCCCCCTGCGTGATACACCCCCCTGCGTGATACACCCCCCTGCGTGATACACCCCCCTGCGTGATACACCCCCCTGCGTGATACACCCCCCTGCGTGATACACCCCCCTGCGTGATACACCCCCCTGCGTGATACACCCCCCTGCGTGATACACCCCCCTGCGTGATACACCCCCCTGCGTGATACACCCCCCTGCGTGATACACCCCCCTGCGTGATACACCCCCCTGCGTGATACACCCCCCTGCGTGATACACCCCCCTGCGTGATACACCCCCCTGCGTGATACACCCCCCTGCGTGATACACCCCCCTGCGTGATACACCCCCCTGCGTGATACACCCCCCTGCGTGATACACCCCCCTGCGTGATACACCCCCCTGCGTGATACACCCCCCTGCGTGATACACCCCCCTGCGTGATACACCCCCCTGCGTGATACACCCCCCTGCGTGATACACCCCCCTGCGTGATACACCCCCCAGGATCACCCTGACCCTAAACCCCCAGCCGAACCCGAGATACACCCCCGATACACCCTGCGTGATACACCCCCCTGCGTGATACACCCCCTGCGACCCCTGATACACCCCCTGCGTGATACACCCCCCTGCGTGATACACCCCCCTGCGTGATACACCCCCCTGCGTGATACACCCCTGCGTGATACACCCCCCTGCGTGATACACCCCCCTGCGTGATACACCCCCCTGCGTGATACACCCCCCTGCGTGATACACCCCCCTGCGTGATACACCCCCCTGCGTGATACACCCCCCTGCGTGATACACCCCCCTGCGTGATACACCCCCCTGCGTGATACACCCCCCTGCGTGATACACCCCCCTGCGTGATACACCCCCCTGCGTGATACACCCCCCTGCGTGATACACCCCCCTGCGTGATACACCCCCCTGCGTGATACACCCCCCTGCGTGATACACCCCCCTGCGTGATACACCCCCCTGCGTGATACACCCCCCCTGCGTGATACACCCCCCTGCGTGATACACCCCCCTGCGTGATACACCCCCCTGCGTGATACACCCCCCTGCGTGATACACCCCCCTGCGTGATACACCCCCCTGCGTGATACACCCCCCTGCGTGATACACCCCCCTGCGTGATACACCCCCCTGCGTGATACACCCCCCTGCGTGATACACCCCCCTGCGTGATACACCCCCCTGCGTGATACACCCCCCTGCGTGATACACCCCCCTGCGTGATACACCCCCCTGCGTGATACACCCCCCTGCGTGATACACCCCCCTGCGTGATACACCCCCCTGCGTGATACACCCCCCTGCGTGATACACCCCCCTGCGTGATACACCCCCCTGCGTGATACACCCCCCTGCGTGATACACCCCCCTGCGTGATACACCCCCCTGCGTGATACACCCCCCTGCGTGATACACCCCCCTGCGTGATACACCCCCCTGCGTGATACACCCCCCTGCGTGATACACCCCCCTGCGTGATACACCCCCCTGCGTGATACACCCCCCTGCGTGATACACCCCCCTGCGTGATACACCCCCCTGCGTGATACACCCCCCTGCGTGATACACCCCCCTGCGTGATACACCCCCCTGCGTGATACACCCCCCTGCGTGATACACCCCCCTGCGTGATACACCCCCCTGCGTGATACACCCCCCTGCGTGATACACCCCCCTGCGTGATACACCCCCCTGCGTGATACACCCCCCTGCGTGATACACCCCCCTGCGTGATACACCCCCCTGCGTGATACACCCCCCTGCGTGATACACCCCCCTGCGTGATACACCCCCCTGCGTGATACACCCCCCTGCGTGATACACCCCCCTGCGTGATACACCCCCCTGCGTGATACACCCCCCTGCGTGATACACCCCCCTGCGTGATACACCCCCCTGCGTGATACACCCCCCTGCGTGATACACCCCCCTGCGTGATACACCCCCCTGCGTGATACACCCCCCTGCGTGATACACCCCCCTGCGTGATACACCCCCCTGCGTGATACACCCCCCTGCGTGATACACCCCCCTGCGTGATACACCCCCCTGCGTGATACACCCCCCTGCTTTGTATATCATAGAATTTACAGTGCAGAAGGAGGCCATTCGGCCCATCGAGTCTGCACCGGCTCTTGGAAAGAGCACCCCACCCAAGGTCCACACCTCCACCCCATCCCCATAACCCAGTAACCCCACCCAACCCTAAGGGCACTTTTGAACACTAAGGGCGATTTATCATGGCCAATCCACCTAACCTGCACATCTTTGGACTGTGGGAGGAAACCGGAGCACCCGGAGGAAACCCACGCACACACGGGGAGGATGTGCAGACTCCGCACAGACAGTGACCCAAGCCGGAATCGAACCTGGGACCCTGGAGCTGTGAAGCAATTGTGCTATCCACAATGCTACCATGCTGCCCCCTGCTTTATGCACTCCCATGCTTAATTCATCCCCCTGCTTCATACACTCCCCTGCTTTATACATCCTCCTGCTTGATACATCCCACTGCTTGATGCACTCCCCTGGTTTATACACTCCCCTGGTTTATACTCTCCCCTGCTTGATACACACCCCTGCTTTATACACACCCCTGCTTTATACACACCCCTGCTTTATACACACCCCTGCTTTATACATCCCCCTGCTTTGGAGATCCCCCTGCTTTATGCACTCCCATGCTTAATACATCCCCCTGATTTACACACTCCCCTGCTTCATACATCCCCCTGCTTCATACACTCCCCTGCTTTGTACGCTCCCCTGCTTTGTACGCTCCCCTGCTTTGTACGCTCCCCTGCTATGTACGCTCCCCTGCTATGTACGCTCCCCTGCTTTGTACGCTCCCCTGCTTTGTACGCTCCCCTGCTTTGTACGCTCCCCTGCTTTGTACGCTCCCCTGCTTTGTACGCTCCCCTGCTTTGTACGCTCCCCTGCTTTGTACGCTCCCCTGCTTTGTACGCTCCCCTGCTTTGTACGCTCCCCTGCTTTGTACGCTCCCCTGCTTTGTACGCCCCCCTGCTTTGTACGCCCCCCTGCTTTGTACGCCCCCCTGCTTTGTACGCCCCCCTGCTTTGTACGCCCCCCTGCTTTGTACGCCCCCCTGCTTTGTACGCCCCCCTGCTTTGTACGCCCCCCTGCTTTGTACGCCCCCCTGCTTTGTACGCCCCCCTGCTTTGTACGCCCCCCTGCTTTGTACGCCCCCCTGCTTTGTACGCCCCCCTGCTTTGTACGCCCCCCTGCTTTGTACGCCCCCCTGCTTTGTACGCCCCCCTGCTTTGTACGCCCCCCTGCTTTGTACGCCCCCCTGCTTTGTACGCCCCCCTGCTTTGTACGCCCCCCTGCTTTGTACGCCCCCTGCTTTGTACGCCCCCCTGCTTTGTACGCCCCCCTGCTTTGTACGCCCCCCTGCTTTGTACGCCCCCCTGCTTTGTACGCCCCCCTGCTTTGTACGCCCCCCTGCTTTGTACGCCCCCTTGCTTTGTACGCCCCCTTGCTTTGTACGCCCCCCTGCTTTGTACGCCCCCCTGCTTTGTACGCCCCCCTGCTTTGTACGCCCCCCTGCTTTGTACGCCCCCCTGCTTTGTACGCTCCCCTGCTTTGTACGCTCCCCTGCTTTGTACGCTCCCCTGCTTTGTACGCTCCCCTGCTTTGTACGCTCCCCTGCTTTGTACGCTCCCCTGCTTTGTACGCTCCCCTGCTTTGTACGCTCCCCTGCTTTGTACGCTCCCCTGCTTTGTACGCTCCCCTGCTTTGTACGCTCCCCTGCTTTGTACGCTCCCCTGCTTTGTACGCTCCCCTGCTTTGTACGCTCCCCTGCTTTGTACGCTCCCCTGCTTTGTACGCTCCCCTGCTTTGTACGCTCCCCTGCTTTGTACGCTCCCCTGCTTTGTACGCTCCCCTGCTTTGTACGCTCCCCTGCTTTGTACGCTCCCCTGCTTTGTACGCTCCCCTGCTTTGTACGCTCCCCTGCTTTGTACGCTCCCCTGCTTTATACGCTCCCCAGCTTTATACACCCCCCTGCTTTATACACCCCCCTGCTGTATACACCCCCCTGCTGTATACACCCCCCTGCTGTATACACCCCCCTGCTGTATACACGCCCCTGCTGTATACACCCCCCTGCTGTATACACCCCCCTGCTGTATACACCCCCCTGCTTTATATATCCCCCTGTTTTATACAAACAAACAAAGAACAAAGAAATGTACAGCACAGGAACAGGCCCTTCGGCCCCCCAAGCCCGTGCCTACCATGCTGCTCGACTAAACTACAATCTTCTACACTTCCTGGGTCCGTATACCTCTATTCCCATCCTATTCATGTATTTGTCAAGATGCCCCTTAAATGTCACTATCGTCCCTGCTTCCACCACCTCCTCCGGTAGCGAGTTCCAGGCACCCACTACCCTCTGCGTAAAAAACTTGCCTCGTACATCTGCTCTAAACCTTGCCCCTCTCACCTTATACCTATGCCCCCTAGTAATTGACCCCTCTACCCTGGGGAAAAGCCTCTGACTATCCACTCTGTCTATGCCCCTCATAAATTTGTAGACCTCAATCAGGTCTCCCCTCAACCTCCTTCGTTCCAGTGAGAACAAACCGAGTTTATTCAACCGCTCCTCATAGCTAATGCCCTCCATACCAGGCAACATTCTGGTAAATCTCTTCTGCACCCTCTCTAAAGCCTCCACATCCTTCTGGTGGTGTGGCGACCAGAATTGAACACTATACTCCAAGTGTGGCCTAACTAAGGTTCTATACAGCTGCAACATGACTTGCCAATTCTTATACTCAATGCCCCGGCCAATGAAGGCAAGCATGCCGTATGCCTTCTTGACTACCTTCTCCACCTGTGTTGCCCCTTTCAATGACCTGTGGACCTGTACTCCTAGATCTCTTTGACTTTCAATACTCTTGAGTGTTCTACCATTCACTGTATATTCCCTACCTGCATTAGACCTTCCAAAATGCATTACTTCACATTTGTCCGGATTAAACTCCATCTGCCATCTCTCCGCCGAAGTCTCCAAACAATCTAAATCCTGCTGTATCCTCCGACAGTCCTCATCGCTATCCGCAATTCCACCAACCTTTGTGTCATCTGCAAACTTACTAATCAGACCAGTTACATTTTCCTCCAAATCATTTATATATACTACAAAGAGCAAAGGTCCCAGCACTGATCCCTGTGGAACACCACTGGTCACAGCCCTCCAATTAGAAAAGCATCCTTCCATTGCGACTCTCTGCCTTCTATGGCCTAGCCAGTTCTGTATCCACCTTGCCAGCTCACCCCTGATCCCGTGTGACTTCACCTTTTGTACTAGTCTACCATGAGGGACCTTGTCAAAGGCCTTACTGAAGTCCATATAGACAGCATCCACTGCCCTACCTGCATCAATCATCTTAGTGACTTCCTCGAAAAACTCTATCAAGTTAGTGAGACACGACCTTCCCTTCACAAAACCGTGCTGCCTCTCACTAATACGTCCATTTGCTTCCAAATGGGAGTAGATCCTGTCTCGAAGAATTCTCTCCAGTAATTTCCCTACCACTGAAGTAAGGCTCACCGGTTTGTAGTTCCCGGGATTATCCTTGCTACCCTTCTTAAACAGAGGAACAACATTGGCTATTCTCCAGTCCTCCGGGACATCCCATGAAGACAGCGAGGATCCAAAGGTTTCTGTCAAGGCCTCAGCAATTTCTTCTCCAGCCTCCTTCAGTATTCTGGGGTAGATCCCATCAGGCCCTGGGGACTTATCTACCATAATATTTTTTAAGACACCCAACACCTCGTCTTTTTGGATCTCAATGTGACCCAGGCTATCTACACACCCTTCTCCAGACTCAACATCTACCAATTTCTTCTCTTTGGTGAATACTGATGCAAAGTATTCATTTAGTACCTCGCCCATTTCCTATGGCTCCACACATAGATTCCCTTGCCTATCCTTCAGTGGGCCAACCCTTTCCCTGGCTACCCTCTTGCTTTTTATGTACGTGTAAAAAGCCTTGGGATTTTTCTTAACCCTATTTGCCAATGACTTTTCGTGACCCCTTCTAGCCCTCCTGACTCCTTGCTTAAGTTCCTTCCTACTTTCCTTATATTCCACGCAGGCTTCGTCTGTTCCCAGCCTTTTAGCCCTGATAAATGCCTCCTTTTTCTTTTTGACGAGGCCTACAATATCTCTCGTTCTCCAAGGTTCCCGAAAATTGCCGTATTTATCCTTCTTCCTCACAGGAACATGCCGGTCCTGAATTCCTTTCAACTGCCACTTGAAAGCCTCCCACATGTCAGATGTTGATTTGCCCTCAAACATCCGCCCCCAATCTATGTTCTTCAGTTCCCGCCTAATATTGTTATAATTAGCCTTCCCCCAATTTAGCACATTCATCCTAGGACCACTCTTATCCTTGTCCACCAGTACTTTAAAACTTACTGAATTGTGGTCACTGTTACTGAAATGCTCCCCTACTGAAACATCTACCACCTGGCCGGGCTCATTCCCCAATACCAGGTCCAGTACCGTCCCTTCCCTAGTTGGACTGTCTACATATTGTTTTAAGAAGCCCTCCTGGATGCTCCTTCCAAACTCCGCCCCGTCTAAGCCACTGGCACTAAGTGAGTCCCAGTCAATATTGAGGAAGTTGAAGTCTCCCATCACCACAACCCTGTTGTTTTTACTCTTTTCCAAAATCTGTCTACCTATCTGCTCCTCTATCTCCCGCTGGCTGTTGGGAGGCCTGTAGTAAACCGCCAACATTGTGACTGCACCCTTCTTATTCCTGATCTCTACCCATATAGCCTCACTGCCCTCTGAGGTGTCCTCCCGCAGTACAGCTGTGATATTCTCCCGAACCAGTAGCGCAACTCCGCCTCCCCTTTTACATCCCCCTCTATCCCGCCTGAAACATCTAAATCCTGGAACGTTTAGCTGCCAATCCTGCCCTTCCCTCAACCAGGACTCTGTAATGGCAACAACATGATAGTTCCAAGTACTAATCCAAGCTCTAAGTTCATCTGCCTTACCCGTAATACTTCTTGCATTAAAACATATGCACTTCAGGCCACCAGACCCGCTGTGTTCAGCAACTTCTCCCTGTCTGCTCTGCCTCAGAGCCACACTGTCCCTATTCCCTAGTTCTCCCTCAATGCTCTCACCTTCTGACCTATTGCTCCCGTGCCCACCCCCCTGCCATACTAGTTTAAACCCTCCCGTGTGACACTAGCAAACCTCGCGGCCAGGATATTTATGCCTCTCCGGTTTAGATGCAACCCGTCCTTCTTATACAGGTCACACCTGCCCCGGAAGAGCTCCCAGTGGTCCAGATAACGGAAATCCTCCCTCCTACACCAGCTGTTTAGCCACGTGTTTAGCTGCTCTATCTTCCTATTTCTAGCCTCACTGGCACGTGGCACAGGGAGTAATCCCGAGATTACAACCCTCGAGGTCCTGTCTTTTAACTTTCTGCCTAGCTCCCTGAACGCCTGCTGCAGGACCTCATGCCCCTTCCTGCCTATGTCGTTAGTACCAATATGTACAACGACCTCTGCCTGTTTGCCCTCCCCCTTCAGGATGCCCTCTACCCGTTCGGAGACATCCTGGACCCTGGTACCAGGGAGGCAACATACCATCCTGGAGTCTCTTTCACGTCCACAGAAGCGCCTATCTGTGCCCCTGACTATAGAGTCCCCCATTACTATTACTCTTCTGCGCTTTGACCCTCCCTTCTGAACATCAGAGCCAGCCGTGGTGCCACTGCTCTGGCTGCTGCTGTTTTCCCCTGATAGGCTATCCCCCCCGACAGTATCCAAAGGGGTATACCTGTTCGAGAGGGGGACAACCACAGGGGATTCCTGCACTGACTGCCTGCCCTTTCTGGTGGTCACCCATTTCTCTGCCTGCATCTTGGGTGTGACCACATTTACATAACTGCGATCTATGACACTTTCCGCCACCTGCATGCTCCAAAGTGCATCCAATTGCTGCTCCAACCAAACCATGCGGTCTGTGAGGAGCTCCAGTTGGGTGCACTTTCTGCAGATGAAGCCATCCGGGACGCTGGAAGCCTCCCGGACCTGCCACATCTCACAGTCAGAGCACTGCACCCCTCTAACTGACATTGCGTCACATAATTAAAATTAAAATTTTTATTTCTTTTTTAATATTTTTTTTAATTTCAAAGTTACTGTTAACTATCTGTTTCCTAGCACTAGATTTCTAATAGAAATGCGAAAGCTAAATATAGTATTCTCCGATCTCTGGCTTAGATATCCCTCTAAATTATAATTAAGTAATTATGTTTAATTAGTTACCAATGCTTAATTTTTTTAATTTAGTGTAGATTCTTAACCAGCCACTCAGGCCACAGCTTTTCTGTGATGTCACTTCAGTTTCCCCCCGACACACACAATTTGAAAAAGGTATAAAAGTAAAAATGAGTAAAAATCACTTACTTACCTTGTTACCTTCTGAGTGTCTTAGATGTTCTCAGGTTCTCTCCCTGACAGAGACTGCTCCTCCTCCTCCGAACACTCCCCTGCTTTGTTCATCCCCTGCTTTATACATCCCCCTGCATTATGCACTCCCCTGCTTTATGCACTCCCCTGCTTTATACATCCCCCTGCTTTATACATCCCGCTGCTTCATGCACTTCCCTGCTTCATGCACTTCCCTGCTTTATACACCCCCCTGCGTTATACACCCCCCTGCGTTATACACTCCCCTGCGTGATACACTCCCCTGCGTGATACACTCCCCTGCGTGATACACTCCCCTGCGTGATACACTCCCCTGCGTGATACACTCCCCTGCGTGATACACTCCCCTGCGTGATACACTCCCCTGCGTGATACACTCCCCTGCGTGATACACTCCCCTGCGTGATACACTCCCCTGCGTGATACACTCCCCTGCGTGATACACTCCCCTGCGTCATACACTCCCCTGCGTCATACACTCCCCTGCGTCATACACTCCCCTGCGTCATACATCCACCTGCTTCATACATCCCCCTGCTTGATACACCCCCCTGCTTGATACACCCCCCTGCTTGATACACCCCCCTGCTTGATACACCCCCCTGCTTGATACACCCCCCTGCTTGATACACCCCCCTGCTTGATACACCCCCCTGCTTGATACACCCCCCTGCTTGATACACCCCCCTGCTTGATACACCCCCCTGCTTGATACACCCCCCTGCTTGATACACCCCCCTGCTTGATACACCCCCCTGCTTGATACACCCCCCTGCTTGATACACCCCCCTGCTTGATACACCCCCCTGCTTGATACACCCCCCTGCTTGATACACCCCCCTGCTTGATACACCCCCCTGCTTGATACACCCCCCTGCTTGATACACCCCCCTGCTTGATACACCCCCCTGCTTGATACACCCCCCTGCTTGATACACCCCCCTGCTTGATACACCCCCCCTGCTTGATACACCCCCCCTGCTTGATACACCCCCCCTGCTTGATACACCCCCCCTGCTTGATACACCCCCCCTGCTTGATACACCCCCCCTGCTTGATACACCCCCCCTGCTTGATACACCCCCCCTGCTTGATACACCCCCCTGCTTGATACACCCCCCTGCTTGATGCACCCCCCTGCTTGATGCACCCCTCTGCTTGATGCACCCCTCTGCTTGATGCAACCCTTTGCTTGATGCACCCCCCTGCTTGATGCACCCCCCTGCTTGATGCACCCCCCTGCTTGATGCACCCCCCTGCTTGATGCACTCCCTGCTTGATGCACCCCCCTGCTTGATGCACCCCCCTGCTTGATGCACCCCCCTGCTTGATGCTCCCCCCTGCTTGACGCACCCCCCTGCTTGACGCACCCCCCTGCTTGACGCACCCCCCTGCTTGACGCACCCCCCTGCTTGACGCACCCCCCTGCTTGACGCACCCCCCTGCTTTTTCCACTCCCCTGCTTTATACACTTCCCTGCTTTATACACTCCCCTGCTTTATACACTCCCTTGCTTTATACACTCCCCTGCTTTATACACTCCCCTGCTTTATACACTCCCCTGCTTTATACACTCCCCTGCTTTATACACTCCCCTGCTTTATACACTCCCCTGCTTTATACACTCCCCTGCTTTATACACTCCCCTGCTTTATGCACCCCCCTGCTTTATGCACCCCCCTGCTTTATGCACCCCCCTGCTTTGTACTCCCCCCTGCTTTGTACATCCCCTGCTTTGTACATCCCCTGCTTTGTACATCCCCTGCTTTGTACATCCCCTGCTTTGTACATCCCCTGCTTTGTACATCCCCTGCTTTGTACATCCCCTGCTTTGTACATCCCCTGCTTTGTTCACCCCCCTGCTTAATACGCTCCCCTGCTATATACACTCCCCTGCTTTATACCCCCCCCTGCTTTATACCCCCCCCTGCTTTATACACTCCCCTGCTTTATACACTCCCCTGCTTTATACCCCCCCCTGCTTTATACACTCCCCTGCTTTATACCCCCCCCTGCTTTATACCCCCCCTGCTTTATACCCCCCCCCCTGCTTTATACACTCCCCTGCTTTATACACTCCCCTGCTTTATACCCCCCCCTGCTTTATACTCTGCCCTGCTTTATGCACCCCCCTGCTTAGTACATCCTCTGCTTTATACATCCCCCTGCTTTATACACTTCCCTGCTTTATACACTTCCCTGCTTTATACACTCCCCTGCTTTATACACCCCCCTGCTTTATACACCCCCCTGCTTTATACACCCCCCTGCTTTATACACCCCCCTGCTTTATACACCCCCCTGCTTTGTACACCCCCCTGCTTTGTACACCCCCCTGCTTTGTACACCCCCCTGCTTTGTACACCCCCCTGCTTTATACACCCCCCTGCTTTATACACCCCCCTGCTTTATACACCCCCCTGCTTTGTACACCCCCCTGCTTTGTACACCCACCTGCTTTGTACACCCACCTGCTTTGTACACCCACCTGCTTTGTACACCCACCTGCTTTGTACACCCCCCTGCTTTGTACACCCCCCTGCTTGATGCACCCCCCTGCTTGATGCACCCCCCTGCTTGATGCACCCCCCTGCTTGATGCACCCCCCTGCTTGATGCACCCCCCTGCTTGATGCACCCCCCTGCTTGATGCACCCCCCTGCTTGATGCACCCCCCTGCTTGATGCACCCCCCTGCTTGATGCACCCCCCTGCTTGATGCACCCCCCTGCTTGATGCACCCCCCTGCTTGGTACACCCCCCTGCTATATACACTCCCCTGCGATATACACTCCCCTGCTATATACACTCCCCTGGTATATACACTCCCCTGCTTTATACAACCCCCTGCTTTATACAACCCCCTGCTTTATACAACCCCCTGCTTTATACACCCCCCTGCTTTATACACCCCCCTGCTTTATACACCCCCCTGCTTTATACACCCCCCTGCTTTATACACCCCCCTGCTTTATACACCCCCCTGCTTTGTACACCCCCCTGCTTTGTACACCCCCCTGCTTTATACACCCCCCTGCTTTGTACACCCCCCTGCTTTATACACCCCCCTGCTTTATACATCCCCCTGCTTTATACATCCCCCTGCTTTATACATCCCCCTGCTTTATACATCCCCCTGCTTTATGCATCCCCCTGTTTCATGCATCTCCCTGCTTCATGCACCTCCCTGCTACATACATCCCCCTGCTTTATACACCTCCCTGCTTTATACACCTCCCTGCTTTACACACCTCCCTGCTTTACACACCCTCCTGCTTTACACACACCCCTGCTTTATACACCCCCCTGCTTTATACACCCCCCTGCTTTATACACCCCCCTGCTTTATACACCCCCCTGCTTTATACACCCCCCTGCTTTATACACCCCCCTGCTTTATACACCCCCCTGCTTTATGCACCCCCCTGCTTTATGCACTCCCCTGCTTTATACACCCCCCTGCTTTATACACCCCCCTGCTTTATACACCCCTCTGCTTTATACACCCCTCTGCTTCTTACAATCCCATGCTTTGTACACCCCCCGGCTTTGTACACTCCTCTGCTTTATACCCCCCCCCCCTGCTTTATACACCCCCCCCCCTGCTTTATACACCCCCCCCCCCTGCTTTATACACCCCCCTGCTTTATACACCCCCCTGCTTTATACACCCCCCTGCTTTATACACTCCCCTGCTTTATACACACCCCTGCTTTGTACACCCCCCTGCTTTGTACACCCCCCTGCTCGGTACACCCCCCTGCTCGGTACACCCCCCTGCTCGGTACACCCCCCTGCTCGGTACACCCCCCTGCTCGGTACACCCCCCTGCTCGGTACACCCCCCTGCTCGGTACACCCCCCTGCTCGGTACACCCCCCTGCTCGGTACACCCCCCTGCTCGGTACACCCCCCTGCTCGGTACACCCCCCTGCATTATGCACTCCCCTGCTTTATGCACTCCACTGCCTTATACACTCCCCTGCTTTATGCACTCCCCTGCTTTATGCACTCCACTGCCTTATACACCCCCCTGCTTTACACGCTCCCCTGCTTTATACTCTGCCCTGCTTTGTACATCCCCCTGCTTTATAGATCTTGCTTTATACACATCCCTGCTTTATACTTCCCCCTGCTTTATGCACTCCCCTGAGTTATGCACTCCCCTGCTTGATACATCCCCCTGCTTTATACATCCACCTGCGTTATACATCCCCCTGCTTTATACACTCCCCTGCTTTATACACCCCCCAGCTTTATACACCCCCCAGCTTTATACACCCCCCAGCTTTATACACCCCCCAGCTTTATACACTCCCCTGGTTTATGCACCCCCCTGCTTGATGCACCCCCCTGCTTGATGCACCCCCCTGCTTTATACATCCCCTGCTTTATACACCCCCCAGCTTTATACACCCCCCAGCTTTATACACCCCCCTGCTTTATACACTCCCCTGGTTTATGCACCCCCCTGCTTGATACACCCCCCTGCTTGATGCACCCCCCTGCTTGATACACCCCCCTGCTTTGTACATCCCCCTGCTTTGTATACTCCCCTGCTTTGTACAGCCCCCTGCTTTGTACACCCCCCTGCTTTATACTCTCCCCTGCTTTATACACCCCCCTGCTTTATACACCCCCTGCTTTATGCACCCCCCTGCTTTATGCACCCCCCTGCTTTATGCACCCCCCTGCTTTATACACCCCCCTGCTTTATGCACCCCCCTGCTTTATGCACCCCCCTGCTTTATGCACCCCCCTGCTTTATGCACCCCCCTGCTTTATGCACCCCCCTGCTTTATGCACCCCCCTGCTTTATGCACCCCCCTGCTTTATGCACCCCCCTGCTTTATGCACCCCCCTGCTTTATACACCCCCTGCTTTATACACCTCCTGCTTTATACACCCCCTGCTTTATACACACCCTGCTTTATACACCCCCCCGCTTTATACACCCCCCGCTTTATACAGCCCCTGCTTTATACACCCCCCGCTTTATACACCCCCCGCTTTAAACACCCTCCGCTTTAAACACCCCCCGCTTTAAACACCCCCCGCTTTATACACCCCCCGCTTTATACACCTCCCGCTTTATACACCCCCCGCTTTATACACCCCCCGCTTTATACACCCCCCACTTTATACCCCCTCCGCTTTATACCCCCCCGCTTTATACCCCCCCGCTTTAAACCCCCCCGCTTTAAACCCCCCCGCTTTAAACCCCCCCGCTTTATACCCCCCCGCTTTATACACCCCCCGCTTTATACACCCCCCGCTTTATACACCCCCCGCTTTATACACCCCCCGCTTTATACACCCCCCGCTTTATACACCCCCCGCTTTATACACCCCCCGCTTTATACACCCCCCGCTTTATACACCCCCCGCTTTATACACCCCCCGCTTTATACACCCCCCGCTTTATACACCCCCCGCTTTATACACCCCCCGCTTTATACACCCCCCGCTTTATACACCCCCCGCTTTATACACCCCCCGCTTTATACACCCCCCGCTTTATACACCCTCCGCTTTATACACTCCCCTGCTTTATACATCCCCCTGCTTTATACACTTCCCTGCTTGATACATCCACCTGCTTTATTGGCAAATAGGGTTAAGGAAAATCCCAAGGCTTTTTACACGTACATAAAAAGCAAGAGGGTAGCCAGGGAAAGGGTTGGCCCACTGAAGGATAGGCAAGGGAATCTATGTGTGGAGCCAGAGGAAATGGGCGAGGTACTGAATGAATACTTTGTATCAGTATTCACCAAAGAGAAGGAATTGGTAGATGTTGATTCTGGAGAAGGGGGTGTAGATAGCCTGGGTCACATTGTCATCCAAAAAGAAGAGGTGTTGGGTGTCTTAAAAAATATTAAGGTAGATAAGTCCCCAGGGCCTGATGGGATCTACCCCAGAATACTGAAGGAGGCTGGAGAGGAAATTGCTGAGGCCTTGACAGAAATCTTTGGATCCTCGCTGTCTTCAGGGGATGTCCCGGAGGACTGGAGAATAGCCAATGTTGTTCCTCTGTTTAAGAAGGGTAGCAAGGATAATCCCGGGAACTACAGGCCGGTGAGCCTTACTTCAGTGGTAGGGAAATTACTGGAGAGAATTCTTCGAGACAGGATCTACTCCCATTTGGAAGCAAATGGACGTATTAGTGAGAGGCAGCACGGTTTTGTGAAGGGGAGGTTGTGTCTCACTAACTTGATAGAGTTTTTCGAGGAGGTCACTAAGATGATTGATGCAGGTAGGGCAGTAGATGTTGTCTATATGGACTTCAGTAAGGCCTTTGACAAGGTCCCTCATGGTAGACTAGTACAAAAGGTGAAGTCACACGGGATCAGGGGTGAACTGGCAAGGTGGATACAGAACTGGCTCGGCCATAGAAGGCAGAGGGTAGCAATGGAGGGATGCTTTTCTAATTGGAGGGCTGTGACCAGTGGTGTTCCACAGGGATCAGTGCTGGGACCTTTGCTCTTTGTAGTATATATAAATGATTTGGAGGAAAATGTAACTGGTCTGATTAGTAAGTTTGCAGACGACACAAAGGTTGGTGGAATTGCGGATAGCGATGAGGACTGTCGGAGGATACAGCAGGATTTAGATTGTCTGGAGACTTGGGCGGAGAGATGGCAGATGGAGTTTAATCCGGACAAATGTGAGGTAATGCATTTTGGAAGGGCTAATGCAGGTAGGGAATATACAGTGAATGGTAGAACCCTCAAGAGTATTGAAAGTCAAAGAGATCTAGGAGTACAGGTCCACAGGTCATTGAAAGGGGCAACACAGGTGGAGAAGGTAGTCAAGAAGGCATACGGCATGCTTGCCTTCATTGGCCGGGGCATTGAGTATAAGAATTGGCAAGTCATGTTGCAGCTGTATAGAACCTTAGTTAGGCCACACTTGGAGTATAGTGTTCAATTCTGGTCGCCACACTACCAGAAGGATGTGGAGGCTTTAGAGAGGGTGCAGAAGAGATTTACCAGAATGTTGCCTGGTATGGAGGGCATAAGCTATGAGGAGCGATTGAATAAACTCGGTTTGTTCTCACTGGAACGAAGGAGGTTGAGGGGAGACCTGATAGAGGTATACAAAATTATGAGGGGCATAGACAGAGTGGATAGTCAGAGGCTTTTCCCCAGGGTAGAGGGGTCAATTACTAGGGGGCATAGGTTTAAGGTGAGAGGGGCAAGGTTTAGAGTAGATGTACGAGGCAAGTTTTTTACGCAGAGGGTAGTGGGTGCCTGGAACTCACTACCGGAGGAGGTAGTGGAAGCAGGGACGATAGGGACATTTAAGTGGCATCTTGACAAATATATGAATAGGATGGGAATAGAAGGATACGGACCCAGGAAGTGTAGAAGATTGTAGTTTAGTCGGGCAGTATGGTCGGCACGGGCCTGGAGGGCCGAAGGGCCTGTTCCTGTGCTGTACATTTCTTTGTTCTTTGTTCTTTATACACCCCTCTGCTTTATACAATCCCTTGCTTTGTACACCCCCCTGCTTTATACATCCCCCTGATTGATACATCCCCCTGTATTATGCATCCCCCTGCTTCATGCATCCCCCTGCTTCATGCATCCCCCTGCTTCATGCATCCCCCTGCTTCATGCATCCCCCTGCTTCATGCACTTCCCTGCTTCATGCACCCCCCTGCTTTATGCACTCCCCTGCTTTATACATCCGCCTGCTTTATACTGCCCCCTGCTTTATACACCCCCCTGCTTTATACACTCCTCTGCTTTGTACATCCCCTGCTTTATACACCCCCCTGCTTTATACACCCCCCTGCTTTATACACCCCCCTGCTTTATACACCCCCCTGCTTTATACACCCCCCTGCTTTATACACTCCCCTGCTTTATACACTCCCCTGCTTTATACACCCCCCTGCTTTGTACACCCCCCTGCTTGGTGCACCCCCCCCTGCTTGGTGCACTCCCCCCTGCTTGGTGCACTCCCCCCTGCTTGGTGCACCTACCCTGCTTGGTGCACCCACCCTGCTTGGTGCACCCACCCTGCTTGGTGCACCCCCCCTGCTTGGTGCACCCCCCCCCTGCTTGGTGCCCCCCCCCCTGCTTGGTGCCCCCCCCCCTGCTTGGTGCCCCCCCCTGCTTGGTGCACCCCCCCTTGCTTGGTGCACCCTCCCTTCTTGGTGCACCCCCCCCTGCTTGGCGCACCCCCCTGCTTGATACACCCCCCTGCTTAATAAACCCCCCTGCTTGGTGCACCCCCCTGCTTGGTGCACCCCCCTGCTTGGTGCACCCTCCTGCTTTGTGCACCCCCCCCCGCTTGGTGCACCCCCCCCCCGCTTGGTGCACCCCCCTGCTTGGTGCACCCCCCTGCTTGGTGCACCCCCCTGCTTGGTGCACCCCCCTGCTTGGTGCACCCCCCTGCTTGGTGCACCCCCCTGCTTGGTGCACCCCCCTGCTTGGTGCACCCCCCTGCTTGGTACATGCCCCTGCTTGGTACACGCCCCTGCTTGGTACACCCCCCTGCTTGGTACACCCCCCTGCTTTGTACACCCCCCTGCTTTATACACCCCCCTGCTTTATACACTCCCCTGCTTTATACACTCCCCTGCTTTATACACTCCCCTGCTTTATACACTCCCCTGCTTTATACTCTCCCCTGCGTGATACATCCACCTGCTTCATATATCCCCCTGCTTCATGCACTCCCCTGCTTTATACACCCCCCTGCTTTATACACCCCCCTGCTTGATATATCTCCCTGCTTTATACACTCCCCTGCTTTGTACATCCCGTGCTTTATACACTCCCCTGCTTTATACCCCCCCCTGCTTTATACACCCCCCTGCTTTATACACTCCCCTGCTTTGTACATCCCCTGCTTTACACACTCCCCTGCTTTACACACTCCCCTGCTTTACACACTCCCCTGCTTTAAACCGCCCCTTGCTTTATACCCCCCCCTGCTTTGTACATCCCCCTGCTTTGTGCACCCCCCTGCTTATTACGCTCCCCTGCTATATACACTCCCCTACTTTATACCCCCCTGCTTTATACTCTGCCCTGCTTTGTACCTCCCCCTGCATTATACATCCTCCTGCTTTACACACTCCTCTGCTTTATACACTCCCCTGCTTTATACTTCCCCCTGCTTTATGCACTCCCCTGGTTTATGCACTCCCCTGCTTTCTCCTTCCCCCTGCTTTATGCACTTCCCTGCTTCATACATCCCCCTGCTTTACACACTCCTCTGCTTGATACACCCCCCTGCTTGATACACCCCCCTGCTTGATACACCCCCCTGCTTGATACACCCCCCTGCTTGATACACCCCCCTGCTTGATACACCCCCCTGCTTGATACACCCCCCTGCTTGATACACCCCCCTGCTTGATACACCCCCCTGCTTGATACACCCCCCTGCTTGATACACCCCCCTGCTTGATACACCCCCCTGCTTGATACACCCCCCTGCTTGATACACCCCCCTGCTTGAAAAACCCCCTGCTTGAAAAACCCCCTGCTTGATAAACCCCCCTGCTTGATAGCACCCCCTGCTTGATGCACCCCCCTGCTTGATGCACCCCCCTGCTTGATGCACCCCCCTGCTTGATGCACCCCCCTGCTTGATGCACCCCCCTGCTTGATGCACCCCCCTGCTTGATGCACCCCCCTGCTTGATGCACCCCCCTGCTTGATGCACCCCCCTGCTTGATGCACCCCCCTGCTTGATGCACCCCCCTGCTTGATGCACCCCCCTGCTTGATGCACCCCCCTGCTTGATGCACCCCCCTGCTTGATGCACCCCCCTGCTTGATGCACCCCCCTGCTTGATGCACCCCCCTGCTTGATGCACCCCCCTGCTTGATGCACCCCCCTGCTTGATGCACCCCCCTGCTTGATGCACCCCCCTGCTTGATGCACCCCCCTGCTTGATGCACCCCCCTGCTTGATGCACCCCCCTGCTTGATGCACCCCCCTGCTTGATGCACCCCCCTGCTTGATGCACCCCCCTGCTTGATGCACCCCCCTGCTTGATGCACCCCCCTGCTTGATGCACCCCCCTGCTTGATGCACCCCCCTGCTTGATGCACCCCCCTGCTTGATGCACCCCCCTGCTTGATGCACCCCCCTGCTTGATGCACCCCCCTGCTTGATGCACCCCCCTGCTTGATGCACCCCCCTGCTTGATGCACCCCCCTGCTTGATGCACCCCCCTGCTTGATGCACCCCCCTGCTTGATGCACCCCCCTGCTTGATGCACCCCCCTGCTTGATGCACCCCCCTGCTTGATGCACCCCCCTGCTTGATGCACCCCCCTGCTTGATGCACCCCCCTGCTTGATGCACCCCCCTGCTTGATGCACCCCCCTGCTTGATGCACCCCCCTGCTTGATGCACCCCCCTGCTTGATGCACCCCCCTGCTTGATGCACCCCCCTGCTTGATGCACCCCCCTGCTTGATGCACCCCCCTGCTTGATGCATCCCCCTGCTTGATGCATCCCCCTGCTTGGTACACTCCCCTGCTTGGTACACTCCCCTGCTTGGTACACTCCCCTACTTTGTACACTCCCCTGCTTGAACCACTTTCAATCGTTTAGAAGCTCCACTGGTTTCCACACTTTCTTGTTGCGCACATCCGTCTGTTTTCACACTTTCAAAAAACAAAAAAAATTGCCGTTCGTTTTCATTTATTGTCCAGAAACAAAGGCTTCTTCTTCGCTTTCTCTAATAACAGTCTGTCGCCATCTGGCTCAGCAAACAATCTTCCCTATTCCCCCCCCACCCAGCTCGCCTCCCACTGACCCCCCCCCCCACCCAGCTCCCCTCTCCCTGAACCCCCCCCCCCCCGCCCAGCTCCCCTCCCCCTGACCCCCCCCCCCCGGCCAGCTCCCCTCTCCCTGACCCCCCCCACCCAGCTCCCCTCTCCCTGACCCCCCCCCACCCACCCAGCTCCCCTCTCCCTGACCCCCCCCCCGCCCAGCTCCCCTCTGCCTGACCCCCCCCACCCAGCTCCCCTCTCCCTGACCCCCCCCACCCAGCTCCCCTCTCCCTGACCCCCCCACCCAGCTCCCCTCTCCCTGACCCCCCCCACCCAGCTCCCCTCTCCCTGACCCCCCCCACCCAGCTCCCCTCTCCCTGACCCCCCCCCACCCAGCTCCCCTCTCCCTGACCCCCCCGCCCAGCTCCCCTCTCGCTGACCCCCCCCCCACCCACCCAGCTCCCCTCTCCCTGACCCCCCCCCACCCACCCAGCTCCCCTCTCCCTGACCCCCCCCCCCCCGGCCAGCTCCCCTCTCCCTGACCCCCCCCCCCCCCCCTGCCCCGATTGTCTCCTTTTTTAAAATAATTGATTTAAAATACAGTTTTTTCCACGTTGTGGATACAGGTACATACCTGACAAAGCAAAACACAGGCTCCAGGAAATATACCCGGATGGGAGGGGTCTTTTCTCACCCCTCTTCTTTCCTTTTCGCCGATTTATCTAACTGGGCTATTGCTCGTCTCCCCGTCCCGTTTTTTTTTTTGAGTTCCCTCACCGTGCTGTGGTTGCTCCTACTGTCGTCTTCCCCTGTGCCCCCCCCCCTCCCCCCGTTATTGTTTCCTTATCCATTTCTCCTTCTGGCTCCCCCTTTTTTGTTCTCCCACCTCACTCCATTCCCCCTTCTTCACTGCTGCCCCCATTCTTTCTTGCTGGCTGCCTTTTGTTACATCACCTTCCCCTCCACCCCGGTCCTCCCTCGGTTTCCTCTTTCTGTCTCGTCCTGGCTATTTCTCCCGGGCTACTCGCTATTTATTCATGTGTTGGCCACAAACCGGTCTCGGAGCAGTCGGGTGAATGGCTCCCATGTTTTGTGGAAGCGCTCTTCCGACCAAGGATGGTGAATTTGATATTCTCCATTTGGAGAAATTCCGATCGGCCGGGAAGCCAGTCTACAGTTTTAGGTGGTGCTGCTGATCGCCAGCCGAGCAAAATTCTACGGCGGCCGATCAGGGAGGTAAAGGCATCCGCCCTCCTCCCCATGAAGAGATCTGGCTGGTCTGATACCCCAGAGACTGCCACTTTCGGGCATGTCTTCACTCTCATCCCTCACACTTTGGACATTGCCTCGAAGAAGGCTGTCCAGTACCCACCAAGTCTGGGGCAAGACCAGAACATGTGGGCGTGGTTGGCCAGGCCTCCTTGGCAGGGGTCACACCTATCCTCCACCTCTGGGAAGAACCTGATCATTCGGGTTCTGGTCAAGTGGGCTCTGTGTACCACTTTTAGCTGCGTTAGGTTGAGCCTCGGAGGGAGAGTTGACCCTGTGCAGTGCGTCGCTCCAGAATCCCCACCCTATTTCGAACCCCAAGTCTCCCTCCCATTTCCTCCTTGTCGTGTCCAGTTCGGTGTCGGTCCTCTCTAGCAGTTGTTCGTACATGTCACTACAGTTCCCTCTGCCTAGGATGTCTGCGCCCAGTAGCTCTTCCAATAGTCTCTGTCGTGGTGGTCGTGGTTATGTCCTTGTCTCCTTCCTTTAGGAAGTTTTGTTGCTGCAGGTATCTGAGTTTGTTGCCTTTAGCTGGTTGGAATCGCTGCGTCAGTTCTTCCAGTGTTGTGACCCTACCGTCAGTGTATAGGTCCCTGACTGTCAATGTCCCCCACATCCTGTCTCCACCTTTTGAAGGTGGCGTCGGTGAGTGCTGGTGTGTACCTGTGGTTATTGCAGATGGGGGCTTTGTCGGATATTTTGGTCAGTCCGAATTGCTGCCGTAGTTGGTTCCACGTCTGGAGGGTGGCTATCACCACTGGGCTGCTGGAGTGTTTCTTGGGAGAGCCGCCTTGGCGAGGGCCCGGGGGGAGGTCCCCTTGAGGGGGTCTCCTCTGCGTGCATCCACTCGGCTTCTGCCTCCTTTGTCCATCCCATCTCTCTTGGATTGGATTGGATTTGTTTATTGTCACGTGTACCGAGGTACAGTGCAAAGTACATGAGAAGCAAAGGGAATAAAAGAAAATACATAATTGGGCAACATAACATATACAATGTAACTACATAAGCACTGGCATCGGATGAAGCATACAGGGTGTAGTGTTAATGAAGTCAGTCCATAAGAGGGTCATTTAGGAGTCTGGTGACAGTGGGGAAGAAGCTGTTTTTGAGTCTGTTTGTGCGTGTTCTCAGACTTCTGTATCTCCTGCCCGATGGAAGAAGTTGGAAGAATGAGTAAGCCGGGTGGGAGGGATCTTTGATTATACTGCCCGCTTTCCCCAGGCAGCAGGAGGTGTAGATGGAGTCAATGGATGGGAGGCAGGTTTGTGTGATGGACTGGACGGTGTTCACAACTCTCTGAAGTTTCTTGCGGTCCTGGGCCGAGCAGTTGCCATACCAGGCTGTGATGCAGCCTGATAGGATGCTTTCTATGGTGCATCTGTAAAAGTTGGTAAGGGTTAATGTGGACATGCCGAATTTCCTTAGTTTCCTGAGGAAGTATAGGCGCTGTTGTGCTTTCTTGGTGGTGGTGTCGACGTGGGTGGACTACGACAGATTTTTGGAGATGTGCACCCCTAGGAATTTCAAACTGCTAACCATCTCCACCTCGGCCCCGTTGATGCTGACAGGGGTGTGTACAGTACTTTGCTTCCTGAAGTCAATTATCAGCTCTTTAGTTTTGCTGGTATTGAGGGAGAGATTGTTGTCGCGACACCACTCCACTAGGTTCTCTATTTCCCTCCTGTATTCGTACTCGTCGTTATTCGAGATCCGGCCCGCTATGGTCGTATCGTCAGCAAACTTGTAGATGGAGCTGGAACCAAGTTTTGCCATGCAGTCGTGTGTGTACAGGGAGTAGAGTAGGGTTCTAAGTGCGCAGCCTTGTGGGGCGCCGGTGTTGAGGACTATTGTGGAGGAGGTGTTGTTGTTCATTCTTACTGATTGTGGTCTGTTGGTAAGAAAATCGAGGATCCAGTTGCAGAGTGGGGAGCCAAGTCCTAGGTTTTGGAGCTTTGATATGAGGTTGGCTGGCATTATGGTGTTGAAGGCGGAGCTGTATTCAATAAATAGGAGTCTAATGTCGGAGTCCTTGTTTTCGAGATGCTCTAGGGATGAGTGTAGGGCCAGGGAAATGGTGTCTGATGTGGACCGGTTGCAGCGGTAAGCGAATTGCAGTGGATCAAGGCGTTCTGGGAGTATGGAGGTGATGCGCTTCATGATCAACCTCTCGAAGCACTTCATTACGACTGAAGTCAGGGCCACTGGTCGGTAGTCATTGAGGCACGTTGCCTGGTTCTTCTTTGGTACCGGTATGATCATAGAATCATAGAAGTTTACAGCATGGAAACAGGCCCTTCGGCCCAACCAGTCCATGCCGCCCAGTTTTTTACCATTAAGCTAGTCCCAGTTGCCCGCACTTGGCCCATAACCCTCTATACCCATCTTACCCATGTAACCATCTAAATGCTTTTTGAAAGACACAATTGTACCAGCTTCTACTACTACCTCTGGCAGCCCATTCCAGACACTCACTACCCTCTGAGTGAAGAAATTGCCCCTCTGGGCCCTTCTGAATCTCTCCCCTCTCACCTTAAACCTATGCCCTCTAGTTTTAGACTCCCCTACCTTTGGGAAAAGATGTTGACTATCTACCTTATCTATGCCCCTCATTATTTTATAGACCTCTATAAGATCACCCCTAAGCCTCCTACGCTCCAGGGAAAAAAGTCCCAGTCTATCCAGCCTCTCCTTATAACTCAAACCATCAAGTCCCGGCAACATCCTAGTAAATCTTTTCTGCACTCTTTCTAGTTTAATAATATCCTTTCTATAATAGGGTGACCAGAACTGCACACAGTATTCCAAGTGTGGCCGTACCAATGTCTTGTACAACTTCAACAAGACGTCCCAACCCTATATTCAATGTTCTGACCAATGAAACCAAGCATGCCGAATGCCTTCTTCACCACCCTGTCCACCTGCGACTCCACCTTCAAGGAGCTATGAACCTGTACTCCTAGATCTCTTTGTTCTATAACTCTCCCCAACGCCATACCATTAACTGAGTAGGTCCTGGCCTGATTCGATCTGCCAAAATGCATCACCTCACATTTATCTAAATTAAACTCCATCTGCCATTCGTCGGCCCACTGGCCTAATTGATCAAGATCCCGTTGCAATCCTAGATAACCTTCTTCACTATCCACTATGCCACCAATCTTGGTGTCATCTGCAAACTTACTGACCATGCCTCCTAAATTCTCATCCAAATCATTAATATAAATCACAAATAACAGTGGACCCAGCACCGATCCCTGAGGCACACCACTGGTCACAGGCCTCCAGTTTGAAAAACAACCCTCTACAACCACCCTCTGCCTTCTGTCGTCCAGCCAATTTTGAATCCAATTGGCAACCTCACCCTGGATCCCGTGAGCTTTAACCTTCTGCAACAACCTACCATGCGGTACCTTGTCAAAGGCTTTGCTAAAGTCCATGTAGACAACGTCTACTGCACTACCCTCATCTACCTTCTTGGTCACTCCCTCAAAAAACTCAATCAAATTTGTGAGACATGATTTTCCACGCACAAAGCCATGCTGACTGCCCCGAATCAGTCCTTGCCTCTCTAAATGCTTGTAGATCCTGTCTCTCAGAATACCTTCTAGCAACTTACCTACTACAGACGTTAGGCTCACCGGTCTGTAGTTCCCAGGCTTTTCCCTGCTGCCCTTCTTAAACAAGGGCACAACATTCGCCACTCTCCAATCTTCAGGCACCTCACCTGTGGCTGCCGATGATTCAAATATCTCGGTTAGGGGACCCGCAATTTCCTCCCTAGCCTCCCACAACATCCTGGGATACATTTCATCAGGTCCCGGGGATTTATCTACCTTGATGCGCTTTAAGACTTCCAGCACCTCCTCCTCTGTAATATGCACACTTCTCAAGACATCACTATTTATTTCCCTTAGTTTCCTAACATCCATGCCTTTCTCCACCGTGAATACCGATGAGAAATATTCATTCAGGATCTCACCCAACTCTTGTGGCTCTGCACATAAATGCCCTTGTTGATCCTTAAGAGGCCCTACTCTGTCCCTAGTTACTCTTTTCCCCTTTATGTATCTGTAGAATCTCTTTGGATTCTCCCTTGCATTATTTGCCAAAGCAATTTCATGTCCCCTTTTTGCCCTCCTGATTTCCCTCTTAACTCTATTTCGACAATCTCTATACTCTTCAAGGGATCCACTTGATCCCAGTTGCTTATGTACGTCATATGCCTCCTTCTTCTTTTTGACCAGAGTCTCAATATCTCGAGTCATCCAGGGTTCCCTACTTCTACCAGCCTTGCCCTTCACTCTAAAGGGAATGTGCTTACCCTGCACCCTGGTTAACACATTTTTAAAAGCCTCCCATTTACCAGCCGTCCCTTTGTCTGCCAATAGTCTCCCCCAATCTACCTCTGCAAGTTCCTGTCTGATACCATCAAAATTGGCCTTGCCCCAATTAAGAATTTTAACTCTTGGGCCAGACCTATCATTCTCCATAGCTATCTTAAAACTAATGGAATTATGGTCACTTGTCCCAAAGTGATCCCTCACTAGCACTTCTATCACTTGCCCTTCCTTATTTCCCAAGACGAGGTCAAGTTTTGCCCCCTCTCTAGTCGGTCCATCCACATACTGAATGAGAAATTCCTCCTGAATACACTCAACAAATTTCCCTCCATCCAAGCCTCTAATGCTATGACTGTCCCAGTCAATGTTGGGAAAGTTAAAGTCCCCTACTACTACCACCCTATTATTCTTGCAGCTATCTGTAATCTCCTTACATATTTGCTCCTCAATTTCCCGCTGACTATTTGGGGGCCTGTAGTACAGTCCTACCAAGGTGATCTCTCCCTTCTTATTTTTCAGTTCCACCCATATAGACTCAGTGGGCGAACCCTCGGATATATCCCCTCTAAGTACTGCCGTGATGTTCTCCCTAATCAAAAACGCCACTCCCCCTCCTCTCTTACCTCCTGTTCTATCCTTTCTATAGCATCTGTAGCCCGGAACATTGAGCTGCCAGTCCTGCCCCTCCCTTAGCCATGTTTCAGTCATAGCTATAATATCCCAGTCCCATGTGCCCGTCCATGCCCTGAGTTCATCCACTTTGCCCGTCAGGCCCCTTGCATTGAAATAAATGCAGTTTAATGTAGACCTTCCTTGCTCTCTGCCCTGCTTTCTCTGGTCATGCTTTACACACTCTCCCTTCCTGCCTTTTGTTTCTGTCCCCACTGACTTCCTACATCGGTTCCCATCCCCCTGGCACATTAGTTTAAACCCTCCCCAACTGCACTAGCAAACACCCCCCCGAGAACATTGGTTCCGGTCCCACCCAGATGCAGACCGTCCGATTTGTACAGGTCCCACCTCCCCCAGAATCGGTCCCAATGTCCCAGGAATTTGAAACCCTCCCTCTTGCACCATCTCTCAAGCCACGTATTCATCCTAGCTATCCTGTCATTCCTCTACTCTGACTATCACGTGGCACTGGTAGCAATCCTGAGATTACTACCTTTGAGGTCCTACTTTTTAGTTTAACTCCTAACTCCCTAAATTCAGCTTGTAGGACCTCATCCCGTTTTTTACCTATATCGTTGGTGCCTATATGCACCACGACAGCTGGCTGTTCACCCTCCCCCTCCAGAATGCCCTGCAGCCGCTCCGAGACATCCTTGACCCTTGCACCAGGGAGGCAACATACCAACCTGGATTCTCGTTTGCGTCCGCAGAAACGCCTGTCTATTCCCCTTACGATTGAATCCCCTATCACTATAGCTCTGCCACTCTTTTTCCCGCCCTTCTGTGCAGCAGAGCCAGCCACGGTGCCATGAACCTGGCTGCTGCCACCTTCCCCTGGTGAGCCATCTCCCCCAACAGTTTCCAAAACGGTAAATCTGTTTTGGAGGGAGATGACCGCAGGGGATCCCTGCACTGCCTTACTACTCTTCCTCTGTCTGTTGGTCACCCTTTCCCTATCTGCCTCAGTAATTTTAATCTGCGGCGTGACCAACTCACTGAATGTGCTTTCCACAACTTCCTCAGCATCGCGGATGCTCCAAAGTGAGTCCATCCGCAGCTCCAGAGCCGTCAAGCGGTCTAACAGGAGCTGCAGTTGGACACACTTCTTGCAGATGAAGGAGTCAGGGACACCAGAAGGGTCCCTGACTTGCCACATCTCACAAGAGGAGCATGACACGGGTCTGAGCTCTCCTGCCATGACTTAAACCTGAAGTTAAATTTGAACTACACTACACAGCTAGGAGAAAGTCAAAGAGAGAGAAATCACTTACCAGTTACAAGCCAAACACTTACCTGCTGGCTGTGATGTAGTTGCTCCAGAGACTCCCTCACAGGTCTGCTTCTCTGCACCTCCTTCAGGTGAGCACCAAATTCCCTTAACTAGTTAATTACTTTACTTAATTAACTTGATTTATTTATTTATTTATTTATTTTTTTGTCACTCCCCTCTTACCCGAACTCAGCCTTACCCAAACTCAGATACACTCTGTTTGCCTTCAGCACTCTGTTTCTATAGGCACTTCAGCCACACCCTTTGTATCCTTCCTGATTTACAGTCAGCCAATAGGCCTGCTCCCAAAACTGATCTCTCTCCCGAACAGCTGACCTGCAAGGTAAGGAAGTGGTTATGCAGTACTTACCTCACCCACAGCGCGCCCTTTTAAACTGTCCCCTCTGCCTCGCAGCTCCCGCGCTTTTTGAAACTCCCGCGCTGTTTCCAAGATCCTGGCTCCCTCTCTCTCCCGAACAGCTGACCTGCAAGGTAAGGAAGTGGTTATGCAGTACTTACCTCACCCACAGCGCGCCCTTTTAAACTGTCCCCTCTGCCTCGCAGCTCCCGCGCTTTTTGAAACTCCCGCGCTGTTTCCAAGATCCTGGCTCCCTCTCTCTCCCGAACAGCTGACCTGCAAGGTAAGGAAGTGGTTATGCAGTACTTACCTCACCCACAGCGCGCCCTTTTAAACTGTCCCCTCTGCCTCGCAGCTCCCGCGCTTTTTGAAACTCCCGCGCTGTTTCCAAGATCCTGGCTCCCTCTCTCTCCCGAACAGCTGACCTGCAAGGTAAGGAAGTGGTTATGCAGTACTTACCTCACCCACAGCGCGCCCTTTTAAACTGTCCCCTCTGCCTCGCAGCTCCCGCGCTTTTTGAAACTCCCGCGCTGTTTCCAAGATCCTGGCTCCCTCTCTCTCCCGAACAGCTGACCTGCAAGGTAAGGAAGTGGTTATGCAGTACTTACCTCACCCACAGCGCGCCCTTTTAAACTGTCCCCTCTGCCTCGCAGCTCCCGCGCTTTTTGAAACTCCCGCGCTGTTTCCAAGATCCTGGCTCCCTCTCTCTCCCGAACAGCTGACCTGCAAGGTAAGGAAGTGGTTATGCAGTACTTACCTCACCCACAGCGCGCCCTTTTAAACTGTCCCCTCTGCCTCGCAGCTCCCGCGCTTTTTGAAACTCCCGCGCTGTTTCCAAGATCCTGGCTCCCTCTCTCTCCCGAACAGCTGACCTGCAAGGTAAGGAAGTGGTTATGCAGTACTTACCTCACCCACAGCGCGCCCTTTTAAACTGTCCCCTCTGCCTCGCAGCTCCCGCGCTTTTTGAAACTCCCGCGCTGTTTCCAAGATCCTGGCTCCCTCTCTCTCCCGAACAGCTGACCTGCAAGGTAAGGAAGTGGTTATGCAGTACTTACCTCACCCACAGCGCGCCCTTTTAAACTGTCCCCTCTGCCTCGCAGCTCCCGCGCTTTTTGAAACTCCCGCGCTGTTTCCAAGGTCCTGGCTCCCTCTCTCTCCCGAACAGCTGACCTGCAAGGTAAGGAAGTGGTTATGCAGTACTTACCTCACCCACAGCGCGCCCTTTTAAACTGTCCCCTCTGCCTCGCAGCTCCCGCGCTTTTTGAAACTCCCGCGCTGTTTCCAAGGTCCTGGCTCCCTCTCTCTCCCGAACAGCTGACCTGCAAGGTAAGGAAGTGGTTATGCAGAAGATGGTGGTCTTCTTGAAGCAGGTGGGGACCTCGGAGTGGAGTAGGGACAGGTTAAAGATGTCCGTGAATACCTCTGCCAGCTGCTCCATGCAGGCTCGGAGTGCACGACCAGGGATCCCGTCTGGGCCCGTCGCCTTCCGAGGGTTCACTTTCAGGAAGGCCAATCTGACTTCGGAAGCTGGGATGGTGGGTATGGGTGAATTAAGGGCTGCTGGGGCACTCGCCAGCGGATTGTTGGTTACCTGCTCGAACCGAGCATAGAATGCATTAAGTTCATCGGGGAGGGGTGCGCTGCTGCCAGAGATACTGTTCGGCTTCGCTTTGTAGCCCGTTATATTGTTTAGTTCTTGCCACAGCCGCCGAGAGTCTGTCTGACTCTAGCTTGGTTTGATCTTCTCTCTTGGCATTCCGGATGGCTTTGCGGAGCTCGTACCTGGATTTCTTGTATAGGTCAGGGCCGTCTACCTTGAACGCCTCAGATCTGTCCTTCAGTAGGGAGTCAGTCTCGCGATTGAGCCATGGTTTCCGGTTGGGGAACGCACGTACTGCTTTCTTTGGCACGCAGTCGTCCACACATTTGCTGATGAAGTTTGTGACGGTGGTGACACACTCATTTAAGTTGGGCGCTGAGTTCTTAAATATGGACCAGTCCACTGTCTCTAAGCAGTCACATAAGAGCTCTTCTGTCTCCTCGGACCAGCACTGCACAACCTTCTTAGCTGGATTCTCCCGCTTGAGTTTCTGCTTGTATGCCGGGAGAAGGAGCACCGTCTTATGGTCTGATTTCCCAAAGTGCGGTCGGGGGATGGAACGGTAGGCGCCCTTGATTTTTGAGTAGCAGTGGTCAAGAGTGTTGTCACCTCTGGTTGGACAGGAGATGTGCTGGTGAAATTTTGGCAGTACACTCTTGAGGTTGGCCTTGTTGAAGTCTGCGGCCACGATGAACAAGGCCTCCGGGTGTTCTGTTTCGTAGTTGTTTATTACTGTGTATAGTTCGTCCAGCGCCTTCCTCACTACTGCCTGGGGTGGGATGCAGACCGCTGTGATAATGGCTGAAGTGAACTCACGTGGAAGATAATATGGGCGGCACTTCACGGTCAGGTATTCCAGGTCTGGGAGCAGTAGGTCGCCAGAGTCGTCACATCCAAGCACCAGGAGGCATTGATGAGGAGGCAAACCCCTCCACCCTTCGCTTTGCCTGATGATGCGGTCCACCCGGTGAATTGTGAAGCCTTCAGGTTGTATGGCACAGTCCGGTGAGGCGGGGGTGAGCCATGTCTCTGTGATACAGAGCACACAGCAGTCTCTTACTTCCCTCTGAGAGGTAAGTCTGGTGTTAAGTTCATCCAGCTTGTTTTCGATCGCTTGGACGTTTGCCAGGAGTATGCTGGGGAGAGGGGTCTTGAAACCGCGTTGCTTCAGTCTAACCTGCAGACCGCCGCGTTTCCCTCGCTTCCTCGGTCGGCGGCTGCTGCTGGATGATCCTGGGATCCGATGGCAGATGTCAGTTCTTGTGGAAAGTAGGTGGTCGCGTCTGGCGGGGTCCAGGGTGCTGGCGGGTACCAGGGCGCTGTTTACGTAACTGGGGTCGCGTCTGGCAGGGTCCCGGGCACTGGTTGAGGTAGAGGGGTTGCAAGGGGGGGCATGTTTGCGATCCGGATGGGTCCCGGCCTTCTGCGGGCACGGGAATACCTTGCAGCGCTTTTGGATCCTCGCGCGGGGTCTCTGCCATTTTGGGAGTCCTGGGTCGTGGGCAGGGGCTTCCTGAGGCAGGTTCGGCTGGGTCCCTTGGTCTGTTCCCTCCCTGGGCGCTCCTGCGGTCGGATCTTGAAGTGGGCCCGTTCGGGCCTCCACGTGGATTTTTCTTTCTTCCATCACCAGGTAGGTCGGGTTGTTGGGCGGGCTTCTCCACATCGGGTCGCTGGGCGGGTCTCTGGGGGTCGCGTTGGGCCGGGTCTTGCCGTCGGGAGTCGGGTCGGGAGCTCCGGGGACTGGGCAAGGCGATCCGGGGGCTGGCGTTGGTAGTTAGGCCGTGTTTGGAGCTCCGAGGTCCGGGTCGGCTCCAAATCGAGGTCGGGGCTTCACTTCTGGTTTGGGCCCGATCTTCCTGGTCGCGGAGGTCAGGTCGGGTCGGGTCAAAAGGTCTCCAAGGGCTTCGGAGGATGTTCAAGCCTGCAAGAGAAGATAAAAAAGAGAGGATAGTAATAATGTTAGTTTTAGAATTAATTTTTAAAAGATTAGAACGAGTATAAGTTAAGTAAAAAGTGAATCTGTTTGGGAGAGCTCGCAGAGAGTTGCCTCGCTATGGCGCCATCTTGGTAAAAGATGCCGCTGTCGCTGCCCAGTGTTAGAATTGAAGGTTTGGGAGGGCTAGCACTCCCCTGGATTTTGGTTTCTGTAGGACCTTCTTTGTGATCCTAGCATTCTTTTCCCCCAATACAAACGCCATGATTAACTTGTCCAGTGAGTTAAAAAAAAGCCTTGGGGATATAGATTGGGATCAATCTGAATAGGAAGAGGTACCTGGGCAGTACGTTCATTTTGATTGTCTGTACTCTCCCCAACAGGGAGAGTGGGAGTGTGTTCCATCTCTGCAGGTCCTTTTTGACTTCCTCTGCGAGACTGGTCAGGTTCTATTTGTCGATCCCCGTCCAACGATGAGCGATTAGGATCCCCAGGTAGTGGAATTTGTGTTGGGATTGTTTAAACAGCAGTCCCACCAGTGCTGCCCCTCCCCCTTGCGGGTTCACCGGGAAAATCTCACTTTTGCTCATATTGTGTTTCATCGGCCGAGACGGCACCAATCTCTTTCAGGAGGGCAATGATTCCTTTCATGCTGCTTTGTGGGACCGAGATGTAGAGGAGCAGGCCATCTGCAAAGAGTGAGACTCTATGCTCTCTGCCTCCTCTTCGGATCCCTCTCCAGTTCTTTGCTGTTCTGTGAGCGATCGCTAATTAGTCGATCGCTGGAACGAACAGCAGCTGTAACAGCGGGCATCCCTGCCTTGTGCCCTTGTGGAGCTGGAAGTACTGGGAGCTGGTGTTGCTTCGCCATACGCTCGCCATTGGAGCGTTGTACAGGAGCTCCACCCAGGAGGTGAACCCTGATCCGAGCCCAAACTGCTCCAGCACCTCTATAAGGTACTTCCACTCGACTCTGTCGAAGGCCTTTTCTGCATCCAGGGAAACGATCACCTCAGGTGCTCTGACCCCAGATGGGATCATGATCACGTTCAGCAGGTGCCTGATGTTCGATGTTAGCTGTCTACCTCTGACAAAGCCCGTTTGATCCTCTGCGACCACCTCTGGTACGCAGTCTTCCACTCTTTTGGCGAGGATCTTGGCCAATATTTTGGAGTCTACTTTTCGTAGCAAAATGGGTCTGTATGAAACTTATTCAGTCGGGTCTTTCTTAGGTATTAGCGAGATTGAGGCTTGTGCTAGCATAGGTGGCAGTGTGCCCCTTGCCAGCGAGTCTGTGAACATCTTCCTCCGGTGTGGGGCCAGTGCTGTCACAAATGTTTCGTAGAAGTCCGCCCGGAACCTGCCTGCATGGAGCTTATACTCTCCATGATCTCTCCCAGTTCTAGCGGTGCTCCCAGGCCCCATTTTCTGTCCTCCCCCACGACTGGCATGTCTAGTCTATCAAGGAACTGTTTCATCCCTGAGCCCCCTGTTGGGGGCTCTGAGGTGTACAGTCGCCAGTCAAAGTCCTCGAAGGTCTTGTTAACCTTGTTTGGGTCTGTTTCTAGTGTGCCTCTGTTGTCCCTAATTTGCGCGATCACTCTGGTGGCTGCCTGCTTTCTCAGCTGGTGTGCCAACAGGCGGCTGGCTTTGTCCCTGTTTTTTTATAGGGGTCCCCGTGCCTGGCGGAGTTGGTGCACTGCTTTCCTCGTGGAGAGCAGGTCAAAGTCCATTTGTAGCTTTTTCCTTTCCGCCAAGAGCTCTGCTGTTGAGGCCTAGCCGCTCTCTCCTCTCTCTCCCTTTGCGCTTTAAAGGCAATAATTTCCCCAATTTTGTTTTTAAATTTAGAGTACCCAATTCATTTTTATTTATTTTTTTCCAATTAAGGGGCAATTTAGTGTGGCCAATCCACCTAACTTGCACATCTTTGGGTTGTGGGGGCGAAGCCCACACAAACACGGGTAGAATGTGCAAACTCCACACACAGTGACCGAGAGCCGAGATCAAACCTGGGACCTCGGCGCAGTGAGGCAGCAGTGCTAACCCACTGCGCCACCGTTCTGCCCAATTTCCCCTCTAATCACGGACTTCATCGTCTCCCAGAACGTGGAGGATGAGACCTCTACCAATCTTGTTTGTCGTATACTCTGCTCTGGCCTGTGATACCCTCTCACTGAAGTCCTTGTCGGCCAATAGGGCAGTGTCCAACCTCCTTGTGGGGCATTGGGTAGTGCCCGTCCCCAACCTCACTTCCATATAATGTGGAGCGTGATGGGAGATTACGATTGCGGAGTACTCTGCCTTGACCAGCCCTGGGAGCACCGATTTTCCAACCACAAAGAAGTCAATCCTCGAGTATACGTTGTGGACTGAGGAGAAGAAGTAGAACTCCTTCTCCCCTGGGTGGGTGATCCTCCATGTGTCCACCACCCTCTTCTGCCCCATGAAGCGACCGGGTTTCTTCTCTATGTTCAAGGTCTTCCCTGCTCTGGGGTTTGACCTGTCTGTCCTTGGGTCCTGGACACAGTTAACGTCCCCCCACCCCCCACCATGATCAGTCGGTGCGTCGCTATGTAGGATATTTCTGCCATGGTCTTTTTCATGAATTTTACGTTGTCCCAGTTGGGAGCAGGCCGCACAGGAAACCCATCTGCGCGGTACGAAAAGGCACGGGGGGTGTTTCCGTGTGGCGGCTGGGGTTGTGGGGTACCGGCGGCCGGAGGAGGTTCCGGGGCCTGAGACCAACATGGAATTCCGTCTCAGCAGGGGTCCGCTCAGACGGGATGCCACCACACAACTGCGCCGTCTCGAGTCCAAGGGGCCGAGCACAACCGTTTTGAGGCCTCGGATGGGCTTGGCCGCGTGCTGGATGGACACAGCACCGCGCTCGGCGAGCTCGTAGGGCGTCATTCAGTCCACTCCTCTGCCACCCTGCACGTCCCCGATCCTGGTCACCCCGACATCCACAGCCCTCCGCTCCACCAGCCACCGGAATGGATATTGGCGGAGGTGCGGATTCCTGAGCAGCGGCTCCCTTACGAGAGCCACTACTCCTGACAGCGGAGAGCTGTGGCACGTGGGGACCCTGTTCCTGACTTTGAGAAGGTCCTGGTACAAGACGGGCAGCGCCAACAAAGAATTCTGAAGACCTTGCTGGTCACCGAACAGGAGCTGCACATCGTAGTTCAGGCCGTGCACCTGGGGGAAGAAATACTTCGCCCGGGCACACCATCGTGGAGAAGGCTCAACGTCCAGGTATCGCTGCAGAGTCTGAAGGCGTAAAGTCATGATCTGGATGCGAAGGCACACCAGCGCCTGATCGCCCTCCGCAAGCGGGAGACTCAAGACCTCCTCAGCGACCCAGTGCAATCCATTGTCCCAGAAGAACCGAATCAGAGTTCTCTGGATGCCTGTGACAAAGACAGGGAGAGGGGTCAAAGTGACCAGCCGGTACCACAACATGGAGGCTATCAGCTGGTTTGTGATGAGAACTCGACCCCTGTAGGACATCACTCAGATGAGTCTTGTCCAGCGTCCCAGGCGAGCGGTGATCTTGGTCGCCAACTCCTGCCAGTTCGCCGGCCAGGCTTCCTCTGCCGGGCAAAGATAGACTCCCAAGTCGAGGATGTTGGTCCAAGTAGAGGATGTTGGTCCGGCTTCAGCTGAAGGGCCTGAGCTCCTCTGGGAGGGGGTCCATCTGCCATGGACCGACCAGGAGTCCGGAACATTTAGCCCGGTTGATCCCAGCAGAAGATGCTGTGGAGTACACAGCCTGGCACTCTCACATCCTCCGAAGGTCACCGGGGTCAGTGAACATGAGCAGCACATCATCAGCGTAAGCCGAAAGGACCACCGTGTTGCTCTGTTTATCTGGTTATAAATATGGCGGTCAATATGGTCGCCTTCCTTAATCCTAATTACGTTTACTTTAGAGTCGCCAGGTATCTCTCGATACCGCCACAAGGTTCAAACCCGAATACTGATCAAAGAGCCAATACACCAGTTAGTTAGTTCAAAGTCAATACTATATATTTACACACACCGTAAGATCTACTCATGCACAACAGTACTACAAACTAAACTATTTCTAACGCTAACGCCTGTACTGAACTTCGGGTGCCCACTTTGTCAGAGGAACAATGGCCGTTGTTCGGATCTGAGGCTGTTGGGTTTGAAGATACACAGGAGAACAGCGAAGGTCGTCCGTCTGGTAGCGAGCGTTGACCTTGAACTTACTTGCTTCTGTTGATGCTGGTGGATGGGTCTCTGTGCGTTGAGAGCCAAGTCCAAGAGAGTGAATCTCTCCTGGGGGTTCCTTCTTATCCTTGGAGGGGCTCCGCGCGCTTTTAGGTGGGTCGTAAACTTGGTCCCAATTAATTGGGCCGCTTCTCGATCACTGTTATCGATCTTGACCAATAAAGGGGTGGGTGCCCTGATGGCTGGGCGTGTCTCAGGTGGCCGTTGGCCTTGCTTTGTTTGTGCTTTTCGGTTGGGGAACTGGCGCCGGGATGTCTGCAATAGTATCGGTGACCTGAGTGTCATTCCTTTGTTTCCCAGAGATGGGCCATCAATATGCTAATCGATCCATAGTTTCAATTCCGTCTGGGAGCTGTTTCCCAAATATCCATTCAGGCTCTGTGCCTGCTTGTTTTCTAGCATTGTCCACAGTTCCCTATATTCTTTGCGAGCGTCCATTTTGTATTCTGGAAGTGGCCATCCCAGATGGCTACAACTGCCATGCCCGGCTCGCACAGAACCAGCCCCGACAACCTCCTCCGCAGGAAAGGCTCCACGCAGAGAGAATAAAGTTGGGCAGCCCTGACGCACTCCTCTCCCAAAGCGAAGGGGCGCCGTCAGGGACAGGTTAACCTTAATCAGACACTCCGAGGCAGCGTACAGTAATCGGATCCGGGCGACAAAGTGCATCCTGAACCAGATAGCTCGCAGAGGCCCGAGCAAATATTCGTGCCCCACCCTGTCGAACGCCCTCTCCTGGTCAAGAGACAGGAAGGCGCTCAACATCCCAGTCGTCTGGGAATGATGGATGTCCCGGACCAGATGGATATTATGGTAAATGGTGCGGCCCGGGACGGTGTGGGACTGTCAGGGTGGATCATGGTAAATGGTGCGGTCCGGGACGGTGTGGGACTGTCAGGGTGGATCATGGTAAATGGTGCGGTCCGGGACGGTGTGGGACTGTCAGGGTGGATCATGGTAAATGGTGCGGTCCGGGACGGTGTGGGACTGTCAGGGTGGATCATGGTAAATGGTGCGGTCCGGGACGGTGTGGGACTGTCAGGGTGGATCATGTGGTCCAGCACAGGGCCACGGTGCATAGACATGACCTTGGCAAATATTTTGTAGTCCGTGCTGAGGAGGGAGACCGTTCGCCAGTTTTTGGGTCGGCGGAGATCCCCTTTCTTGGGCAGCAGGGCAATAGCGGCCCAGCGCCACGAAAGGGGCATCTCCCCGGTCACGATACATTCCCCAGGACCCCTGCGTAGTCGCCCCCCCAGGACATCCCAGCATGCACTGAAGAACTCCACGGTCAGCCCGTCCAGCCCTGGGGTCTTGCCCCTTGACAAGCTGTCGAGGGCGCCGGTCTTGATGATTGACGGTTTGGTCGAGCCTCCCGACTCCCTCCGGGCTGACCTGCGGCAGGTCCTCCCACAGAACTCTGCAAGCGTCCTCGCTGCACGGATCCAGAGTATAGAGGTCAGAATAAAAGTCCCTAATTGGGGTCCTGACCCCCTCCGGATCCGAGACGAGGGACCGTCGTCGGCCGACTGGCCCTGCATCCTCTTTCCAGCGAGTAGAAGGGGGAGCCACGGTCCATGTCTGTCACAAACTGATCCGTGACCTCACGTACGTGCCGTGGGACCCGACAAGTTGCAGGTCCCGCAGCACGCCCGTCTTCTCCCTGTACACCAGCCCCAGGGCCGGGTCCTCATCGGGCTGAGCGAGACGTGACTCAAGTTCGAAGACCTCTTCAGCCAATTTGGCGATCGTGGATTTCCGCCCCGCCGTCGACCGCTTCTTGTCCCTCTGACAGACGGCGCGGATATGAGTCTTGCCCAAGTCCCACCATAGCCTCAAGGAGGGGAAGGCACCCCACTTCTTTCTCCAGCCAGCCCAGAAAAGGCGAATCCAGTCCAGGAACCGCTTGTCCTCCAGCAGCAGGTTGTTAAAGTGCCAGTACGCGGATCGCGCCTGAGCGCGGAGCTGGCCGAGCCCCGCCCACACCAGGTGGTCATCCGAGCACAGCACCTGCTCCACAGAGGCCGTTGGAACGCTGGGCAAGTACGTCCTAGAATTGTAAAGACGGTCGATTCTGGACGCTCCCAACAGAGGGCCCACAAATGTGTCCACCTGCGATTCAGGATGGAGAGTTCTCCAGGCGCTCACCAAGTCGAAGGACCTGACCAGGTCCCTTAACTTCACCACCGCCTGCGTGCTGCACTGGACTCTACCACGGTCCTTGTCCTGGAGGGTGCAATTGAAATCCCCTCCAAGGATGATGCACTCGCCCACAGGAATGGTGCCAAGAAGAGTGGACACTTTGTCAAAGAAAATCGTTTGCTGCGGCCCGGCCAGGGAGCGTATACATTCACAAAGTGACGCACCACGTCCCCGTCGAGGACCCTTAAATGCAACAGACGGCCTGGCACTGGCTCCTTGACCCTCCAGCTCTCTGGCTGAAAATGTGGAGCCAGCAAGATAGCCACCCCGCCCGAACATGGGGCCAAGTGACTCATGAAGACTCCCCCTTGCCACTCCAGGGTCCACTTAGCTTTGTCCCCCGGAATGGCGTGTGTTTCTTGCAGGAAGCACATCCCGTACTTTGCGTCCCGGAGGACAGAGAAGCACTGGAAACGGTGATGCGCGTCCCTGCTGCTGTGGATGTTGAGTCTGGCTATGGTTACCTCCAAGTCAGTTGTAGCGCGTGTCCTTCACCAATCACCCATAACTCTGCTCAGAGGGACTAGAGGGTTGTCGCCCCCTCCACCCGCTCAGGAGCCCCCCGAGGAACAGAACAGCCTGTCGCTGCTCCCCCTGGTCCGAGTCGATCCCACCCCCAGGATCACCCTCGGGCGGGTTCCTCGCAGTCTCCCCCCCTCGATTCAGAGGCCGTGGCGACACCGACCCCGCCGCCGATGCCGGGCCCTCGGAGAGACCCGGAAAGACCCCGGGAACAGTTCCGGGTTGGATCCTGGGCTCCTTGGCATCGTCTGCTTGGGCCTTGTGAGCGGGGAGCCTTCCTCGCCGTCGCCCACCCACGACCCGAAGATATAGGGCCTCTGGTGGCTGCTGCAGGCCCCTGGACGGGCACGGGGTCAGTACTCGTGATGGGGCCAAGGTGTGGATGGATTCGGTCTGACTGTCACGCCGTCTTCCGTTTGGCCTTTTTAGGCTGCCTCTGGTCTATTGGAGTCTCCCTCTCCCCCGCCAGCAGCCGCGGTGTTGTCAGGGGCCGGCTGCTGGGCAGACGAAGAGGTGGTAGAGGAGAGGGGGGCAGTGCCAGCCACGGCCGACCTGGAGATGGTGTTGGCAGCGGCCGTTAGGGTGGGGCAGTTCAGGTGAATATGCCCCAGCCCTCTTCAGGCATGGCACCGCAGACCAGATCACTTTATGGTCCTTCCCTTGGTGGGGAACCACAAAACCTCCCAGCGTGACCTCCTCCCGGGTCAGGCGGGCAAAAGCCTGACGCTCCGAGTATACATGACGGAGGGAAGGGTCCCGAGGCCAAGTGTCAGCGGCGCCACCCCGGACCTGACCTCCCCCAGGAGGTTGAGATGGGGGAGGAGGAGACACGTTCGGCGATGGCCTCCAGCGGGTGCACGGCCATGTGTGTCCCACCCACTGTGAGCCCCTTTCCAGGACACGGTGGACCGCCTGCTCGGCCCGCAGGAAAAACACGGCTTTGCCGTACATCCAGGAGGCGGCTACGATGGCCAAGAGGCCGATGACCTCGGCCATCGCACGAGTTAATGCCTCGATGGCCATGGTGGGGTGGGCATAACATTTGACTCCAAGTTGCCGCGTTAGTAAGCGGAAGGGCGAGGGGGCCGCCGAGGGTCGAGAAGCTGTCGCCCCCGCATAGGTTCTTGGCCGCCCTGCCCCCGGCAGAGTGGAGGATGCCGCTGGGGTACTGACCATGCCCACACTTGGTACGGCACAGCCATGTAACTGAAATCAGAGTGCTGGGGGAAGGACGTGGCACAACAACAGCAGGTGCCACAGGTGAAGGTGCTGCAGGGCAACAGCAGATAGTCACTGTAAACGGGCAGCGTTCTTCAGACCCGGAGGGGCCTAAAGCAAAGTGGCAACTGCCACACACCCGCCACAGGGGGTGAAAGAAGTGGGCGGACGCCGCTCTTCAGCCCTGTGGGGGCCCAAGACAAAGTCCTTCGTCTTCACAGCAGCCCCAGGCGGTCCCACTCCCACTTCACCCCGGGAGGGGGAATAGCACCAGGCCCCAGGTGGTCCTACCTCAGGCAGAGGGGTGGGAGGACAGAGGTCAGGGCCTTCACCCAGGGAGGGGGCACAGCAACAGTCCCCAGGTGGTCCCACTCTCTCCTGCAGCAGCAAAACATTTCATTGATTGACTTCATTTTCACCCCTTTCCAATTTGAAATTGAATTTGGTTTATACACTATACTGGCTCACACAGTCCGCTGGTTGACACATTTCAGTGGCTTTGGACAATTGTCTGGTCTTGGACAGTCCGCTGGTTTTAAATACTCCCCTGATTTCCACACTCCCTGGTTTACCCACACCACTGATGTAGTCACTCCCCTGGTTTCCAATTTGTAATTGAATATGATTTGAACACTCCCCTGGTTTACACAGTCAACTGAGTCACACGTTCTCCCCATGTTTCCTCTGGGTGCTCCGGTTTCCTCCCAGTCCAAAGATGCGCAGGTTATGTGGATTGGCTATGCTAAATTGTCCTTCGTGTCCAAAAAAGGTGAGGGAAGGTTTCCGGGGAGAGGATTGAGGTGTGAGCTTAGGTAGTTGTGGGGCTGGTTTAGCACAGTGAGCTAAACAGCTGGCTTGTAATGCAGAACAAGGCCAGCAGCGTGGGTTCAATTCCCGTGCCGGCCTCCCCGAACAGGCGCCGAAATGTGGCTACGAGGGGTTTTTCAGTAAGTTAATTGAAGCCGACTTGTGACAATAAGCAATTATTATTATTATTAGTTTGCTCTTTCCAAGGGCCATTGCAGACTCGATGGGCCGAATGGGCACCTTCTGCTCTGTAAATGCTCGGAAATCTATGAACTCTGCTCCAGTTGAAAGCTTCTCCAGTCCCCACTTGAATAGTTGACATCCAGTTCTGAGCAGCTTGCAGCACTTTCTCTGTAAGGTGCACCATGACATACTGCCAAACCTGGATTTTAAAATTCTTCTTCAGTTTCTTCTTCCGTTACTGCATGTTTACCAATAATAATTCTTATAATATGTCATTGCTCAGGTCTCTTGTTGCATGAGACCTGGTCTCGTCCTGATGTCTGAAACTGCCTTTTCCATTCTGCTTAAGGTATGAATGTTCTTATCTGTAACATATGTACTACATCAATGACATTAGTATGAACTTCATCAAGCACCGATACTGTCTATGGCACAGTGATGGAGCTGGATTTTGCTGACATTTTTTGTATAATTGAAAAATACATTCCAGCTGTAATACATTGAGAATATCTTTAATACCTGCGATCCAGTTCATGTATTCCAAGAAGTTTTCATAGTAAACTTACACACATCGATTAGGAGCTGCCAGATGTGTACAACTATCATATTCATTTTAAAGCCACGCAGAATACACGGGCAAAATGCTGGAGTTAAAATAAATCATTCTCTGCCAGAATCTGAGCATTATGGAATAGTGTAATAAACAAAAAATGTTTATTACAGATGATTCCGTACATATGGATTGTAAACAGACAGGTGGCCCATAAACCCACAGCAGGGTTTTATTTCAGTCAGGTTTTTCTCAATGTTGTTGTCACTGCTCTTCTCACATTTTATCCAAAAACATTCGCAGCAATGTTCAAATGAGCCCCAGTTGTAAATCAAACATTCTGGATTCTACTTCCGGATGAAGGGCGGGATTAATAAACATCAGTTAGTCCTGGTAAATGAAGGGTAAATGAATGAACTGAATCAGCAGTATTTTACAGAGCAGTACTTTTAAACTGTTTTTACCTGCGACCCAATTTAACCAACCGGCCATCCTTTGGGACCCATGCTGGCCAGCCTTTGGGACCCACACCAGCTGACCTCCGCGACCCACTATGTTCTCTTATCTTTAATGCAGCAGGTGAGCTTGCTTGGTCCATATGATCTCACTCCAATCAGGTTTAGAGGCGAGGGCAGTGCGTGTATCAGGTGCAGAGTTCAGCTGGTTCCTTTGTGCTGTCTTCATCCTTTTGAGGATGAAAAATCCAACCTTGAACATGTAGATCCTTGTGATGTGTAATAGCAAAAGAATGCTTGTTTTACTCCGTACTGGGTACTCCTCGGAGACGCTACGCTGGAACTCTGAAAACCTCATGGGAGTTGTGCCGTATTATTAATGTGCTGTCACAGGTAAGGTGCAGAAGCTCAGTTTGTACATTTGGAGTCAGCTATAAATCAGTAAATTGAGTCTGGGGTCTCGAACTCAAAGGGAGTTTTCACCAACTAATTCTCTCTCAAAATCTGAAACTTCTCCTCTGGAAAATAGCGATATAAACTGTTGTTCAGCGCAGCCAGTCTATCGACAGTTCCCTTCCTAACCGTTTTCTTCGAGATGTCATTGCAGTGTGGGGAACATGTAGTAGGTTTGGCTTTCTACATGCAGTTTCCTAACGTTCAATGACTTTTGGAAAGCATCAAATTCTTCACAGCGCCAAAAGCAATCATCCTCCTTCCCTGACAATTTGCGGTTCAGTGTGTTTAGAATTGAAAAGATGTCTGCAAGGTAAGACATAGAGAGCTTCCACGTTTCATCAGCAAACAAATCAGCCAGAGGAGATCCTGATTTGCATTGGCACAATTTATAAAGACATACCTTCAAATATCACCTTTATTCTGCTGTGTTCCTGTTTCCAGCTTCTTCTTAATGGGTTGTTGAGCAGAGGCCGTGGAGCTCACCCCAGCTCTGCTTTGTGTTGCTGTGGACTCTCCTCAGCGACTCTCTCCCACAGATTTAGATGTGTGACCCGGGCCTGTTTGTGTCTCTGACCCTCTCTTCCTTATTACAAAACCGTCCATTTTCAATTCTTCACAGCTGCCAGCTACAAAATGGAGGATCTGCTCTCTGGCGCCGCTTCAACCTGCTGTTGCTTCAAAGAAGCTGCCCTTGGACAGCCCGGTGACGTCAGGAGGAGGCGGTCCGGCCCGCTGTGTACCGCGCATGCGCACCGCCTGATCGGGCTGAGTGGGCACGCATGCGCGGTATAGCCGGCACCCGGGACAGTCCCTGGAGAGTGACGTGTTATTACCAGCAGAGAGAATGTGCTGCTGCCGGCAGAGGGAGGCCCAGAGTCAGAGCAATGTGTCAATTAGGGGAATCTGACTGGCCACAGACGTTTGTGGATGGGAGGGGGGGTGGGGGGGCAGATGCTGCAATTGGTTACCTGAACCAACCAAACAGATGCAAATAAACGTCACAGCATTCTAAATTCACCAATGGTGACTTGGTTTCTCACCCATCATTCATTAACATCGGTAAGTGAGTTACAAACAAAGAAAAGCACAGGAACAGGCCCTTCGGACCTCCAAGCCCGTGCCGACCATGCTGCCCGTCTAATCTAAAATCTACACTTTCTGGGTCCGAATCCCTCTATTCCCTTCCTATTCATGTATTTGTCCATATGCCTCTTAAATGTCATTATCGTCCGTACTTCCACCACCTCCTCCGGTAGCGCGTTCCAGGCACCCACTACCCTCTGTGTAAAAAAACTTGCCTCGTACATCTCATCTAAACCTTGCCCCTCGCACCTTAAACCGATGCCCCCTCGTAATTGTCCCCTCTACCCTGGGGAAAAGCCTCTGAGTATCCATTCTGTCCATGCCCCTCATAATTTTGTAGACCTCTCAGGTCGCCCCCAACCTCTGTCGTTCCAGTGAGAACAAACCGAGTTTACTCAACTGCTCCTCATAGCTAATGCGAGTTATTCTGGAAAAGAGCAGGTGTGTGGCAGTTCTCAGTTATTGTGTGTCTGCAGTTTGCTCTGACCATGGTTGAAGACAAGAAAGCTCCAGCTCCCAAGAAGGGCGCTAAGAAAACCCAGAAGAAGGTACCAGTGAAGGGCAACAAGAAGAGGAGACGAGCCAGGAAGGAGAGTTACTCCATCCACATGAACAAAGTGATGAAGCAGGTTCACCCCGACACCGGCATCTCCTCCAAGGCCATGAGCATCATGAACTCCTTCGTCAACGATATTTTCGAGCCTGGCCCATTACAACAAGCGCAGCACCATCATGAACTCCTTCGTCAACGATACTTCCCGCCTGGCCCATTACAACAAGCGCAGCACCATCAGCTCCCGGGAGATCCAGACCGCTGTGAGCCTGCTGCTGCCCGGGGAACTAGCCAAGCACGCCATGTCAGAAGGGACAAAGGCGGTGACCAAGTACACCAGCTCCAAGTAAAACTGTTCTCAAACTCATCAAAACCCAACGGCTCTTTTAAGAGCCACCCACAATTTCTGGAAAGCAGCCAAACCATCGTTTTAAAATTATTATTAGATTATGAATAGCCAAATCGGTTCAAATAGTGTTTCACTGGAACATAACATCCTGGGTGATGTCCAGTTATCGCCTGGTCGATCTTCGTGCCTTGAAAATAAGTCTCCTCATTTAGTGACTGCTCGGTGTCCCTGTGTCTTTGGTTTCTGACTTGGTCATATTCGGTCCCTGTCGCTAGATTTGGAGAGACAATAGAACTTCAAAACCTCCCTTTCAATTTGTGTTCAGGTTTCCAAAAACCTCCCTTTCTCTTTCAGGCTTCCTCAATAATCGATCAGTTTATTGAGAGCACACCAGTGTTGTGGGGAAACTCCATTTCAATACTGACACGAGCTCCAAATTGCTCACTCCACTGTTAACACTGAAGTAGTCTACAATATGGATTTTTTTTTAATAAGGTTTGTAGTTGGCTGTAAATTAGACATTCTGTCTGCGGCTGAGAGCGTTTTAAACAGCAGCCAGATTAAACTCGATTGGACTCCAGATTGTAAAAATCTGTGGAGACAGTTTCGGATTAAATGCCCCTTTTATAAATCCGAAACGTTTCCACAGATTCTCCCAGACATGCTGAGTTTATCCAGCATTTCTCTTCAATTCACATTTGCAGCATCCACATTATTTTGCTTTAAATCATTTTGGGTTTGTTCTGTTAGAGAGAAAACCCGAAATGAGAAACTGACAGATAAAAGGGAAACTGTAGATTACGGAGAGAGAATCCAACAATCTTATACTCAGTGATTTAGTCTCGTTTTTACGGTCCCTGTTCAATTTTCTCTGTTTTATCTTTTCGCGCTCTTTTAAGCTTTGAAATAAATATTCGGTTGGAATCTGAACATTTGGCGCCCAAACTTTCCGCCCTCAGCACCGTGGAGTCTCCTGATTGGTGCTTCAAACAGACATCTGATTGGTCAGTTTGTGCCAGGCGCCACAATGTTGTTCAGATAACCAATCAGCAATGTGTGCACCGCCACTCCTCCTGAAGCGAAGTGAATGTGGGGGTGCTGCCTAATATCCAGGCCGTGCTGCTGCCCAAGAAAAGCAGCGCTGGCGCCGGCAAGAAGTGAAGCGACCATTCTTTAATCTAATAACACAAAGGCTCTTTTCAGAGCCACTCACTTTATCAGAAAAAGAGCAAATTGTTTTGTGTCACTCAGATTCTGTTCTGCTACTTAATGTGGAGATGTTTCTGCAATAACTATCTGGGTTAATGTATGTGACTCGTTTCTTACTCGGAGCCATGAGAGACGAGAGAAACTCCATTGGAATGAAGCGTTAATTGTAACTTGGAGGCATTGGAATCAGTAACAGGAGGTCGCAGCTTTTATTTGTCGATTGAGCGGCTCTGAACCAGCGCTGGGACCGGGAAGAATCCAATAACCCAAAGGCTCTTTCAGAGCCACCCACTCCCTCCGGACAAGGGCGACCTGTTGTCCATTCGCTTAATTCTCTCACTAAAGCTTCCGAATGCAGGGATACTGCCGATGATCATATTCTAAATCACCGCATCTCAACTGGGGGATTAGATGTTGAAGCTCTTTTCCTGACAGACTTGGTGGCTCTTAAAAGAGCCTTTGTTGTTGGTGGTGCTGATTCCGGGCTTTAGGCGCGTTCCCCGCGGATGCGGCGGGCCAGCTGGATGTCTTTGGGCATGATGGTGACTCGCTTGGCGTGGATGGCGCACAGGTTGGTGTCCTCAAAGAGCCCCACCAGGTAAGCCTCGCTGGCCTCCTGCAGGGCCATGACGGCGGAGCTCTGGAAGCGCAGGTCTGTCTTGAAGTCCTGAGCGATCTCTCGCACCAGGCGCTGGAAGGGCAGTTTGCGGATCAGCAGCTCGGTGGATTTCTGGTAGCGGCGGATCTCCCTCAGAGCAACAGTGCCGGGTCTGTAGCGATGGGGCTTCTTCACTCCGCCCGTGGCTGGAGCGCTCTTGCGGGCCGCTTTGGTAGCCAGCTGTTTGCGAGGAGCTTTGCCTCCGGTCGATTTGCGCGCTGTCTGCTTGGTCCTGGCCATGATGTGAAACTGGGGGAAACGCACACGCTGAGAATGCTGGCGCCGCTCTCTCGCTGCCTATTTAAGACATTATAGTGACCGCCCACTTCTCCTCATTGGATGCAGCCCGATCCCGTGGACAAGTTTGAAAAGAGCGATGAGCGGCAAGGATATCAGGGCCCTGATTGGTGGACCTGCAACTGACACCCCATCAATTTCAAAAAGCCCGCCAATTTCACAGAGACCAGGAACGGATATTCGAGAAAACTGAAAAACTCAATCTCAAGTTGTAAATATCAAAAACTTCTCAATGATTCCTGGTCCCATTTTTGTCTCAGATTCGACCCACTGCCTGAGCACCCGGATTAAATTTAGATTCACTCCCTGATTGTTCTACAACAGACTGGGATAAAGCTCCTATTGAGGGGCGGAATTCTGTCTCATTTTTATCTGATCAGCGATATCGGTTCTTTCAATGCAAAGAGCGATAGGTATTAAAGGGAAAATTGGCTGATTCGTTCAGCGACTGTTCTGGGGGAGATGGATGGAGGAGGCGGTGTTTACAGATCAGTTATGTAAACCGAGCTTCTGATCAAATTCTGACGCTGAACATTCATGTCCGAAAGTAGATTAATAAAATCCAGCAGGTACAATTTCACAGGGACAAGTAACGGATATTTGAGAAAATCAATCGCAAATTGGAAACATAAAAAACTTCTCGATGATTCCTGGTCCCTTTTTTGTCACATTCGATGAATAAAACTGTGCAGGTATTCATTCCCGCTCTCGTTACAATGTCAGTGTTCACTATGTGCGGTTACAGGTTTGACTTTGGAGAAAGGTTTTGTTTCAGACGGTACAGCACATCAATGTCGCCTTATAATGTGAAAAGAGAAATCAGTGATAGGAAAGGAGTTCCTGTTATAACAGTACAAACTTTAACAAAATCGTGGTATCTCATTTATGACGCGTGAAACCAAGTCCTTACATTCCTTTATTATCCAGTCCGCCCCGACCTGACTGAGTCAGGGGGAGAGGCGGGGAGCGGACTGAGTGACAGACAGAGCAGTGAAATGTCTTTGATCATCCAGCTCCTCCTCCTGCCTGCTCCAACCCACATTTTATATTCCAAACAGAAGTGAAAAGAGGGCGCTGAACAACACGTACAAACTGCAACATCATACAGCAGCTTGTTAGAAACGCGGATCTATTAAATGCAGACTTGTCAGTAATATTCCCGCCTCAGTTCACTCCTTTCTAGAACCAGCCGAACTATCTGCTCCTATTTCAACTCCAGCTCCGATTCCATCCCCACACAACTCCTCTCCCAGACGGGTTGGGAATTTTACTAACATCCCTTCCAGCTGATATAAAGTGTTTATGTTGTGAGGCGGGATTTCTCCGCCCTGTTACCTCTTTTACAGACTCTCCCCTGAATCTGTGAATAATGAAACTAACACAAACTGTGACTGTTCCCCCGGACACATCCCTGTGTTTTAGTGCAGTGGGGGGAGAGGCCCGGTGCAGAGCATGTCAGCGAGTGAGCGGCAATACTGGATTGACATTTCTGTCTGAAATCTGCTCCCAGCACCGGGACAGCGATTCATTGGTCGGGGGATCAGCGCTTTCCTGAGAGATGTGGGTGGCTCTGAGAAGAGCCTTTGGGTTCAGAGGTTTACAATTTGCTCGCCTTCTTTCACTTCTTTGCTGGTTTCTTAGCCGTTGCTGATTTCACTTTGGGCTTGGCCCTCGATTGGGTCGGATTTATTCTGCCCGTGGTCTTTTTCACAAGTGACTTTTTCTTCGGGGCTGCTTTCTTCGCGCTCTTTTGGGGAGTTGCCGCCTTCTTGGCTGCTGGTTTCTTGGGAGATTTCTTGGCTGCTGGTTTCTTGGGAGATTTCTTGGCTGCTGGTTTCTTGGGAGATTTCTTGGCTGCTGGTTTTTTGAGAGATTTCTTGGCTGCTGGTTTCTTGGGAGATTTCTTGGCTGCTGGTTTTTTGAGAGATTTCTTGGCTGCTGTTTTCTTCACTGAAGGTTTCTCGCCTGCTCCGGTCTGTCTCACTTTCCCCCCGGTTGTCTTCTTAACGATCTTGAAGGAGCCGGAGGCGCCCGTGCCCTTGACCTGAGCCAAGCTGCCGTTGTCCACACTCCTCCTGACACTTTGCTTGATCTGGGCCCCCCGTTTATCCACATCGACCCCTTTGCTCCGCAGCGCCTTCTTTATGGCCTGTAAGGAAGCCCCCTTGCGATCGCCGCTTTCCGCCACAATCTGGAGGATCAGCTCGCCCAGCCCCGGACCTTCTTGTTTCTTCCGGGGAACCGCCTTCTGCTTCTTGACAGCCTTGACTGGGGCGGCTGGAGGAGCCGTTTCGGCGGCTGCACTATCGCTCATGTCCGGAACTCTGCACAAAATCTCTCCGTCAATGTGGGTGAGAAATGAAGCCTCTGGTGGCGGCACTGAGCAACTTAAAGGCAGCGAGCGGACGGGGCGGAGACAACCTGCTCTCAGCTCCAGGCTGCTGCTGCCTGTCTGTGTTTTTCTCTCGTCCCAAACTCTCCAATTCCACTCAAATTCCAGCTCCACAGTGTCCCAGGATAATTCCTTCCTGTCTCTCACACTCTCATGTTTGCTGTAGAAAAGGTTTCACGCGATTTGAAGGCTCCATTTTGCATTTAAACCCGTTTTACTGATGCACTGTTCGCGCTCTCTCACCCGATCGCCCTCATTTTCCCAACCTTTCCACAGAAATCTGGAAAGCAGCATCGAAACTGCCCTGAAATCCAACTTGGAAAAGTAGGAGGGGAACAGGGGGATTGTTGGAATGAAAAATATTTCCATTTAGTCCCAGAGGGATTGGGAGATCTCCTGGTCAGAGCGGACACACAAACACAGTTGGTTTCTCCTGTTTGGCCCGCCCCTTTCACACACTCTCTCTTCCACAATATTCACATCCACACATAAGGTTTGGAAATGACATTTCCCAGGGCAGAATTCTCCCTCTTCTCAACAAACAAAGAAATGTACAGCACAGGAACAGGCCCTTCGGCCCTCCAAGCCCGTGCCGACCATGCTGCCCGACTAAACTACAATCTTCTACACTTCCTGGGTCCGTATCCTTCTATTCCCATCCTATTCATATATTTGTCAAGATGCCCCTTAAATGTCCCTATCGTCCCTGCTTCCACTACCTCCTCCGGTAGCGAGTTTCAGGCACCCACTGTGCTCTGTGTAAAAACACTTGCCTCGTACATCTACTCTAAACCTTGCCCCTCTCACCTTAAACCTATGCCCCCTAGTAATTAACCCCTCTACCCTGGGGAAAAGCCTCTGACTATCCACTCTGTCTATGCCCCTCATAATTTTGTATACCTCTATCAGGTCTCCCCTCAACCTCCTTCGTTCCAGTGAAAACAAACCGAGTTTATTCAATCGTTCCCCATAGCTAATGCCCTCCATACCAGGCAACATTCTGGTAAATCTCTTCTGCACCCTCTCTAAAGCCTCCACATCCTTCTGGTAGTGTGGCGACCAGAATTGAACACTATACTCCAAGTGTGGCCTAACTAAGGTTCTATACAGCTGCAACATGACTTGCCAATTCTTATACTCAATGCCCCGGCCAATGAAGGCAAGCATGCCGTATGCCTTCTTGACTACCTTCTCCACCTGTGTTGCCCCTTTCAATGACCTGTGGACCTGTACTCCTAGATCTCTTTGACTTTCAATACTCTTGAGGGTTCTACCATTCACTGTATATTCCCTACCTGCATTAGACCTTCCAAAATGCATTACCTCACATTTGTCCGGATTAAACTCCATCTGCCATCTCTCCGCCCAAGTCTCCAGACAATCTAAATCCTGCTGTATCCTCCGACAGTCCTCATCGCTATCCGCAATTCCACCAACGTTTGTGTCGTCTGCAAACTTACTAATCAGACCAGTTACATTTTCCTCCAAATCATTTATATATACTACAAAGAGCAAAGGTCCCAGCACTGATCCCTGTGGAACACCACTGGTCACAGCCCTCCAATTAGAAAAGCATCCCTCCATTGCTACTCTCTGCCTTATATGGCCTAGCCAGTTCTGTATCCACCTTGCCAGCTCACCCCTGATCCCGTGTGACTTCACCTTTTGTACTAGTCTACCATGAGGGACCTTGTCAAAGGCCTTACTGAAGTCCATATAGACAACATCTACTGCCCTACCTGCATCAATCATCTTAGTGACCTCCTCGAAAAACTCTATCAAGTTAGTGAGACACGACCTTCCATTCACAAAACCATGCTGCCTCTCTCTAATACGTCCATTTGCTTCCAAATGGGAGTAGATCCTGTCTCGAAGAATTCTCTCCAGTAATTTCCCTACCACTGAAGTAAGGCTCACCGGCCTGTAGTTCCTGGGATTATCCTTGCTACCCTTCTTCAACAGAGGAACAACATTGTCTATTCTCAAGTCCTCCGGGACATCCCCTGAAGACAGCGAGGATCCAAAGATTTCTGTCAAGGCCTCAGCAATTTCCTCTCCAGCCTCCTTCAGTATTCTGGGGTAGATCCCATCAGGCCCTGGGGACTTACCTACCTTAATAGTTTTTAAGACACCCAACACCTCGTCTTTTTGGATCACAATGTGACCCAGGCTATCTACACCCCCTTCTCCAGAACACTTGTTCCCAATCCGTGTCTTAATTACTGTTCAACTCTCTGAATTTTCTGCTCCCTATTTTCTGTTTACCTAAATACCCGGCAGCAGCCAGTCATATTTTAAAATCTAAATTCATTGATGACAAACCTCCCTTGAAGGTGAAAATACAATTGATCTCCTCTCTCTCAGTGGAGATTTTCCTGCTTGATGTGATCCTCCTGCACTGCCGGTAACACTGAACCGCAAACTCAACAAGCAGGGACCCCCAGTTAACGAATAATCCCACCCCCTCTGAGAGTGGAGATTTTCACAGTGACACAGATTCTGACCATTCTGATCCAAACAGCAAATTTTAAAAATAAAGATGATCTGATAGACCAGGACTTCCTGTGTGGAGGAGGGACAGTGACCGTTTCACCCACAACACGGAAGCTGTGTTCACAGTGAGGGCCAGTGTTACAGGTGTTATCACTGTGTCCAGTGTTCACAATGAGGGCCAGTGTTACACGTGTTATCACTGTGTCCAGTGTTCACAGCGAGTGCCAGTGTTACACGTGTTATCACTGTGTCCAGTGTTCACAGTGAGGGCCAGTGTTACACGTGTTATCACTGTGTCCAGTGTTCACAGCGAGTGCCAGTGTTACACGTGTTATCATTGTGTCCAGTGATCATAGTGAGGGCCAGTGTTACACGTGTTATCACTGCGTCCAGTGTTCACAGTGAGAGCCAGTGTTACATGTGTTATCACCATGTCCAGTGTTCACAGTGAGGGTCAGTGTTATCACTGTGTCCAGTATTGACAGTGAGGGCCAGTGTTACACGTGTTATCACTGTGTCCACAACACACCGAATGACAGATTGAAAATGAGAGACAGAGAAAAATAGAGCGAGCGACATAGTAACGCAGCAATGTGGAGCGGGAGAGAGGGAGTGAGATACTCATATTGAAGTAGACAGATATTGAGGACAGAGACACATAAAGGAAACTAGAGAGAAACAGAGAGAGAGAGAACAATGGAACGAGTGGCACATAACACAGAGATGTAGAGCGGAAGAGAGGGAGTGAGATAATCATATTGAAGGAGAGAGACATTGAGACACTTAGACAGAGACAGAAAGGGAAGGAGAGAGAGACAGAGTGAGAGACAGAGAGAGAGAGACAGGGGGAGAGACAGAGAGAGGGACAGAGAGAGGGACACACAGTGAGACAAAGAGAGAGAGACACAGAGAGATAGAGAGTGCATAAGTCTGCAGCTCCTAATCGATGCGTATATGTTTAATCTGAAGGGAAATAAAGTAAAGCGAAGATCCGGAACACATGGAACATGGACACAGAGGCTGTTGAAAGATAATGGACAACCGTTTTCATCTCGGTTGGAACTTAACATTCATGCTCAATTATTTATCATGAAAACTTCTTAAAATTTGTGAACTGGAGTCATAAACATTAAATATATTCTCAACCTGACACAAAAGCAAATCAGTTTTCTATTATTCAAAACCCCAGCACAATCCAGCTCCATCACTGTGCCATAGACACTCTCGGTTCTTGATGAAGTTCATACTAATGTCATTGATGTAGCCCAGATGTTACAGATGAGAACATTCATAACTTAAGCAGAATGAAAAAGGCAGCTTCAGACATCAGGACCAGGTCTCATGCTTCAAGAAGAGACCTAAGCAATGACACACATTATAAGAAGTATGATTGGTAAACATGCAGACTTCTATATTAGACAAACTGAATAAGAATTTTAAAATCCAGCTTTGACAATATGTCATGGTGCCTATTGCAGAGAAAGTGCAGTAAGCTGCTCAGAACAGGATGTCAGTTATTCAAGTGGAGACTGGAGAAGTTTACAACTGGAGCTGAATTCTTTGACAAGAGTATTAGATTTGTTCAGAGATTGTGTTGAGCATGGGAGCTCAATAAGGAAGCTTTTAATGTTTCCCCCCAGTACAATATGTCCCACACCAACACAAGGAGATACCTTGATACATTTGGTATTGAAATATTGAGTCAGATGTGCTTCATTTTCTAACGGAAAGAGTGGAATTCAATCAAAACTATCATAATATAATGGAATTATGTAAACTGGGAATGTGTAAAGCTGGGAATTTGGTACAACCAGAGGAGAGTGTAAAGCCAGGGGTGTAAGTGTGTTAATGAGGGGAGTGTGGAAAATGAGGTGATTGTGCAATATCGATGTCTGTAAACCTGGAGGCTGTGAAATCAGGGGTGTGTTTGAGTGGATTGTGACAAAGAAGGAAAACACAATGTGGGCATGTATAAATCAGTGGCGTTTAAATCCAGGAGTGTGTAAAATTAGTGTGAGTGTAAACCAGGAGTGTGGGCATATCAAATAGTGTGTAAACCTGTGCACAAAAGTAGGTGAATGTGCAAAACAAGGTAAGTGTGGAAAGCCACACATAACAAATGAGTAGATAAAGCAGGTAGTGTGTCAGCCAGGGAAGTGTACGCACACAGGGGAGTGTATGGATCCAATGGAGTATACACTGTGTAAAGCAAGAAGTGTGCAAAACCAGTGGATGGTTTAAACCAGTTGAGTGTGTGAAATCAGGGGAGCGGCAAACCAGGGGAGTGTGTAAACCAGGGTGGTGTGTAACATCTTCGCTGTATCCAAACCCGTAGTGTGGGTAAATCAGGGGAGTGTAAACCAGGGTGTGTGTAAAATCTTTGCTGTATCCAAACCCATAGAGTGTGTAAACCAGGGGAGTGTGTAAACCAGGGTGTGTGTAAAATCTTTGCTGTATCCAAACTGATAGAGTGTGTAAATCAGGGGAGTGTGTAAATCAGGGTGTGTGTAAATCAGGGGAGTGTGTAAATCAGGGGAGTGTGTAAATCAGGGGGGGTGTAAAGCCAGTGGATTGTTTAAATCAGACGAGTGTGTGAAACCAGAGGAGAGTTAAACCACAAGAGTGTGGAAACCTGGGGAATGTGTAATTAGGGCAGTGTGTAAATCAGGGGAGTGTGTAATACAGGAGAGTGTGGAAACAGGGCAGTGTGCAAACCGGGGGAGGGGGGTTGTAACCAAATAATGTGCAATTCGAGGCTGCGTATAAATCGGGCGAGTGTGTAAAAGATGGTGCTTGGGAAAACTGCCGTGAACCAGGAAAGTGAGCAAACCAGGAGAGTGAGTAAAACAGGGGAGTAAGTGAACCAGGAGTGTGAGTGAACCAGGAGAGTGAGTAAAACAGGGGACTGAGTAAACCAGGGGAGTGAGTGAACGAGGAGAGTGAGTAAAACAGGGGAGTGAGTGAACCAGGAGAGTGAGTAAAACAGGGGAGTGAGTAAAACAGGGGAGTGAGTAAACCAGGAGAGTGAGTAAACCAGGGGAGTGAGTAAACCAGGGGAGTGAGTAAACCACGGGAGTGAGTAAACCAGGGGAGCGAGTAAACCAGGAGAGTGAGTGAACCAGGAGAGTGAATTATCCAGAGGAGTGAGTGAACCAGGAGAGTGAGTGAATCAGGAGAGTGAGGAAAACAGGGCAGTGAGTAAACCAGGGGAGTGAGTGAACCAGGGGAGTGAGTGAACCAGGAGAGTGAGTGAACCAGGAGAGTGAGTGCACCAGGAGAGTGAGTGCACCAGGAGAGTGAGTGAACCAGGGGAGTGAGTGAACCAGGGAAGTGACTGAACCAGGAGAGTGAGTGAACCAGGAGAGTGATTAAACCAGGGGAGTGAGTGAACCAGGAGAGTGAGTGAACCAGGAGAGTGAGTAAAACAGGGGAGTGAGTAAAACAGGGGAGTGAGTAAACCAGGGGAGTGAGTGAACGAGGAGAGTGAGTAAAACAGGGGAGTGAGTAAAACAGGGGAGTGAGTGAACCAGGAGAGTGAGTAAAACAGGGGAGTGAGTAAAACAGGGGAGTGAGTAAACCAGGGGAGTGAGTGAACCAGGAGAGTGAGTAAACCAGGGGAGTGAGTAAACCAGGGGAGTGAGTAAACCAGGGGAGCGAGTAAACCAGGAGAGTGAGAGAACCAGGGGAGTGAGTGAACCAGGAGAGTGAGTGGACCCGGAGAGTGAGTGGACCAGGGGTGTGAGTGAACCAGGGGAGTGAGTGAACCAGGGGAGTGAGTGGACCAGGAGAGTGAGTGAACCAGGGGAGTGAGTGAACCAGGGGAGTGAGTGAACCAGGAGAGTGAGTGAACCAGGAGAGTGAGTGCAGCAGGAGAGTGAGTGAACCAGGAGAGTGAGTGAAGCAGGAGAGTGAGTGAACCAGGAGAGTGAGTGAACCAGGAGAGTGAGTGAACCCGGGGAGTGAGTAAACCAGGAGAGTGAGTGAACCAGGAGAGTGAGTGAACCAGGAGAGTGAGTGACCCAGGGGAGTGAGTGGACCAGGGGAGTGAGTAAACCAGGGGAGTGAGTAAACCAGGAGAGTGAGTAAACCAGGGGAGTGAGTAAACCAGGGGAGTGAGTAAACCAGGGGAGTGAGTAAACCAGGGGAGTGAGTAAACCAACGGAGTGAGTAAACCAGGAGAGCGAGTGAACCAGGAGAGTTAATTATCCAGGGGAGTGAGTAAACCAGGGGAGTGAGTGAACCAGGAGAGTGAGTGAACCAGGGGAGCGAGTAAACCAGGAGAGCGAGTAAACCAGGGGAGTGAGTAAACCAGGGGAGTGAGTAAACCAGCGGAGTGAGTAAACCAGCGGAGTGAGTAAACCAGGAGAGTGAGTAAACCAGGGGAGTGAGTAAACCAGGGGAGTGAGTAAAACAGGGGAGTGAGTAAACCAACGGAGTGAGTAAACCAGGAGAGCGAGTGAACCAGGAGAGTTAATTATCCAGGGGAGTGAGCAAACCAGGGGAGTGAGTGAACCAGGAGAGTGAGTGAACCCGGGGAGTGAGTAAACCAGGAGAGTGAGTGAACCAGGAGAGTGAGTGAACCAGGAGAGTGAGTGACCCAGGGGAGTGAGTGGACCAGGGGAGTGAGTAAACCAGGAGAGTGAGTAAACCAGGGGAGTGAGTAAACCAGGGGAGTGAGTAAACCAGGGGAGTGAGTAAACCAGGGGAGTGAGTAAACCAACGGAGTGAGTAAACCAGGAGAGCGAGTGAACCAGGAGAGTTAATTATCCAGGGGAGTGAGTAAACCAGGGGAGTGAGTGAACCAGGAGAGTGAGTGAACCAGGGGAGCGAGTAAACCAGGGGAGTGAGTAAACCAGGGGAGTGAGTAAACCAGGGGAGTGAGTAAACCAGCGGAGTGAGTAAACCAGCGGAGTGAGTAAACCAGGAGAGTGAGTAAACCAGGGGAGTGAGTAAACCAGGGGAGTGAGTAAACCAGGGGAGTGAGTAAACCAGGGGAGTGAGTAAACCAACGGAGTGAGTAAACCAGGAGAGCGAGTGAACCAGGAGAGTTAATTATCCAGGGGAGTGAGTAAACCAGGGGAGTGAGTGAACCAGGAGAGTGAGTGAACCAGGGGAGCGAGTAAACCAGGAGAGCGAGTAAACCAGGAGAGCGAGTAAACCAGGGGAGTGAGTAAACCAGGGGAGTGAGTAAACCAGCGGAGTGAGTAAACCAGCGGAGTGAGTAAACCAGGGGAGCGAGTAAACCAGGAGAGCGAGTGAACCAGGAGAGTTAATTATCCAGGGGAGTGAGTGAACCAGGAGAGCGAGTAAACCAGGGGAGTGAACCAGGGGAGTGAATGAACCAGGGGACTGAGTGAACCAGGGGAGTGAGTGAACCAGGAGAGTGAGTAAACCGGGAGAGTGAGTGCAGCAGGAGAGTGAGTGAACCAGGAGAGTGAGTGAAGCAGGAGAGTGAGTGAACCAGGGGAGTGAGTGAACCAGGGGAGTGAGTGAACCAGGAGAGTGAGTGAACCAGGGGAGTGAGTGAACCAGGGGAGTGAGTGAACCAGGGGAGTGAGTGAACCAGGAGAGTGAGTGAACCAGGAGAGTGAGTGAACCAGGGGAGTGAGTGAACCAGGGGAGTGAGTGAACCAGGGGAGTGAGTGAACCAGGGGGGTGAGTGAACCAGGGGGGTGAGTGAACCAGGAGGGTGAGTGAACCAGGGCAGTGAGTGAACCGGGGGAGTGAGTGAACCGGGGGAGTGAGTGAACCGGGGGAGTGAGTGAACCAGGGGGGTGAGTGAACCAGGGTGGTGAGTGAACCAGGGTGGTGAGTGAACCAGGGGAGTGAGTGAACCAGGAGGGTGAGTGAACCAGGAGGGTGAGTGAACCAGGGCCGTGAGTGAACCGGGGGAGTGAGTGAACCGGCGGAGAGAGTGAACCGGGGGAGTGAGTGAACCGGGGGAGTGATTGAACCGGGGGAGTGATTGAACCGGGGGAGTGAGTGCACCGGGGGGGTGAGTGCACCGGGGGAGTGAGTGAACCGGGGGAGTGAGTGAACCGGGGGAGTGAGTGAACCAGGGGAGTGAGTGAACCAGGGGAGTGAGTGAACCTGGAGAGTGAGTAAACCTGGAGAGCGAGTGAACCAGGGGAGTGAATACATTTGGAGGGGGAACATTGGTTTCACTGCTGCCTCACTGTGCCAGGGATCCTGGTTCAATTCCAGCGTTGGGTGACTGTCTGTGTGGAGTTTGCATATTCTGCCTGTGTCTGTGTAGATTTCCTCCGGGTGCTCTGTTTTTCTCCCACAAGCCAAAGATGTGCAGGTTAGATGGATTGGCGATGCTGAATTACCGCTTTGTATCCAAGGGTGTGTAGATTACGTAGGGATACAGATTTATGGTGGTCGGGTGGGGAGTGGTCCTAGGTGGGCTGCTCTTTCTGAGTGTCGGTGCAGACTCGATGGGCCAGATTGCCTCCTTCTGCACTGTGGTAATTCTATGGTTCAGTGGAAAATTAAGTAAATCAGTGGAAAGGTAGTTTGCAGAAAGTGTGAGTTTGAGGGGCTGAGTGACAGTGTAATAACAAACAAGCTGCAGGCAATGACTGCAAATTGAATCTCTCATTGGGACAAGCACGCAGCTACAAAAGGTGATTGGTTGAGCCCGAGGGCGCAGGGCCATTTGCAGCCACACACACAGTCCCCCAACAAGGGCTCTATCGGAGGTTTTGCTCCACATGTGATGACTATGAAATGGGGAATGTTCCCATTGAGTCTCAATGCGGAATTGCTGCGGGGATGTGCGCATGCCCGGTGTAACCCCGCCCCTGCTAGTCGCGATGTGGAGATGCCGGCGTTGGACTGGGGTGAGCACAGTACGAAGTCTTACAACACCAGGTTAAAGTCCAACAGGTTTGTTTCGATGTCACTAGCTTTCGGAGCGCTGCTCCTTCCTCAGGTGAATGAAGAGGTATGTTCCAGAAACATATATATATATAGACAGATTCAAAGATGCCAGACAATGCTTCAAATGCGAGCATTAGCAGGTGATTAAATCTTTACAGATCCAGAGATGGGGTAACCCCAGGTTAAGGAGGTGTGAATTGTGTCAAGCCAGGACTGTTGGTAGGATTTTGCAGGCCAGGTGGTGGGGGATGAATGTAATACCTGGGATTCATGTCGCATTACATTCATCCCCAAACATCTGGCCTGCGAAATCCTACCAACTGTCCTGGTTTGAGACAATTCACACCTCCTTAACCTGGGGTTACCCCATCTCTGGATCTGTAAAGATTTAATCACCTGCTAATGGTCACATTCCAAGCATTGTCTGGCATCTTTGAATCTGTCTCTACATATATTTCTGGAACATACCTCTTCATTCACCTGAAGAAGGAGCAGAGCTCCGAAAGCTAGTGACATCGAAACAAACCTGTTGGACTTTAACCTGGTGTTGTCAGACTTCTTACTGTGCTCACCCCAGTCCAACGCCGGCATCTCCACATCATTCTGAGATTGGGAGCGCATGCGCAGCCCCTCCCCCACACACTCCATTTGGTCAGTGAGTGGAATGGCTTTGTTGAAACTGAGTTAAATGTCAATGTCAGGGCCCAGGTCAGCGAGGAAACAGCGTTCTCATTGCAGCAGCACATCCATTTGGGAGTGTGAGCAAAGAGGCTCAGAGATCATTACTGACTCGGGGGGAGTTCAGGGAGAATCGGGGGCTGTTTGCAAGAGGCTTAGCGGAGCACGATCTTGTTCCGGGACTTGGAGTGAGCAGGGGGAAGGGAGAGCTCTTTCTGGGCCTGGCTTATTTGTCTGATTCTGGGTTAGGATTTGGAGAGTATTTTCTTTCTTTTACTGATTGGGGGCAGCAAGGTAGCATAGTGGTTAGCACGGCTGCTTCGCTGCTCTATGGTACCAGGTTCAATTTCCAGGCTTGTGTTGCTATCTGCGGAGTCTGCACGCTCTCCCCGTATCTGCGTGGGTTTCCTCCGGGTGCTCCGGTTTCCTCCCACAGTCCTAAGATGTGCAGGTTAGGTGGATTGGCCCGAATAAATTGCACTTAGTGTCCAAAAAGGTTAGGTGGGGTTACTGGGTTAGGGTGGAGGCATGGGTTACTGGGTTAGGGTGGAGGCATGGATTTCTGGGTTAGGGTGGAGGCGTGAGATGCTCTTGACAAAGATGGACCCGATGGACCAAATGGCCTCCTTCTGCACTGTAAATTCTGTGATTATCAGTTGAAAGAATAGATTGATTTATCATTGGCCTCATTTGACCCTGATTTACAAGAGATATGCTTTCTTCCCCCTAGTTCAACAGATGAAGAGATGAGTTCCAAGAACAAGATGATGATTCCTCAGCAAAATGTATGTGTCGCCGTCTCCTTCTTACTGACAGTAAGTACAATATTAATCCAACATTGCAGAGACACAGACACAACATCAACTCCACCGTCACAGAGAAAAGAAGCAGTCAGACTCACATTGACCTCAAGTCCCAGATAAACACACTCGCACGACTGTCACACACACTTACACTCTCTCTCACACACAGATGTTCCCTCTCACACACACTCACAGACTCTCTCTCACACACACTCAGTCACTCTCACTCACACACATACCAGTCACTGAGCAGTAAGCAGTTAAATAAGTTTTATATATCACAGATACATAGTGAGGGTAAAACTCACAAACACCTGTAAGAGGAAAATATGTGTTATATATCACAGATACATAGTAAGGGTAAAACACACACACACCTGTAAGAGTAAAATATGTGTTATATATCACAGATACATAGTGAGGGTAAAACTCACATTCTCTCACTTACACACTCTCACTCACCAGTACCTGCGCAGTAAGCAGTAAAAGCTGTTATACATCACAGAGAGACAGCGACAATAAACACACACACACTCACTCATATACTCACACACACACTCCCAAACACACTGTCTCACTCACACACACACTCCCAAACACACTGTCTCACTCACATACACACTCCCAAACACACTGTCTCACTCACACACACACTCCCAAACACACTGTCTCACTCACAAACACACTCCCAAACACACTGTCTCACTCACACACACACTCCCAAACACACTGTCTCACTCACACACACACTCCCAAACACACTGTCTCACTCACACACACTCCCAAACACACTGTCTCACTCACACACACACTCCCAAACACACTGTCTCACTCACACACACACTCCCAAACACACTGTCTCACTCACACACACACTCCCAAACACTGTTGCACTCACACACACACTCCCAAACACACTGTCTCACTCACAAACACACTCCCAAACACACTGTCTCACCCACACACACACTGCCAAACACACTGTCTCACTCCCAAACACACTCCCAAACACTGTCTCACTCACACACACACTCCCAAACACACTGTCTCACTCACACACACACTCCCAAACACACTGTCTCACTCACACGCACACTCCCAAACACACTGTCTCACTCACACACACACTCCCAAACACACTGTCTCACTCACACACACACTCCCAAACACTGTCTCACTCACACACACACTCCCAAACACTGTCTCACTCACAAACACACTCCCAAACACACTGTCTCACTCACACACACACTCCCAAACACACTGGCTCACTCCCACACACACTCCCAAACACACTGTCTCACTCCCAAACACACTGTCTCACTCACACACACACTCCCAAACACTGTCTCACTCACAAACACACTCCCAAACACACTGTCTCACTCACACACACACTCCCAAACACACTGGCTCACTCACACACACACTCCCAAACACACTGGCTCACTCCCACACACACTCCCAAACACACTGTCTCACTCCCAAACACACTCCCAAACACACTGTCTCACTCACACACACACTCCCAAACACACTGTCTCACTCATACACACACTGTCTCACTCACACACACACTCCCAAACACACTGTCTCACCCCAAAAACACTGTCTCACTCCCAAACACACTCCCAAACACACTGTCTCACTCACAAACACACTCCCAAACACAGTCTCACTCACACACACACTCCCAAACACACTGTCTCACTCACACACACACTCCCAAACACACTGTCTCACTCATACACACACTATCTCACTCACACACACACTCCCAAACACACTGTCTCACCCCAAAAACACTGTCTCACTCCCAAACACACTCCCAAACACACTGTCTCACTCACAAACACACTCCCAAACACACTCCCTCACTCACACACACACTCCCAAACACACTGTCTCACTCACACACACACTCCCAAACACACTGTCTCACTCACACACACACTCCCAAACACACTGGCTCACTCCCACACACACTCCCAAACACACTGTCTCACTCACAAACACACTCACACACACACTGTCTCACTCACACACACACTCCCAAACACACTTTCTCACTCACAAACACACTCCCAAACACACTGTCTCACTCACACACACACTGTCTCACTCCCAAACACACTCCCAAACACACTGACTCACTCACACACACACTCCCAAACACACTGTCTCACTCACACACACACTCCCAAACACACTGTCTCACTCACACACACACTCCCAAACACACTGTCTCACTCACACACACACTCCCAAACACACTGTCTCACTCACACACACACTCCCAAACACACTGCCTCACTCACACACACACTCCCAAACACACTGCCTCACTCACACACACACTCCCAAACACACTGTCTCACTCACACACACACTCCCAAACACACTGTCTCACTCACACACACACTGCCAAACACACTGTCTCACTCACAAACACACTCCCAAACACACTGTCTCACTCACACACTCACTGTCTCACTCACACACCCACACAGCAGTAAGCAGTAAAATATTCATTATATATCACAGAGAGACAGTGAGGTTAACACATACACACAGATATGACTCTATCTTATAATAATCTTTATTGTCACAAGTAGGCTTACATTAACACTGCAATGAAGTTTCTGTGAAAAGCCCCAAGTCGCCACATTCTGGCGCCTGTTTAGGTACAGGGAGGGAGAATTCAGAATGTCCAAATTACCTAACAGCTCGTCTTTCGGGACAATCGACCTATGAGTGTGTGTAGTAACCTCTGTGATAGTAACCACTATCTCTCTGTGATATATATTGAATATTCTACTGCTTATTGCTCAGTTACTGGTGTGTGAGAGAGAGTGTGAGTGTGTTTACCCTCACTGTCTCTGTGCTATATAACTCGTATTTCACTCTCTCTCACACATTCTCTCTCACACACACTCATACACTCTCTCATTCACACACACACACCAGTAACTGAGTGGTAAATTATGCTTTATCTTTCACAGAGGGACAATGAGAGACAGTGTGACACACACTCTCTATTTCTCTGGCAAACACTAACTCTCACACACACTCACTCTCTCACACTCCTAGTCCCTCTCTCTCAGACTGCCTCACACATGGACACACCAGTCACTGAGCAGTAAGCAGTTCAATATGTGTTATATATCGCAGAGGGACAGTGAGGGTAAAACACACTCTCGCCACTCTCACACTTAAGTAACTGAGCAGTAAGCAGTAAAATATATTATATATGATAGCCAGACAGTGAGGATAAACACACTCGCACACCAGTAACTGAGCAGTAAAATATGTGTGAAATATCACAGAGACAATGAAGGTAAAACACACACACACTCACGCAGACTATTTCTCACACTCGTACACTCTTGCAGACATAGTGACACATTCCCTCGCACACACTTCCTCACACACACTCACATATTCACAAACTTTGATATTCACACACTCTTTGACACAACAGTAACTGAGCAGTACACAGTAAAATATGCATCATATATCACAGAGACCGTGATGGTAAAACACACTCTCTCTCTCTCACACAGACACACCCCAGTAACAGAGCAGCAAGAGTTAAATATGTGTTACATATCAAAGAGTGACAATGTAAAATACAGAGGCTCACTCGCTCACACACGCACTCTCTCACACACCCACTCTCTCTCTCACAAACGCACTCTCACACACACCCACTCTCTCACAAACACACTCACACACACATCCACTCTCTCTCTCTCTCACACACCAACTCTCTCACTCACACACACATCCACCCACTCTCTCTCACACACACCCACTCTCTCACACACCCACTCTCTCTCACACACCCACTCTCTCTCACACACACACTCTCTCATACACACCGACTCTCTCTCACACACACACACACTCTCTCACATGCACCCACTCTCTCTCACACACAACCACTCTCTCTCGCACACCCACTCTCTCTCACACACCCACTCTCTCTCACACACCCACTCTCTCTCACACACACCCACTCTCTCTCACACACCCACTCTCTTTCACACGCACCCACTCTCTCTCACACACACCCACTCTCTCTCACACACACACTCTCTCTCACACACACACTCTCTCTCTCACACACACACTCTCTCTCACACACAACCACTCTCTCGCACACACCCACTCTCTCTCGCACACACCCACTCTCTCTCTCTCACACACACACCCACTCTCTCTCTCACACAGAGCCACTCTCTCTCACACCCACCCACTCTCTCTCACACACACCCACTCTCTCTCACACACACACAGTCTCTCTCTCACACACACACTCTCTCTCTCACACACACACTCTCTCACTCTCACACACAACCACTCTCTCTCACACACACCCACTCTCTCTCACACACACCCACCATTTCCACTCGCCTTTAATGTGACAGGTGAGCCTGCTTGGTCCCCACGATCTCACTTGCTTTGTTATTCAATGTTACATTTCTGATAATGACTCCAGCTGATGATTTAAGATCTCACTGCATCCGTTGAAAAAAATACAGAGGTTTGTCCTGGAACTCGCCCTGCTTACTCTTCAAATGTCTTTGACATTTTGAGGGTTTTAAACTTTCACTTGCCAGTAATTCCCGACATGTAAAACCCATGAAATTTGACTCCTGATTGCAGTGGCACAATTTATAAACCCACCCCTCAAATACTCATCATTGTGCTGCTTTGTTCCTGTTTTCAGCTTCTTCATGGGTTGTTCACCAGAGGCCCTGGAGTTCACTCCAGCACTGCTGGCAGCTGCAAAATGGAGGAATCTCACTCGCGCCCAGAACACGTGATGTCAGTGTACGGGGCGTGTGACCTGCTCGCTGGCGCCGCCTCCGGTGGGAGGATTCCAGAATTTGCTGAACAAAACTGGCCCGGGACAACGCACTGACATCAGGAGGAGCCAGTCCAACTTGCTGGGCTCCAGGACTGCGCACTGCTTGATAAGAGACGCATGCGCGGAATGGCCGACAATCTCAAACGTCCATCATGGTTGGCATTTGTAAACACTAGACGTGACCATTCGCCATTCCTTCCGCGATCTGGATAACTACCACCCTCCTGAAACCTTCCTGAGATCCACCCACAGGTCACGACCCTGAGCTTGAAAACCCCGGGCCTATGCTATCCTTGTCTCTATTAGCCGAGGCACAGAGTTTAAGAAAAGGCAGGTTATGCTGGAACTGTATAAAACATTGGTTAGGCCTTAGCTAGAGTAATACTCACACTCACACTGTATCAGAGAGTGAGTAAATCCCACACACACACTGTATCAGAGAGCGAGTAAATCCCACACTCACACACTGTATCAGAGAGTGAGTAAATCCCACACTCACACACTGTATCAGAGAGTGAGTAAATCCCACACTCACACTGTATCAGAGAGTGAGTAAATCCCACACTCTCACACTGTATCAGAGTGAGTAAATCCCACACTCACGCACTGTATCAGAGTGTGAGTAAATCCCGCACACACTGTATCAGAGAGTGAGTAAATCCCACACTCGCACACTGTATCAGAGTGAATAAATCCCACACTCACACATTATATCAGACAGTGAGTAAATCCCATACTCACACTGTATCAGAGAGTGAGTAAATCCCACACTGTATCAGAGAGTGAGTAAATCCCACACTCACACACTGTATCAGAGAGTGAGTAAATCCAACACACACACTGTATCAGAGAGTGAGTAAATCCCACACTCACACACTGTATCAGAGAGTGAGTAAATCCAACACTCACACACTGTATCAGAGTGAGTAAATCCCACACTCACACTGTATCAGAGAGTGAGTAAATCCCACACTCACACTGTATCAGAGAGTGAGTAAATCCCACACACTCACATATTACAAGGCACTCACAGTTCCTGAAGGAATCCCACAGTCTCTCTGTGCTGAAGGGTCCCTCTCACCGACAGCCAGGTACTTTTCCCGGTGGATCTTTACACACTGACAAACTGGGACTGGAGACATTCTTTCTGAAATGTATTTCCTGTTTGTAATATGATTGTAATTTGAGGTTTATGATTGGTGCAAAATCCTAATTCTGATTGGTCTGTTTTTTTATCCAGTCAAATAAACAGAATATAACTGGCTGTCCTCATTCTTACAATGTCCAATCACAATCATTCCTTTCCCCATTCCTCATTAGCATAGATGTGAGGCTCTGTCTATTTAATCAGCGCTCGGAAGAGGTTCGCTTTATTTCTGGGTGAAATTGACGATGGCTGACGAGAAGAAACCGACATCGAAACCAGCTTCCAAGAAGGGAGCCAAGAAAGTCATTAAGAAACCGGCAGTAAAGGGCGGCAAGAAGCGGCGAAGGTCGAGGAAGGAGAGTTACTCCATCTACATCTACAAAGTGATGAAGCAGGTTCACCCCGACACCGGCATCTCCTCCAAGGCCATGAGCATCATGAACTCGTTCGTCAACGATATTTTCGAGCGCATCGCGGGTGAGGCTTCCCGCCTGGCCCATTACAACAAGCGCAGCACCATCAGCTCCCGGGAGATCCAGACCGCCGTGCGCCTGCTGCTGCCCGGGGAACTGGCCAAGCACGCCGTGTCGGAAGGGACAAAGGCGGTGACCAAGTACACCAGCTCCAAGTAAAACTGTTCTCAAACTCATCAAAACCCAACGGCTCTTTTAAGAGCCACCCACAATTTCTGGAAAGCTGCCAAACCATCGTTTTTTTTATTATTATTAGACTATGAATAGCCAAATCGGTTCAAATAGGGTTTCACTGGAACATAACATCCTGGGTGATGTCGTTATCGCCCGGTCGATCTTCGTGCCTTGAAAATAAGTCTCATCATTTAGTGACTGCTCGGTGTCCCTGTGTGTCTTTGGTTTCTGACTTGGTCATATTCGGTCCCTGTCGCTAGATTTGGAGAGACAATAGAACTCCAAAACCTCCCTTTCAATTTGTGTTCAGGTTTCCAAAAACCTCCCTATCTATTTCAGGCTTCCTCAATAATCGATCAGTTTATTGAGAGCACACCAGTGTTGTGGGAAAACTCAATTTCAATACTGACACGAGCTCCAAATTGCTCACTCCACTTTTAACACTGAAGTAGTCTACAATATGGAATTTTTAAAATAAGGTTTGTAGTTGGCTGTGAATTAGACATTCTGTCTGCGGCTGAGAGCGTTTTAAACAGCAGCCAGATTAAACTCGATTGGACTCCAGATTGTAAAAATATGTGGAGACAGTTTCGGATTAAATGCCCCTTTTATAAATCCGAAACTTTTCCACAGATTCTCCCAGACATGCTGAGTTTATCCAGCATTTCTCTTCAATTCACGTTTGCAGCATCCACATTTACTCCACTTTTAACACTGAGGAAGCGGGAGCAGTCTACAATGGGAACAAATGTTATAGTTTGCAGATGGCTATAAAATAGACACTGCCGACGGCTGAAAGCGTTTTAAACAGCAGCCGGATTAAACCTGTGGAGACAGTTAACGTTTCGGATCTAAACGTCCCTTCTACAGATCTGAAACGTTTCTCTCCACAGATTCTCCCAGATATGCTGAGTTTATCCAGCATTTTCTCATTAATTCACATTTGCGGCATCCGCATTATTTTGCTTTAATTTATTTTGGGTTTGTTCTGTTAGAGAGAAAACCCGAAATCAGAAACTGACAGATAAAGGGAAACTAGACTCGGGAAAGAGAGAAAATCCAACAATCTTATACTCAAAACTCAAATGATTTATTCACATGTTTTACGGTCCCTGTTCAATTTATCTCTTTTATCTTTTCGCGCTCTTTTAAGCTTTGAAATAAATATTCGGTTGGAATCTGAACATTTGGCGCCCAAACTTTCCGCCCTCAGCACCGTGGAGTCTCCTGATTGGTGCTTCAAACAGACATCTGATTGGTCAGTTTGTGCCAGGCTCCACAATGTTGTTCAGATAACCAATCAGCAATGTGTGCACCGCCATTCCTCCTGAAGCTATAAGAGAAGTGAATGTGGGCGGGTTTCCTCATTCTGTGTGAAAGTGTTTGTGAGATTGTGACAATGTCTGGAAGAGGAAAGACCGGCGGTAAAGCTCGGGCCAAGGCCAAGTCTCGCTCCTCCCGGGCTGGACTGCAGTTCCCGGTGGGCCGTGTTCACAGGCACCTGAGAAAGGGCAACTATGCCCAGCGTGTGGGGGCCGGAGCCCCGGTCTATCTGGCTGCTGTGCTCGAGTATCTGACCGCTGAAATCCTCGAGCTGGCCGGCAACGCGGCCCGGGATAACAAGAAGACCCGCATCATCCCCAGGCACCTGCAGCTGGCCGTCCGCAACGACGAGGAGCTCAACAAGCTGCTGGGAGGGGTGACCATCGCTCAGGGCGGGGTGCTGCCTAATATCCAGGCCGTGCTGCTGCCCAAGAAAAGCAGCGCTGGCGCCGGCAAGAAGTGAAGCGACCATTCTTTAATCTAATAACACAAAGGCTCTTTTCAGAGCCACTCACTTGATCTGAAAAAGGGTGACCTGTTCTCGATCTGCTTAGTGCCGTGTTTGTGAGAATTTCCCAGAGGCTTCCGGCTGGAATGAGCTTCCCCTGTATTGTTGGTATTTACCGGGGGACGGCAGTTTTTAGCCGGCAGGCTTTCCTAAACTGACCATTTATGGGCAATGGGTCTGCGGGGTTTCAGAATTCATTCCCGCTCCCATTACAATGTCAGTGTTCACTACGTGCGGTTACAGGTCTGACTTCGGAGAAAGCTTTTGTGATTCAGACTCTCCAGCAGATTCATGTCGCCTTGTAATGTGAAAAGAGAGATCAACGAGAGGAAATATTGGTTTATTTTGCCTCCTTACTCGTAAACCTGCTCGGTACATTATTGCTGCTGCCATTCTCAGGTCAGTGCTCTCAACGTGAGGATTTGGGCGGCTCTGAAAAGAGCCTTTGGGTTTTGTTAAATTGTCAAATTGATTTTCTCAGCCGCCGAATCCATAGAGAGTGCGGCCCTGGCGTTTGAGAGCGTAAACCACATCCATGGCGGTGACGGTCTTGCGCTTGGCGTGTTCAGTGTAGGTGACGGCGTCCCTGATCACATTCTCCAGGAAAACCTTCAGCACCCCGCGAGTCTCCTCATAGATCAAACCCGAGATGCGCTTGACGCCGCCACGGCGAGCCAGGCGGCGGATTGCTGGTTTGGTGATGCCCTGGATGTTATCACGAAGCACTTTGCGGTGCCGCTTTGCTCCGCCTTTGCCCAGTCCTTTGCCTCCTTTCCCTCTGCCAGACATGATGCTTGTTCAGTCAAATCGCTGCCGAATGAGAGACGAGCTGCTGCTCTTTCCTTTATTATACAGCCCGCCCCGACCTGACTGAGAAAGAGAGGCGGGGAGCAGACTGAGTGACAGACAGAGCAGTGAAATGTATTTGATCATCCAGCTCCTCCTCCTGCCTGCTCCAACCCACATTTTATATTCCAAACAGAAGTGAAAAGAGCGCGCTGAACAACACGTACAAACTGCAACATGATGGGCTGCACAGTGGTCAGCACTGCTGCCTCACAGCGCCAGGGACCCTGGTTCACTCTGACCCTGACATTCTGTGTCTGTGTGGGTTTCCTCCCACAGTCAAAGATACGCAGGTTCGGTGGATTTGCCATGCTAAATTAGCCCTTTGTGTCTCCGTGTGTGTGTTAGGTGGAGTTGCGAGGGAGTGGGCCTGGGTAGGTTTGCTCTTTCAGAGAGTCGCTGTGGACTCGATGGACTGAATGGCCTCCTGCACTGTCGTAATTATATGGGAAGGATCTCGGTGTTGCTGGACGTGGCGCAGGTCTGGCCCATTCCCCAGTCCTGCGCGCAGCAGTCACCCGAGCCACCATCAAGTTCATCTGGAGATCACAGGGACCCATATACAAACAGAAGGGACAGCATGTACAAATCTCTGGATAATGGAGGGAGAAACATACACAAGGCTGGCCTCCCCCTGATGTCCACCTTTGTGTGTGGCTACATCAAGCTGTGCGTGGATCCCCAGTACACAAACACCAAGTGTCACTACGTACTGAGGTTCTACCTGTCCCCGGTGTTACGAACGATGGGTCTGGCCTCATTGCCGCAGGATGCTCTGGTAGTTGGACCATATCGTAACACTTGTCCCTCATGGAAACATTTGTTCAGGAAAACACCTTTGACCACAAGGCAATCAAGCAGTGGTCTGCACGTAATGTCCTCGAGGCCCTTCGGGAAAAAGAGATGGTGGATCATGTCAGATGGTTCCCCTGAGCGGACTCTCAGAGGCATCTGGCAGATCATCTCATCACCAGAACTTTCAAACAAGCACCAAGCCCCAGCTTGGCTGGTGGTGAGCAGGGCTCTCCCGGGAGATCCTTGCTGCACTCCCGAAGTCTCAACGCCGTCACACGCTGCCCTCGAAGTGGCTGGGGGAGGGTGGGGGGCGCGAAATGGTCACTCGCCTCCATGTGGAATGTGCCTTTCCAAATAAGGTCTGGAGAGTGAAAGTTCATGGATGACACCAAGGTTGGTGGGAGTGGCAGAGAGTGTTGAGGATAGTCAGAGGATACAGCAGGACATACATAGGATGGAGACTTGGGCAGAGAAATGGCAAATGGAGTTTAATCTGGACAAACGGGAGGTAATGCATTTTGGTAGGTTTAACATAGAGGGGAAATATACCGTAAGTGGCAAAATTCTTAGGAATACAGAAAGTCGGAGAGATCTGGGCACGCAGGTCCACAGATCTTTGAAGGCGGCAACGGAAGTGGACAAGGTTGTCAACAAAGCAGACGGAATGCCAGCTTTCATTGGACGGGGCATTAAGTATAAAAACTGGCAAGTTATGCTACAGCTGTACAGTACCTTGGTAAGGACGCACTTGGAATATTGTGCACAATTCTGGTCGCCACCTTACCAGAAGGCTGTGCAGGCTTTGGAGAGGATGCAGAGGAGGTTTATCAGGCTGTTGCCTGGTCTGGAAAGTGAGCTTTATGGAGAGGCTGAATAGACTCGGACTGTTTTCATTAGAAAGACGGAGGTGTGATCTGATAAAGGCCGACCAAATTATGAGCGGCATGGACAGAGTGAATGGGCAGGCAATCTTTCCCAGGGTGGAGGGGCCAGTCACCAGGGGGCATAGATTTAAGGTGCACAGGGTAAAGTTTACAGAGGATGTGCGAGGCAGGTTTTTTACGCAGACAGTGGGGAGAGCATTGCCAGGGGAGGTTGTGGAAGCAGCTACATTATGGCGGTCAAAAATCATCTTGACAAACACATGGATCGGATGGGTAGAGAGGGATACGGCACAAGGAAGTGCTGAGGGTTTTGGCAAAGTTTGGTATCATGACCGGTACAGGTTTGGACGGCCGAAGGTCCTGCTCCTGTGCTGTATTGTTCTTCGTTTAAGAGATGCAGTGGGATTTGTCCAGGTTCAGCCCGAGCAGCTCTGTGACACAGGATTCTGTGCTCTACGGGCTATTCCCAGGGGGGGACACTGAGACAAACATCAACTGCTGCTGGAGGATCATAAACTCGGTGAAAGACTCTCTTTGGTCTGCCCGTAACCTGTTGATCTTCCAGGGTAAAGAATTGGCCTCGACTGAGTGTTGCAGTCTGGCACATTCCAAAGTCCAGGACTCCGTGCTGAGGGACGCACTCAAGCTTGGGGTACCCGGCACCAAGGCTCAATGGAGAAAGGCCACTGTGATGTGGAAAGGCCACTGTGTAAGTTTTTGCAGCAAATGTACACCAAGAGGCTGGTAACCGGGTAAAACCCCGGGTCTGTGTGAGTAACACTAAAGAGGGGCTGGTAACTGTGTAAAATCCACCTCGTATGTGTGATTAACACTAAATGTTTAAAATTATTGAAGCTTTACAGGGTGGAACATGACTGATGTAAATATTTTGAGAAGAATTGTAATGTAAATATTGAAATGTGTGTAATGTCCTCATTATCCAACTGAAGAAATTCAAGTAAATCTGGAGCTCTGGAGAAAATGTAAATATTATTGTACGAAACGATGTTATTGTGATGACAATTTGAAATGTTTGACCATGTTTATTTCAAGGGATTTTATAAATGAAGTATATTTTTGAAAATAAATTGTGTGCTTCTATGAAAAATGAAGTCAGTCAGTGAAATGGTAGTTTGCAGAAAGTGTGAGTTTGAGGGGCTGAGTGACAGTGTAATAACAAACAAGCTGCAGGCAATGACTGCAAATTGAACATCTCATTGGGACAAACAGACAGCTACAAAGGTGATTGGTTGAGCCCGAGGGCGCAGGGCCATTTGCAGCCACACACACAGTCCCCCCAACACGGGCTCTCTCGGATGTTTTGCTCTCTATGCGATGACAGTGAAATGGGGAATTGATTCTCAACGCGGAATTGCTGGGGGATCTGCGCATGCCCGGCGTAACCGCTTGCATGTCGTCATTCAGATATTTAGAGCGCATGCGCAGCCCTTCTCCCGCACACTCCATTTGGTCAGTGAGTGGAATCGCTTTGTTGAAACTGAGTGAAATGTCAATGTCAGGGCCCAGGTCAGCGAGGAAACAGCGTTCTCATTGCAGCAGCACCTCCATCTGGGAGTGTGAGCAAAGAGGCTCAGAGATCATTACTGACTCGGGGGGTGTTCAGGGAAAATCGGGCGCTGTTTTGCAAGAGGCGCAGCGGAGCACGATCTTGTTCCGGGACTTGGAGTGAACGGGGGGGGGGGGGGGGGGGGGCGGGGGGAGGGAGAGCTCTTTCAGGGCCTGGCTTATTTGTCTGATTCTGGGCTAGGATTTGGAGAGTATTTTCTTTATTTTACTGATTATCAGTTGAAAGAATAGATTGATCTATCATTGGCCTCATCTGACCCTAACTTACAAGAATTTTTTTTTTCTTCTTCCTCGTTCAACAGATGAAAAGATGAGTTCCAAGATGATGATGATGATTCCTCAGCAACGTGAATGTACAGCCGTCTCCTTCTAACTGACTGTAAGTACAATATTAATCCAACATTGCAGAGACACAGACACAACATCAGCTCCACCGTCACAGAGCAGAAGCAGTCAGATTCGCAGAGACCTCAAGTCCCAGATGAACATGTCCAATCCAACAGTCCTCATTATCCAATTGAAGAAATTCAAGTAAATCTGGACTTCTGGAGAAAATGTAAATATTATTTACAGATACACGAGAGGACAGGTGGGATAATTTTCCACAATTCACCCCTACTCTCTCATGGAATGTTGGATCAACTTTTGACAACAGCGTTTCATCTGTAAAGTAATCAGTATAGTATTAATTAGGCTATAGATTCAGCAATCAATGTGCAAGTATCCATTGGCACTTTTTAAAAAACTTTCTTAGTTTAAAATATATCAGAAGCAAAGCACTTGAATAAGGCATTAACAGAAAAATGATGCATTTACATTGTTCTCCAAAGGGACACTTATCAAATTGTCAGGCCATCCTTTCATCTCACAAGTTGTGAACCTTTGGTACAAGTAAAAGGTCGGATAGTACAGCTTATTGAAAAGTGCAGAAATAATCATAAACTTCTACCGAGATACCTCCCAAAACAAAATATAAAATTCCCATCCAAATATCTCACACAATCTCAGATATAATGGTACAGTGTCATTCTCATGAAACAGACATGGAAATAGATCATTTAACATATCAATGTTAGCACTAAAAGTAATAATGGAGGATGAATACTGAACAGAATGTTCACCCTTAACTCACAAAACAGATATTGACAAGTACAGAAAACACAGTAAAATCTTGCACATCAGAGAGGTGGACAGACTGAGATTACCTGTCCTCTCGTGTATCTGTAAATAATATTACAGATAGAGATTAAACCCAGAATCCCATAACAGAGACAGACAGCTACAAATGCAAGCACAGAGACAGAGTGTTAGTGAGTCAAATTAAGTTTCCCCCTAACACTTGACCTATAACAAAGACAGACAGCTACCGTGGAATACACACTCACACATTCAGACACCAACAACTGAGCAAGAAGCAGTAAAATATGCCATATATCATAAATAGACAGTGAGGGTAAAACACACACTTGCGTTTTCTCATGCACATGCTCACTCACAAGTAACTTAGCAGGAAGCACTATATATGCAGTGTATATCACAGGGAGTCTGAGGGTGAAACACACACACACCAATAACTGAGCATTAAGCAGTAAAATATGTCATATATCGCACACATAAACAGAGAGGTTTATACACACTCACTCACACTCTGTCTCTCATACACTCACACACATCCATGCACTGTCTCTCCCACACACTCACAAATCAATAACTGAGCAGTAATCAAGAATATATTAATTGTATATCACAGAGACTGTGAGGTTAATACACACTCACTCACACTCTCTCTCTCACACACACATTCTCCCTCTCTCACACACACACACCAGTCACTGAGCAGTAATCAATTAAATATGCAATATATACCACAGAGATACAGTGAGGGTAAAACATGCACTCACTCTCTCACTCACACTCTCACTCAGTCACACAGCAGTAACTTTGCAGTAAGCTGTAAAATATGTGAGTGTGTGTGCTTTACCCTCACTGTCTCTCTATGATGTATAACACATTTTACAGCTTACTGCTCAGTTACTGCTGTGTGACTGAGTGAGAGAGTATGAGTGAGAGAGTGTGAGTGAGAGAGTGAGTGCATGTTTTACCATCGCTGTATCTCTGTGGTATATATTGCATATTTAATTGATTATTGCTCAGTGACTGGAGTGTGTGTGTGTGTGTGTGAGAGGGAGAGAGTGTGTGTGTGTGCTGTGAGCAGTAAAATATTTGTTATAAATCAGAGAGAATCAGTGAGGGTCTTTTTCTTTTTAATCATTGAATTTACAGTGCAGAAGGAGGCCATTCAGCCCATCGAGTCTGTACCGGCTCTTGGAAAGAGCATCCTACTTAATCCCACACCTCCACCCTATCCCCATAACCCAGTAACCCCACCCAACACTAAGGGAAATTTTGGACACTAAGGGCAATTTATCATGGCCAATCCACCTAACCTGCACATTTTTGGATTTTGGGAGGAAACCGGAGCACCCGGAGAAAACCCACGCACATACGGGGAGGATGTGCAGACTCCGCACAGACAGTGACCCAAGCCGGAATCGAACCTGAGACCCTGGAGCTGTGAAGCAATTGTGCTATCCACAATGCTACCGTGCTGCCCTTTTTAAGAAACAGATAGATTTAGCACTCAGGACGAAGTGTATCAAAGGAGATGGGGGGGCGGGGGGGAGGGGGTAAAACACTCTCTCTCATAGAAACCCTACAGTGCAGAAGGAGGCCATTCAACCCATCGAGTCTGCATTGACCTTTTGAATGAGCAGGCTACCCGAAGACCAATCTCCCACGATCTCGTTGTAACCCTACCGAGGGACAGTTTAGCCTATTGAACCAACCTAACCTGCACATCTTTGGACTGTGGGAGGAAACTGGAGCACCCGGAGGAAACCCAAACTCCGCACAGACAGGCGCCTGAGGTCAGAATCAAACCCAGCCTCTGGTGCTGTGAGGCAGCAGTGCTAACCACTGTGCCACCCTGCTGCCCATCAGCAGCACATCCACTTTTCACCCTGTTGCTCTCACACACATTCACCATCCCTCACACATACTCACAGACTCACCCTCTCACACACACTCTCACACACCAGGAATTGAGCCATAAGCAGTAAAATATGTGTAATACATCACAGAGACGGTGAGGATAAAACTTACACTCAATCTCTCTCACACAGACACTGGCACTCACACACACCATTAACTGAGCAGTACGCTGTAAAATATGTGTCTATATCATAGAGAGACAGTGAGGATAAAAATCTCACCCACACTCCCTCCATCTCACACACACTATCTCACTCATGCTCTCCCACACACACACACATTAATTGAGCAGTTAGCTGTAAAATATTTGTTATATAATCACAGAAAAACACACACTCGCACACTGTCACACACACGCTATCTCTCACACACAGATGCTCCCTCTCTCATACACACGCACAGACTCTCTTTCACACACACTCAGTCACTCTCACTCACACACATACCGGTGGTAAGCAGTTAAATATGTCTAACACATTAACACAACAATAACTGAGCAGTAAGATATGTTTTATTTCATAGAAACACTGAGCATAAAACTCACACTTTCACTCACACACTCTCACTCACCAGCAACAGTGGCACAATAATCATTAAATATCAACTCTGTCTCTCTCTCCTCTCTCTCACTCTCTCTCACACACACCCATTCACTCTCACACACCAGTAACTGAGCAGTAAGTATTAAAATATGTGATATATATATCATCGAGAGACATTAAGGATAAAACTCGCACACACTCTCTCTCACACGCCAGCAACTGAACAGTAAGAATAAACACACACACAGTCACTAATATACTCACACACTCTCGCTCACACACCCACACACCAGTAACTGAACAGTAAGCAGTAAAATATTCATTATATATTGCAGAGAGACATTGAGGTTAATATGACTCTATCTTCTAATAATCTTTATTGTCACAAGTAGGCTTCCATTAACACGGCAATGAAGTTCCTGTGAAAATCCCCTAGTCGCCACATTCTGACACCTGTTTGGGTACACGGAGGGAGAATTCAGAATGTCCAAATTACCTAACAGCACATCTTTTGGGACTATCTATCCATGAGTGCGTGTAGTAACCTCACTGTCTCTCTGTGATATATAATGAATAGTCTTGTGCTTCCTGCTCAGTTACAGGTCTGTGTGTGTGAGAGATAGTGAGTGTTGAGAGTGAGAGTGTGTCTTTACCCTCACTGACACTTTATGCTATATAACTCATATTTACTTCTCTCACACACATTCTGTCTCTCACACACTCATACGCTATCTCATTCACACACTCACACCAGTAACTGAGCGGAAAAATATGCATTATCTATCGCGGAGAGACAGTGCCGGTAAAACACACTCTCACTCTATTTCTCTTGCAAACACTAACTCTCCCACACACTCACGCTCTCTCTCTCTCACTCTTGCTGCTTCTTTCGCAGACTCTCTCTCACACACACACATACACACCAGTCACTGAGCAGTAAGCAGTTAAATATGCGTTTTATATCGCAGAGGGTCAGTGGGGGTAAAACACACATTCGCACATCAGTAACTGAGCAGTAAAATATGTGTTTTTTATCACCGAGACAATGAAGGTAAAACACACACACAGTCACACAGACTATTTCTCCCACTCAGACACTCCCAAACACACAGTGACACATTCTCTCACACACACTCTCATATTCACATACTCTCATACTCACACACTCTCATATTCACACACTCTCACAACAGTAACTGAGCAGGGAGCAGTAAAATATGCATCATATATCACAGAGACAGTGATGGTCAAACACATTCTCACCACACACCCCAGTAACTGAGCAGCAACAGCAAAATATGTGTTATATATCAAAGAGAGACAATGAGGGTTAAATACACATAGGCTCACTCGCTCGCTCACCCGCTCTCTCTCCCGCACACCCGCTCTCTCTCATGCACACCCGCTCTCTCTCACGCACACCCGCTCTCTCTCACGCACACCCGCTCTCTCTCACGCCCACACGCTCTCTCTCACGCACACCTGCTCTCTCTCACGCACACCCACTCTCTCTCACGCACACCCGCTCTCTCTCTCGCACACCCGCTCTCTCTCACACACACCCACTCTCTCTCACGCACAACCACTCTCTCTCACGCACAACCACTCTCTCTCATGCACAACCACTCTCTCTCACGCACACCCACTCTCTCTCACGCACAACCACTCTCTCTCTCACACACCCGCTCTCTCACACACCCGCTCTCTCTCTCACGCACACCCGCTCTCTCTCTCACGCACACCCGCTCTCTCTCACGCACACCCGCTCTCTCTCACACACTCGCTCTCTCTCTCACACACCCGCTCTCTCTCACGCACACCCGCTCTCTCTCACACACACCCACTCTCTCTCACGCACAACCACTCTCTCTCACGCACAACCACTCTCTCTCTCACACACCCGCTCTCTCACACACCCGCTCTCTCTCTCACCCACACCCGCTCTCTCTCACGCACACCCGCTCTCTCTCACGCACACCCGCTCTCTCTCACGCACACCCGCTCTCTCTCACGCACACCCGCTCTCTCTCACGCACACCCGCTCTCTCTCACGCACACCCGCTCTCTCTCACGCACACCCGCTCTCTCTCACGCCCACACGCTCTCTCTCACGCACACCTGATCTCTCTCACGCACACCTGATCTCTCTCACGCATACCCGCTCTCTCTCACGCATACCCGCTCTCTCTCACGCACACCCGCTCTCTCTCTCGCACACCCGCTTTCTCTCTCGCACACCCGCTCTCTCTCACACACACCCACTCTCTCTCACGCACAACCACTCTCTCTCACGCACAACCACTCTCTCTCACGCACAACCACTCTCTCTCACGCACACCCACTCTCTCTCACGCACAACCACTCTCTCTCTCACACACCCGCTCTCTCTCACGCACACCCGCTCTCTCTCACGCACACCCGCTCTCTCTCACGCACACCCGCTCTCTCTCATGCACACCCGCTCTCTCTCACGCACACCCGCTCTCTCTCACGCACACCCGCTCTCTCTCACGCACACCCGCTCTCTCTCTCACACACCCGCTCTCTCTCTCACACACCCGCTCTCTCTCTCACACACCCGCTCTCTCTCTCGCACACCCGCTCTCTCTCACGCACACCCGCTCTCCTCATGCACACCCGCTCTCTCTCTCATGCACACCCGCTCTCTCTCATGCACACCCAGTCTGAAACATATCAATGACTGAGCAGCAGACACTAATATATGCATTATATACCACAGAGACAGTGAGGAGAAAACTGATACCCACACACACACTTCTGCTCACACTCTCTCGCTCACACACACACCGGTAACAGAATATTACAATGTGTTAGACATGACTGAGAGATCTCACACACACCAGTAAGTATCATATATCACCGAGAAACAATGAGGGCAAATCACAACTTCACACTCTCATACAGACACTATCTCTCACACACACCAGTCACTGGGCAGTAAGCAGTTAAATATGCATTGTATGTCTCAGGGGGAGAGTGAGGGTAAAACACACTCTCGCCACTCTCACATACTCACACACTCCAGCAACTGATCAGTGAGCAGCAAAGTATGTTGTATATGATAGACAGACAGTGAGGATAAAACACACACTCGCACACTCTCCAACACCTGTTACTGAGCAGTAAAATATGTTATATATCACAGAGATGATGTGGAGATGCCACCGTTGGACTAGGGTGAGCACAGTAAGAAGTCTTACAACACCAGGTTAAAGTCCAAAAGGTTTGTTTCGAAGCACCACCTGTGGGACTTGAACCTGGTGTTGTTAGAACATAGAACAGTACAGCACAGAACAGGCCCTTCGGCCCTCGATGTTGTGCCGGGCTTTGTCCGAAACCAAAATCAAGCTATCCCACTGCCTGTCATTCTGGTGTGCTCCATGTGCCTATCCAATAACCGCTTGAAAGTTCCTAAATGTCCGACTCCACTATCACAGCAGGCAGTCCATTCCACACTCTAACCACTCTCTGAGTAAAGAAACTACCTCGGACATCCCTCCTATATCTCCCACCCCAAACCTTATAGTTATGCCCCCTTGTAACAGCTACATCCACCCGAGGAAATAGTCTCTGAACGTCCGCTCTATCTATCCCCCTCATCATCTTTCAACCTCTATTAAGTCGCCTCTCATCCTCCTTCGCTCCTATGAGAAAAGCTCTAGATCCATCAACCTTTCCTCATAAACCTACCCTCCAATCCAGGCAGTATCCTGGTAAATCTCCTCTGCACCCTTTCCAATACTTCCACATCCTTCCTATAATGAGGTGACCAGAACTGCACACAATACTCTAAATGTGGTCTCATCAGGGTCCTGTACAGTTGCAGCATAACCCAACGGCTCTTAAACTCAAGCCCCCTTTTAATAAAAACTAACACACTATAGGTCATTTTCACGGCTCTGTCCACTTGAGTGGCAACCTTCAGAGATCTGTGGACATGAACCCCAAGACCTCTCTGTTCCTTCACATTCCTCAGAACCCTGCCGTTGACCCTGTAATCCGCATTCAAATTTGTCCGACCAAAATGAATCACCTCGCACTTAGCAGGGGTTAAACTCCATCTGCCATTTTTCGGCTGAGCTCTGCATCATATCAATGTCTCTTTGCAGCCTACAACAGCCCTCCTCCTCATCCACTACTCCACCAATCTTGGTGTCATCAGCAAATTTACTGACCCACCCTTCAGCCCCCTCCTCCAAGTCATTTATTAAAATCACAAATAGCATAGCCCCTCTCTTCGGTGAATACTGAAGAAAAGTATTCATTCAACGCCTCTCCTGTCTCTTCTGATGCCACACAGAAATTTCCACTACTGTCCTTGACCGGCCCTAACCTCACCCTGGTCATTCTTTTATTTCTCACATAAGAGTAAAAAGCCTTGTGATTTTCCTTGATCCGACCCGCCAAGGACTTCTCATGCCCCCTCCTAGCTCTCCTAAGCTCTTTTTTAAGCTAGTTCCTTGCTACCTTCTAACCCTCAAGCAACCCTACTGAACCTTGTTTTCTCATCCTTACATACGCTTCCTTTTTCCTCTTGACAAGACATTCAACCTCTTTTGTGAACCATGGTCCCCTCTCACGGCCATTTGCTCCCTGCCAGACAGGGACATACCTATCAAGGACACGCAGTATTTGTTCCTTGACCAAGCTCCACTTTTCATTTGTGCTTTTCCCTGACAGTTTCTGTTCCCATCTTATGCTTCCTAATTCTTGCCTAATCACATCATCATGAACCCTCCCACAATTATTTTATTTTATTTTAAAACATTTTTATTGAAGGTTTTCATAAAATATCAATAACAAAATGAAAAAGAAACCCACCAGGGTAAAGTACAAAACACAGTCCAGAAAAACAACCCTCCATATCCCCCTCCCCCCTGTACATGAATAATATTACATACATAATCAGGTATGTTCCAGAAACATATATACAGACAGATTCAAAGATGCCAGACAATCTTTACAGATCCAGAGATGGGGTAAGCCCAGGTAAAAGGGGTTTGAATTGTGTCACAATTCACTTGACACAATTCACACCTCTTTAACCTGGGGTTACCCCATCTCTCGATCTGTAAAGATTTAATGAAATGAAAAAAAATGAAATGAAAATCGCTTATTGTCGCAAGTAGGCTTCAATTAAGTTATTGTGAAAAACCCCTAGTCGCCACATTCCGGCGCCTGTTCGGGGAGGCTGGTACGGGATCATCTGCTAATGCTCACATTCCAAGCATTGTCTGGCATCTTTGAATTTGTCTATATATATGTTTCTGGAACATACCTCTACATTCACCTGAGGAAGGTGCAGCGCTCCGAAAGCTAGTGACATCGAAACAAACCTGTTGGACTTTAACCTGGTGTTGTAAATCCCTCTGTGGTGAAGGGTCCCTCTCACCGACAGCCAGGTCACTTTCCCCGGTCGATCTTTACACACTGACAAACTGGGACTGGAGACATTCTTTCTGAAATGTATTTCCTGTTTGTAGTAAGCTGGTTTCTGATTGGTGGAAAATCCTAAATCCGATTGGACTGTTGTTATATCCAATCAAATGAACAGAACATAACTGGCTGTCCTCATTCTCACAATGTCCAATCACAATCATTCCTTTCCCCATTCCTCATTAGCATAGAAGTGAGGCTCTGTCTATTTAATCAGCGCTCGGAAGGGGTTTGCTTTATTTCTGGGTGAAATTGACGATGGCTGACGAGAAGAAACCAACATCGAAACCAGCTTCCAAGAAGGGAGCCAAGAAAGTCATTAAGAAACCTGCAGTAAAGGGCGGCAAGAAGCGGCGAAGGTCGAGGAAGGAGAGTTACTCCATCTACATCTACAAAGTGATGAAGCAGGTTCACCCCGACACCGGCATCTCCTCCAAGGCCATGAGCATCATGAATTCGTTCGTCAGCGATATTTTCGAGCGCATCGCGGGTGAGGCTTCCCGCCTGGCCCATTACAACAAGCGCCGTACCATTAGCTCCCGGGAGATCCAGACCGCCGTGCGCCTGCTGCTGCCCGGGGAACTGGCCAAGCACGCCGTGTCGGAAGGGACAAAGGCGGTGACCAAGTACACCAGCTCCAAGTAAAACTCCACAATGGACTGAAAACCACCCCAAACACAACGGCTCTTTTAAGAGCCACCCACAATCTCTGTGAAAAAGCTGCACCATCTTTTCCCGCATTGACTTGATGAGAAATCTCTTTGTGGGGGAGAGAGATTTGTCCCGTTCCAGAATGTTGTGAATGTGGCTTCATACCCGCCCGTCACAGACAGTTTCACACAGAAGAGAATCAAACTGAATTGAGAGCCGATTTTAAACGCAGTCTGGCATTTGTGACGGACAATGAGGAGAAACACAATTTCAGGAGGGAATTATTTAAATTTAATGATAACTATATTCAGAGTTTAACAACTGGTGAGTTAAACTCAAAAGGAAATTACTATTTTTTCTCTCGGGTGATGTGTTTCCCGCTCTCGGGACACAGTAAAGGCGGGAATGAAGAGGTTATTTTCGCGCTGATCTGTTTATTCCGCAGTTTTCCCAGGGACGGAATCATCGAGATTTGAGCACACACAGGACCTGAGTCCAATGTAACGCTTTAAGATCTGCCTCTCCCCGGCCCTCCCTATTCTCCGGACACAAAGCTGCCTGTTCCACCGGCTGGATAGAGTCGGGGATTCTCTCCACACTTCCCAGTGTAACATTCCCGGCCGCTTTCAGGAGAGGCTCAGAAATCAGCCCTTTCCCTCTGTCCCTGTGAAGCCTGTGTGAAGGAGTTGGTTGGTAATCTCTGTTTCTGCTTTTGCAGTGAGCTGAGATTTGCTCCGTTTTAAATTGCTGAACGGGGTCTTATTACCGCCGGTTACAGATAAGAGATTGACAAATTAAAACTGTTCCGAAAATAGCGCCCGGATTCTGGGATGGAAAAATCAATAAACAGATCACCAAGTGTGAGATTCAAATAGTTTCCTGAACATGGAGCCGTTCCGTTATTTGGGATTTTCCTGCACTGAAATTGGCGGGAGTTTCGAATTTGAAAATGTCAGCCAATCAAAACCTCCACATTCTTCTCCCTGGCCTGTGATTGGTTAATTGTTGACTGTACTTGAGTTTTAAAATATAATTTGTTTCCACAGACAAAAACCAGAATATTCTGAAGATGAATAAATGTGATGTTTCCTCCACACAAGTTACAGGGAAGAGTGTCGCCAGCTCCTTCCCACACACAATCCGTACATTGTCACTGACAGAGCAAAGAGACACAGACAGATCATCAGTTCCACAGTCTCAGGCAGCAGAAACAGTTCCAGAGACACATTTTCAACCCATCAATCAAACAGCAGGAGAGACAGACGCTGTGTCCATGTCACCCTAACTCAGTTCCACTGACAAGAGGCCCCATAAATCCCAGTGCAAATTCTCACCCATTCTCATCATCACTGTATCAATGGAGCAGCTTAGTGAAATAATCAATATCAGAGACAACTGACACATGGATTCCGGTTTAGAATTACACAATTAACCGTAATAATGTACTCTGAGATTCGAGTGAAATACCAGCCACACCACTCACATCAGGGGTGGCTGTACTAATCCTCAGACTGTGTCCTCACAAATACATTAGCTGCAAACACAAATATCAGGTGCATTCTCAGATTGAGATATGCTGAAAGCGACAAAGATACAAACTCTGATTCTCGTTTAAAACTCACCTAATTTATGAAAATAAAAGATGCAATATAATTTCGCTGACTATGAACTGAGCTGTAACTTGCAAACTATTGCAAAATCCTCACTCACTCTGTTCCGGATGGAAGATACTGCAGCAATTCCAGACTGTGGTCCATTTTATATTCATGTCAAAATTCTGACTCAGAATCAGACTGAGTCTCACAGATCAAATCAATGTGTACAGCCTGAGTTAAACTTCCAGAGCAATCCAGTATCAGGTTGAAGGTTACATTATCTTTCACAATTGTGTTCTGATATTAAATGCTGGTCCAAAACTATCACGCATTGTTTGCTTCAAACCTCCCACAGCAATGGTTTCTTTCTGTGCTGGAAATTTACGTGGAATGAATGCAAATTTATAAACTGTCCCAGTGATTGAAAGGTCACATCCTGAACCGCATCCTCCCACTGAGTCACAGAGCCTGACAGGTACAGGATAATCCTCAAACACATGTTCAGACTAAGATCCATCATGACACTGAGTCCTGGAGCATGACAGATTCAGAATTATTCTCAAACGGTTGTTCAGAGTAAGATGCTGAAAGACACTGTACTCACTCATAAATAGCAATCACTAAAAGCAATCAGACTCAACAATTGTACCTCTGAGAGATTTAGAAATGGTTAAAAGACTCTCAGAGAGGAAACAATAATGACATACAATCACATGTATACACACAGTGTACAGACCCACACACATTATACACAGAGTTGCACACACACAGATACACAAACATACACACACAGGTATATACACGTGTAAACACACAGTACACAGAGTCACATGCATTATACACACACAGTTGTACACACCCGCAAACACAGGTATACAGACACAGGCACATAAACATTCACACATATTCTCAGATACACACACATATATAGAAACACGCATGTACAGGCAGAGATATACACAGAGACAGATACATTACATCAGAGAAATAAAATTAATCCAGCTACAGTGAAGTAACAGAGATATAGTTCTAATACAGGATGGTGAGTGGCTGGAGTAGAGCCTCCAGGTCGCGGTGTCGCTATGTGTCGGCCGCCCTTGTAGTATATATAAATGATTTGGAGGAACATGTAACTGGTCTGATTAGTAAGTTTGCAGACGACACAAAGGCTGGTGGAATTGCGGATAGCGATGAGGACTGTCAGAGGATACAGCAGGGTTTAGATTGTTTGGAGACTTGGGTGGAGAGATGGCAGATGGAGTTTAATCCGGACAAATGTGAGGTAATGCATTTTGGAAGGTCTAATGCAGGTAGGGAATATACAGTGAATGGTAGAACACTCAAGTGTATTGAAAGTCAAAGAGATCTAGGAGTACAGGTCCACAGGTCATTGAAAGGGCCACCACAGATGGAGAAGGTAGTCAAGAAGGCATACGGCATGTTTGCCTTCATTGGCCGGGGCGTTGAGTATAAGAATTGGCAAGTCATGTTGCAGCTGTATAGAACCTTAGTTAGGCCACACTTGGAGTATAGTGTTCAATTCTGGTCGCCACACTACCAGAAGGATGTGGAGGCTTTAGAGAGGGTGCAGAAGAGATTTACCAGAATGTTGCCTGGTATGGAGGGCATTAGCTATGAGGAGCGGTTGAATAAACTCGGTTTGTTCTCACTGGAACGAAGGAGGTTGAGGGAGACCTGATAGAGGTCTACAAAATTATGAGGGGCATAGACAGAGTGGATAGTCAGAGGCTTTTCCCCAGGGTCGAGGGGTCAATTACTAGGGGGCATAGGTTTATGGTGAGAGGGGCAAGGTTTAGAGTAGATGTACGAGGCAAGTGGGTGCCTGGAACTCGCTACCAGTGGAGGTGGTGGAAGCAGGGATGATAGTGACATTTAAGGACATCTTGACAAATACATGAATAGGATGGGAATGGAGGGATCCGGACAGTGTAGAAGATTGTAGTTTAGTCGGGCAGCATGGTCGGCACGGGCTTGGAGGGCCGAAGGGCCTGCTCCTGTGCTGTACATTTCTTTGTTCTTTGTTCACTCTAGATGGTGGTGGATGTGGGTTTGGAAGGTGTTGCCAAAGGAGCCTTGGTGACTTCCTGCATTGAATCCTGTAGCTGGTATACACGCTGCCACTCTGCATCAGTGGTGGAGCGAGTGAGTGTTTATGGATGGGGTGCCGATCAAGCAGGATGCCTTGTCCTAGATGGTGTCAAACCTATTCAGTGTTGTTGAAATTGCAACTATTAAAGGAAATGGAAATTATTCCAATACATTCCTGATTTATGCTGTGTCGACAGGGTTTGGGGAGTCAGGGAGTGAGTGCCTCGCCACAGGAGTCCGAGTCTTTGGCTTGCCTTCTAGCCACAGTATTTATATGAACAGTTCAGTTTCTGCCCAATGACAATCAGTCAGATGTTGGCAGTGGGGTTTCAGTGATGGGAATTCCGGTGAATGTCAAGGGGCGATGGTTAGATTCTCACTTATTAGAGATGGTCTTTGCTTGGAACTTTTCAGCCCAAGCCTGGATATTGTCCAGGTTGCTGCCTTTGGACATGGACTGTTTCATTAACAGAGGAGTTGTGAATGGTGCTGAACATTCTGCAATCATGGAAAGCCTGTGTGTTTGCAGCATTTACAGCGTGTGTCCCTGTGGGAGTAAATGCCATTTCAGACATTGGTTGCACAAATTAAGTGTTTGCTGGAACCCCCTTCCAGCCGAGTAAAAACCCGTTTCCTGGAAGGAAATGTCAGATATACTTGTGGCGAGAAGCTAAATGTTTCTTTTTACTGTAACGGAAAGTATAAAAAACAACTAGCAGAGAATGGTTTCGATCCATCGACCTCTGGGTTATGGGCCCAGCACGCTTCCGCTGCGCCACTCTGCTCTAATGGTTATCATTGCGTTGAAGCGACACAATTCCTCACTTCGGCAGTGTTGTTCATCAGGACCACTTGTGCTCGACAGCGCACCCTGGCGGCACAATTCCACTGTGTAACTCACCAACAATTGAACACACACACACACGCAGCAGCTGGACACTGTCACCTTACACAAGATAACACACAAGCTTCGACTGACTGATCATATATAGAAAGTGTTCCCATTAAGTTCCAGTGTTCTCTGTCTTCAGGTGACGGCCCGGAGGACTGGAGAATAGCCAATGTTGTTCCTTTGTTTAAGAATGGGAGCAAGGATAATGCAGGGACCTACAGGCCGGTGAGCCTTACGTCAGTGGTCGGGAAATTACTAGAGAGAATTCTTCAAGACAGGATCTACTCCCATTTGGAAGCAAATGGACGTATTAGAGAGAGGCAGCACGGTTTTGTGAAGGGGAGGTCGTGTCGCACTAACTTGATAGAGTTTTTGGAAGATGATTGATGCAGGGAGGGCAGTGGATGTTGTCTATATGGACTTCAGTAAAGCATTTGACAAGGTCCCTCATGGCAGACTGGTACAAAAGGTGAAGTCACATGGGATCAGGGGTGAGCTGGCAAGATGGATACAGACCTGGCTAGGTCATAGAAGGCAGAGAGTAGCAATGGAAGGATGCTTTTCTAATTGGAGCGCTGTGACTAGTGGTGTTCCGCAGGGTTCAGTGCTGGGACGTTTGCTGTTCGTCGCATATATAAATGATTTGGAGGAAAATGTAATGGGTCTGATTAGTAAGTTTGCAGACGACAAAAAGGTTGGTGGAATTGCGGATAGCGATGAGGACTGTCAGAGGATACAGCAGGATTTAGATCGTTTTGAGACTTGGGTGGAGAGATGGCAGATGGAGTTTAATCCACAGGTCATTGAAAGGGGCAACACAGGTAGAGAAGGTAGTCAAGAAGGCATACGGCATGCTTGCCTTCATTGGCCGGGGCATTGACTATAAGAATTGGCAAGTCATGTTGCAGCTGTATAAGACCTTAGTTAGGCCACACTTGGAGTATAGTGTTCAATTCTGGTCGCCACACTATCAGAAGGATGCGGAGGCTTTAGAGAGGGTGCAGAAGAAGAAATTTGCCAGGATGTTGCCTGGTATGGAGGGCATTAGCTATGAGGAGCAGTTAAATAAATTTGGTTTGTTCTCACTGGAACGACGGAGGTTGAGGGGTGACCTGAAAGAGGTCTACAAAATTATGAGTGGCATAGACAGAGTGGATAGTCAGAGGCTTTTTCCCAGGGTAGAGGGGTCAATTACTGGGGGACATAGGTTTAAGGTGTGAGGGGCAAGGTTTACAGGAGATGTACGAGGCAGGTTTTTTACACAGAGGGTAGTGGGTGCCTGGAACTCGCTGCCAGATGAGGTGGTGGAAGCAGGGGCGATAGTGACATTTAAGGGCATCTTGACAAATACATGAATAGGATGGGAATATAGGGATACGGACCCAGGAAGACTAGAAGATTTTAGCTCAGATGGACAGCATGGTCGGCACAGGCTTGGAGGGCCGAAGGGCCTGTTCCTCTGCTGTACTTTTCTTTGTCTTTGTTCTTTGTTGTAAAATCTCCCCTCTTTCCTCTTGTGTAACTGTGTTATCTGCATCTTCACTCTGTTATTGAAAGGTCTTCCCTGATGTTAATTAAACTGCTTTCCGATATTTAAGTATATTCTCTCCCGCTGAACTGTGATTTCTACTGTGGAACCGAGATCTCTACTGTGTAACTGCTCTCTACTGTGGAATATGATCTCTGCTGTGGACTGTGCTCTGCTGGGGATCGGCGACCTCTCCTGTGGAAATGTGCTCTCTGCTGTGTTACTGTGCTCTCTGCTGTGTTACTGTGTTCTCTGCTGTGTTACTGTGTTCTCTGCTGTGGGACTGTGTTCTCTGCCGTGAACTGTGCGCTCTGCTGTGGGACTGTGTTCTCTGCCGTGAACTGTGCGCTCTGCTGAGAAACTGCGATCTCTCCAGTGGAAATGTACTCTCTGCTGTGAAACTGTGCTCTCTGCTGAGGAAACGTGGACCAGATGTGATGCAGCTGAGGATGCTGAGTGATGTAACGTGGACATGGTGAAGTTACTGGCCAGAAACTTCCGAATTCTATTTTTGTTTTTAATGGACAGCTACAATCCACGTGTTTATTCTAGGACACAACAATGAATAAAAATGCATCAGTGCTGAGCAGATTCTAACATCCCACACCTCCAGTTTGTTCTTATTGAGAACCCCGTCCTCGATGGAAGCTTTTGCTCTCCGGATCACACCACCGCCTCCTGGGAATACAGCAGCGATACCTCCAAGATCTGATCTGTAACAGAATCACAGAACAATAGTGTCCCCTTGTGACTGAGGGGAACAGGTGCTCCCTATCCGCCCTGTCTATATCTAACATAATCTTGTACACCTCGATGAGATCACCCCTCAATCATCTCTGTTCCCGCGAGAGAGAGAAAACAAGCCTATCCACCTCTCTTCATATCCTAAATGCTCCATCCCAAGCAACATCCTGCTGAATCACCTCTGCACCCCATCCAGTGCAGTCACATATTTCCTAGAATGTGGTGACCAGAATTGCACACGGTACTCCAGCTGTGACCTCCCCAACATTCTATACAACTCCACCATGACCTCTCTGCTTTTGTAATCCATGCCCCGAATGATAAAGACAAGTATCTCAAATGTCTTTTCCACCACCCTATTAACCTGCCCTTCTGCCTTCAGAGATCTCTGGACAAATACTCCAAGGTCCGTTTGTTCCTCAGGACTTCCCAGTGTCAGGCCATTCACATTAATCCAATAGTAATAATATAATATTCTTTATTGTCACAAATAGGCTTATATTAACACTACAATGAAGTTAATGCGAAAACCCCCTACCAAATGATCACATCTAAATTTTCAGCGTTAAATTCCATCAGCCACTTTTCTGCCCATTTGACCATCCCGTCTGTATCTTCCTGTAACTCAAGACACTCAACCGCACTGTGAGCTTGAAACTCAGTGAAAGGATTTCACCCTCCTCTCGGAATCTGATCACCACCTCAATCCCAACATTCAGCTTGGGTGGGCAGACAAGACAACGTCCTTCCCGCCGCCCCCCAGCACAGACTGGATAATATCCCAAACTCGTATCCTGCTATTGTCACATTGCTCCACCACCTTGGTCTCTTCACAAAACGCTAGGAATCTCAGACCAATTCTTCAGACCTTTGATTCTCTCTTCAAACAACATCTTGTCCCTGATTAAGTCCATCCTGGGAAGAGGGGCTCCGTATTCCGAGTTCCTCTGCGTACATCCGGTTGCTGTTGATGGACCAAAAGAGGTCTCAAGCCTGAAAGAAAACCTCTCTCACAGCCCTGTGAGCGTGTCTCCATTAGACGGTGCAGTCAACACCTGCAGAGTAGATAACAATGGAGAGAAGTGTGAGCAATTTCAGCGTCACAATTCTGTGGAAATAGAGCATTCAAAATATAATATTACTGAAAATACTGAACTGATCCTCTGGGAGTAGGACTCAAGTCAAAGGGGAAAATCCAGTGGATTTCTAGTGGAAAGATTTAACAACTGGATGATGGCAGCTGAAATCAGTCCTTGCGTTACAATCTCTGTAGATATTCTACTGAATTGAAACCTGCAAAAGGCATATTTTCCGACAAGAAATCCAACACATTTCCCCCTGTTGTGGAGGAAGTTCTCAATCGCACAGGTGGTCAAACGGAATGAGGCTGGGCTGGGATTTGAGTCCAGATTTTTCTTCAGTGAACAGACACTTTACCGGACGAAGCTACAGAGTCTGAGGATGTTCAGCTAATCACAAGGGAATGCTGGAAATACTGTACGGATCTGTAGAATCTGTGAAAAGAGAAATAGTTACCATTTCAGATCCTGACCTTTCGTTGGAACGACCTGTTTCTCTCTCCACAGATGCTGCCGGATCAACTGAATATTTCCAGCATTTTCTGTCTTTGTTTCAGATTTGCAGCATCCACAGTATTTTGGTTTTGGGTCAAAGGACATTGAGTTGCCTTTCCTGCTCTGAGGGTTATTGCAGGTCTCTCTGGCTGTGATTGTCGCTGATTCGGCCAAACATTTACAATCTATCATTAATTGACCGCGAGAATGGGCGGTGAGGGGATTCTGGAACCGCTGCAAGTCCATATGGTGTATGGACACACACAGTGCTGTTAGGGAGGGGTTCCAGGTTTGGATGGTGCCTCGCGGATGAAAAGTCAATTTCAGGAGTGGGATTCGAGCCCTGACCTCCAGAGGAGACTGCGACCTGCGCTCGGTCATCCTGACGTATTCGAAAGGTTAGGTGCGTTTGGGCCGAAATCTGGTGCTCTTTCCGAGGGTCGCTACCGGTTCCATGGGCCGAATGGCCTCCGTCTGCACTGGAGGCATTCTATGATTACTGAAATAGGGTGAAAATGGCAGCATCCAGGACACAAGGACAAGTTAAGGTCTCAGGCCAGAGTAAGTGTCCTATGTAATGACACATAGAATGTACATTTATTGTGGACTGGTGCCATCTCCTGGCTGAACGGGAGCCGTGCGACACGGACACTTTCATTCAGGAGCATTTTAAATTGGAGTGAAATAACTTACGCAAAGTCAGTATTTGTTACGAAACAGTAAATCAAACTGATCTAAAGAACCAAAAGGATACGTTATAATCAGTGAGTGATGGTGGTATAGTGGTGAGCATAGCTGCCTTCCAAGCAGTTGACCCGGGTTCGATTCCCGGCCATCGCAATAATAAATTGGGAATTTTTGCACCTCTTTGTGAGTTTCAAACTGAGGAAGAGAAAGTTTCTCACTCGGAATTTAGTGGCAAGTACAGCGAGGAGTGAAATAATATGGACAGTGTTCGACTATTCACTGCCCAAGCCCTCCGACAAAAGCTAAAAATCACACCAACTTCCCTTCAGCCTCATGAAGTGGACCAAACAGAGACACAACAGACACGTTACAGACGAGGATGGGATTTGAAGCCACGTGTACAGAGCACAATGGATTATTGTGCATCACCTTAACCACGTGGTACAGCTGCTTTATTTTCAGGGCCCTTTAGTATCCCTCAATCGAACTTCCTTGGATTTCTTTCGCACGGTTGGGTGTAAATAAAACATAAATCTATGAGGAGAAACGCTCAGTTCTTGCGCTTGGGCTTGTGGCGCAACGGTAGCGCGTCTGACTCCAGATCAGAAGGTTGCGTGTTCAAATCACGTCAGGCTCAGGAAGTTTTTCTGCCGCTGATTCCAGGAATGTCTCTCTGTGGGAATGTTCCCGAAATGACTCCGTTCAAAGCCACAATTTGTCCGAATATTTCAGATTTACCCGCTCAGTTTATATTTTTGAGCAGTTTTATCAAACATTCGGATAGCTCAGTCGGTAGAGCATGGGACTCTACCTCCCAGGGTCGAGGGTTCGAGCCGCACGTTGGCCGCTTCCATATTATTATCTGAGAATATTGAACCAACTGTGCTAACCATTGTGCTACCGTGCTGCCCAAACAGTTGGTTCAATCTCACTGCTCGTGGGTGACGAGAACTACTGGGCAGTTAAAAACAAGGATGTCGCTCTTTTTCGGATGGAGATGAGGAAATCTCTCCCTCTCAGAGAGTTGTGCGACTTTGGAACTCTGCCTCAGAAGGCCGCGGAAGAGGGACATTGATTATGTTTAAGGCGGAGATGGGGAAATTCTTGTTCAGCAAATAAATCAAAGGTTTATCGGGGTTGCATACAACCATTGCATTCAGCCAGCTACCTGGGTGCACAAGCGTGCGGTTTTTTATTTGATATATCAGTTCCACACCATGGTGAAACGGTGTTAAAATGTCGTTTTCATTTCTTCACGTGTTCTCCACTGATATATTCGCTGCAATAACTTCTCTGGGCTCACAGCACGGTAGCACGAGTGGCTAGCACTGTGGCTTCACAGCGCCAGGGTACCAGGTTCGATTCACTGCCTGTGCGGAGTCTGCACGTTCTGCCCGTGTCTGCGTGGGTTTCCTCCGGGTGCTCCGGATTCCTCCCACAGTGCAAAGACGTGGTTTAGGTGGATTGGCCAAATTGCCCTTAGTGCCCATACGGGACCAGTCTTTATAAATAGAAGCGTCATCCCGGCCCTGGGTCACTGCCCGTCTGGAGTTTGCTCATTCTTCCCATGTGTGCGTGGGTTTCACCCCCACAACCCAAAGATGTGCAAGGTATGTGGATTGGCACGCTAAATTGGCCCTTAATTGGAAAAAAATAATTGGGTACTCTAAATTTATACAGAACTAAATAAATAAATAGAACCGCCGAGGACAAAGGCAAGGCCGCTATGGGGATTCTTCATAAAATCCTGCAACAGAAATAGACAATGTTGGATAACTCGGCTGGTCTGGCAGCATCTGTGGAGAGAGAAACAGAGTTACAGTTTCCAGTCCAGTCTAACCCTGCTTCCCATTCTCTGTTTCCCGCTCCACAGATGCTGCCAGGTCTGCTGAGATTTACCAGCTCTGGGCGACTGACATGGACACGGTGGGCGGAATGGCCGTACCCTGTGCTGGAACCATTCTATGATTCTATAATTCTCAGCTGTCCTCGTAATTGAAACATTCTATGTCTGTATAATTCTGGTGAATCTGCATTGCCGCCGCTACATTAAAGTTCTGAATACATTTTTGGACTCCCCTCATTCCCTCCTCCAGCAGATTTTTGCCGGGTGAATATCCTGATTCCCTAAACTCCTCATTCTCTCGAAAAATGAAATGTCGCTTGGCTTTGACACTACCCAATAGACAGAGTGGTTCCGACCTCACTACCCGATCAATGCATCTCAATCGGAACAAGACTGAATTTTAATTCTCGCGCTTCCAACACAAGTCGATGCAATCCGGCCTCACAACTTGGACTGGACTGTCACATCAGTGATTGCAGATACTTTGGAAAAATGAGTCCCACTGGGAGAAAGCAGGATGGAAAATCGACAATGATGCGTTTCGAACCCACGCACGGAGAGCTCAATGGAATAGCAATGCGTCCCCTGAACCACTCGGCCACCTCATCCAGCAAGAGCGTTGGTCAAATCAAAGGTTTATCAGGTACAAACAGCCATTGTATTCAGCCAGCTGCGTGGATGCTGTTTTTACTTGAGGATCAATTCAGAATCCCACACCATGATCAAACGACCTTTAAATACCCTGTCCGTTTCTTCACGTGTTCTGCTCTGATATATTCGCTGCAATAACTTCCCTGGAGCTCAAACCTCCTCCCGATTTCAGTCAATGACACCATCCGGGTTTTTGAACCCGGGACCTCTGGCATTTTATCGCAGCTGAGAATCAATGTCAATGTCAGGAGTGGGATTGAACTCTCGTCATCAGAGGAGACTGACACTTGATGTATCCAAACGGTTCTCGGGGATTGGGCCGTGTTGGGGTGCTCTTTCCGAGGGTCGGTGCAGACTGGATGGGCCGAATGGTCTCCTTCTGCACTGGAGGCATTCTATGATTACTTAACCAGGGTGCAAACGGCAGCATCAGGACACAAGGACAAGGTGAGGTCTCAGGCCAGAGCAAGAGTCCTATGTAATGACACACAGAACATCAGAAGTAAAAACATTTATTGTGGACTGGTGCCATCTCCTGGCTGAACGGGAGCCGTGCGACACGGACACTATCATTCAGGAGCATTTTAAATTGGAGTGAAATAACAGAAACATAGTAAGACGTTGTTTACGAAACAAAGCAAAGCATCAAAAGGACTCAACATTCGGCAGTAAGTGATGGGGGGATACTGGGGAGCATCGCTGCCTTCCAAGCAGTTGATCCGGGGTCGATTCCCGACCATCGCAATAATAATTTGGTCGGAGGCGTTTGTGTGATTTCGTGTGTTTCGAGCTGAGGAAGAGAGCTGGAGAAAGTGAGGTGGCTGGAGGCAGGAATCTCCGCTTGTTCGAAATTGTCTGGTTGGATTGTTCACATCCGTCCGATTGGCGAAACTGTGATCTCGGTTTCTGTAGTGGTTTATTATTGGATATTGTTCTCTATAGAATTTACAGCGCAGAAGGAGGCCATTCGGCCCATCGAGTCTTCACCGGCTCTTGGAAAGAGCACCCTACCCAAGCCCACCCCACCCTATCCCCATAACCCAATAACCCCACTCAACCAACACTAAGGGCAATTTATCATGGCCAATCCACCTAACCTGCACATCTTTGGACTGTGGGAGGAAACCGGAGCACCCGGAGGAAACCCACGCAGACACGGGGAGAATGTGCAGACTCCGCACAGACAGTGACCCAGCTGGGAATCGAACCTGGGACCCTGGAACTGTGAACCTGATGAATGTGATATAAAATAGTTAGTTTAAATATATTAGTTACAGTAATGTAGATGTAGGCCAGTCTAATCCTAGTGAGTTCACAGACAAAGGATTTCAGAAAGCATGGCACGAAAGGGGGAGGTGTGTCTGGTGGAGGAGGAGAAAAGGATGCTGGGTAACAAGAGATCCAGGGTTAAGGAATGAGAAGTGAGCCAATTAGGATGTATTGCCAGGTCAGGAGGGGTATAGGATGACCAATGGGAATCTGTATGTGAAACTTGATGTCATTTGAATGTATTTGTAGAGATTCCTTTGTCTCCAATAGCACTCGATTCGGAAGACCCAGGAGGCAGCTTGTGTTCTGGGTTTGTGTGATGCGATTCAGACTTGCAAGTTGGTTAAAAATGAATAATACTATGCCTACAAATCCATCTCGAGTTTTATTGAGGCCAGACTGACGGGTAAAGAACTCAATGTTTTGTCATTTGGTGCCGGAAACCCGGGATTTCTCCAGACGGTTAGCGACCAACTGCGAAATCAGAATTAGACTGATTTTCGACAAGGATAGTGAAACGGGCCCACAATGTGTGTAGCTGTAAAATGACACACATTGGTTTTCCCCTCTTCTCATGGTCTGATTTGTCTGGTCACTCGCGTTTGGTACGGAAAGATCGTCTCGATGAAATCAAAGGTCAGTCTGGGGATTAGAAAATTGAACTGATGGGACATCTGGCAAGATGGTTTAGTTCCACGAGAGTGTTTTTGAAACTATCGTTCATTAAGCTAAAATTGTATCCTTGGACTGTAGTGGCGAGAAAAGATACATTTTAAAACAAACTGGATGCTGCATGTTAGTTAAAGCAGAAGTCTCTCAAAGGGTTAACGGCAGCTTGAGATAGCTGGCAGCTTGTGGTGTAATTGGATACCTTTCTTTCGAGTCAGTGAAACTCCAGCAAAGTTGCAGCTTGTGGTGAAATTGGATACCTTTCTTTCGAGTCAGTGAAACTCCAGCAAAGTTGCAGCTTGTGGTGTAATTGGATACCTTTCTTTCGAATCAGTGAAACTCCAGCAAAGTTACGTTTTGAAGTAATTAAAAGGTAAAGGAAACCAGTGGATTTCCCCACCTCTTTGACATAAGTTAATTATTTTAGCAAGCAATTGATTGAAATTGCCAGAATCTTAAGTTTGAATTACTTGAAATAATGTTGATCTCATTTTATTTGTGAATTAATAGAAACTTAAAGAAACTCACTGACACCATTTAAAAAAGTGTAAATCTGGAGATGACAGTTGACTTTGCTCCGGTATAAATCACCGCAGCTAACTGCATCCTCATTGATTGCAGCCAACATTTTTGTGAATGTAAGCTGTAATGTTGGCTGAAGCTGCCCCCACCATAAACTTAAATTAAACTAATTAATTAATTAGTGATGGCTGGTCAGGTGATGTGCTTGAGTTGCTTGATGTGGGAGCTGGCAGATCCCATTGCGAGCTGCAGCGACCACATCTGCAGTAAGTGTTGGCTGCTCGAAGAGCTCTGGCTCAGGGTTGATGAGCTGGAGTCTGAGCTTTAAACACTGAGGCACATCCGGGAGGGGGAGACTTACCTGACACTGTGTTTCAGAAGGCAGTCACACCTGTCAGAGTAAGTAGTTTAAATCCTGCTAGTGGCCAGGGACAGCAGGGTGTGACTGCAAGTCAGGCAGGTAAAGGTAACCAGCAGTCAGGAACTCAGGAGCCTCAGCCCTTGACTCTGTCCAACAGGTATGAGGCACTTGCTCCCTGTGTGGATGGCGAACAGGGTTGCAGGAAGGATGAGTCAGCTGACCAAGGCACCATGGTTCAGCAGGCCATTCAAGGGGAGGGAGTAAATAGGCAAGTTGTAGTTGTAGGGGATTCTATTATCAGGGGGATAGATAATATCCTTTGTGAGCAGCATAAAGAGTCCCGCATGGTATGTTGCCTGCCCGGTGCTAGGGTGCGGGACACCTCTGACCGGCTTGAAAGGATACTGGAGAGGGAGGGGGAGGATCCAATTGTTGTGGTCCATGTCGGTACCAACAACATAGGCAAGTCTAGGAAAGAGGACCTGTTTAGAGATTATAAAGAGCCAGGATTCAAATTAAAAAACAGGTCCTCAAAGGTCATAATCTCCGGATTACTGCCCGAGCCACGTGCAAATTGGCATAGGGAGGCAAGAATAAGGGAAGTTAACACGTGGCTGAAAGAGTGGTGTGGGAATGAGGGGTTCCTTTTCATGGGACACTGGCATCAGTTTTGGGACAGGGGGGTCCTATACCGTTGGGATGGTCTCCACCTGAACCGAGCTGGGACCAGTGTTCTGGCAAAAAGAGTAAATAGGGTGGTCAATAGGACTTTAAACTAAAGATTGGCGGGGAAGGGAAAGTCAGGGAACCAAGCGGTGACATAATCAGTGGGAAGCGTAGCTGCTTAGGAATACAAAAAAGCACGAAAAGACAGAACTCAGGAGAGGTTACAATAGTCCGCATCCCACAAAATATGACACAGTGTCTGGAAAGGCTCAGTAAACCAAGGTCCACCACACTAAGAAAACAAAAAGGGACGGTCAATAGAGAATTAAATGTGCTATATTTAAATGCGCGCAGTGTATGGAACAAGGTAGATGAGCTTGTGGCCCAGATTGTGACTGGCAGGTATGATGTGGTAGGCATCACAGAGACATGGTTGCAGGGGGTTCAGGACTGGCATTTAAACATCCAGGGATTCACAACCTATCGAAAAGACAGAGATGTGGGCAGAGGGGGCGGGGTTGCCTTGTTAATTAGGAATGCAATTAAATCAATAGCACTAAACGACATGGGGTTGGATGATGTGGAGTCTGTGTGGGTAGAGGTGAGGAACCACAAAGGCAAAAAAACCATAATGGGAGTTATGTACAGGCCTCCTAACAGTGGTCAGGACCAGGGGCACAAGATGCACCACGAAATAGAAAGTGCATGTCAGAAAGGCAAGGTCACAGTGATCATGGGGGACTTTAATATGCAGGTGGACTGGGTAAATAATACTGCCAGTGGACCCAAGGAAAGGGAATTCATTGAATGTTTACAGGAGGGCTTTTTGGAACAGCTTGTGATGGAGCACACGAGGGAACAGGCCATTCTGGACTTAGTGTTATGTAATGAGCCAGACTTGATTACAGATCTTAAAGTAAGGGAGCACTTAGGAGGCAGTGATCATAATATGGTCGAATTCAATCTCCAATTTGAAAGAAAGAAGGTAGAATCAGATGTAAAGGTGTTACAGTTAAATAAAGGTAACTACAGGGGCATTGAGGAGGAACTGACGAAAATCGACTGGGAGCAGAGCCTAGTGGGAAAGACAGTACAACAGCAATGGCAGGAGTTTCTGGGAGTAATTGAGGACACAGTACAGAGGTTCATCCCAAAGAAAAGAAAGGTTATCAGAGGGGGGATTAGGCAGCCATGGCTGACAAAGGAAGTTAGGGAATGCATCAAAGCAAAAGAGGAAGCCTTTAATGTGGCAAAGAGTAGTGGGAAGTCAGAAGATTGGGAAGACTACAAAAACAAACAGAGGATAACAAAGAGATAGATAAGGAAAGAGAAGATCAAATTTGAAGGTAGGCTAGCCAGTATAAAAGTTTCTTTCAATACATTAAAAACAAATGGGAGGCAAAAGTTGACATTGGGCCGCTCCAAAATGACGCTGGTAATTTTGTGATCGGAGACAAGGAAATGGCCGAGGAACTGAATAAGTACTTTGTGTCAGTCTTCACAGTAGAAGACATGAGTAATATCCCAACAATTCCGGAGAGTCAGGGGACAGAGTTGAATATGGTAGCCATTACAAAGGAGAAAGTGCTAGAGAAACTAAGAGGTCTAAAAATTGATAAATCTCCGGGCCCAGATGGGCTACATCCTAGAGTTCGAAAGGAGATAGCTGAAGAAATAGTGGAGGCGTTGGTGATGATGTTTCAAAAGTCACTGGAGTCAGGGAAAGTCCCAGAGGATTGGAAAATCGCTGATGTAACCCCCCTGTTCAAGAAGGGAACAAGGAAAAAGATGGAAAATTATAGGCCAATTAGCCTAACCTCGGTTGTTGGCAAGATTCTAGAATCCATTGTTAAGGATGAGATTTCTAAATTCTTGGAAGTGCAGGGTCGGATTAGGACAAGTCAGCATGGATTTAGTAAGGGGAGGTCGTGCCTGACAAACCTGTTAGAGTTCTTTGAAGACATAACAAATAGGTTAGACCAAGGAGAGCCAATGGATGTTATCTATCTTGACTTCCAAAAGGCCTTTGATAAGGTGCCTCACGGGAGACTGCTGAGTAAAATAAGGGCCCATGGTATTTGAGGCAAGGTACTAACATAGATTGACGATTGGCTGTCAGGCAGAAGGCAGAGAGTTGGGATTAAAGGTTCTTTTTCGGAATGGCAACCGGTGATGAGTGGTGTCCCGCAGGGTTCAGTGTTGGGACCACAGCTGTTCTCTTTATATATTAACGATCTAGAAGACGGGACTCGGGGCATTCTGGCTAAGGTTGCCGATGATACAAAGATAGGTGGAGGGGCAGGTAGTATGGAGGAGGTGGGGAGGCTTCAGAAAGATTTAGACAGTTTAGGAGAGTGGTCCAAGAAATGGCTGATGAAATTCAACGTGGGCATGTGCGAGGTCTTGCACTTTGGAAAAAAGAATAGAGGAGTGGACTATTTTCTAAATGGTTACAAAATTCATAATGCTGAAGTGCAAAGGGGCTTGGGAGTCCTAGTCCAGGATTCTCTAAAGGTAAACTTGCAGGTTGAGTCCGTAATTAAGAAAGCAAATGCAATGTTGTCATTCATCTCAAGAGGCTTGGAATATAAAAGCAGGGATGTACTTCTGAAGCTTTATAAAGCATTAGTTAGTCCCCATTTAGAATACTGTGAGCAATTTTGGGCCCCACACCTCAGGAAGGACATACTGGCACTGGAGCGGGTCCAGCTGAGATTCACACGGATGTTCCCAGGAATGGTAGGCCTAACATACGATGAACGTCTGAGGATCCTGGGATTATATTCATTGGAGTTTAGGAGGTTGAGGGGAGATCTTATAGAAACTTACAAGATAATGAATGGCTTAGATAGGGCGGACGTAGGGAAGTTGTTTCCATTAGCAGGGGAGACTAGGACCCGGGGGCACAGCCTGAGAATAAAAGGGACTCACTTTAGAACAGAGATGAGGAGAAATGTCTTCAGCCAGAGAGTGGTGGGTCTGTGGAATTCATTGCCACAGAGGACGGTGGAGGTCGGGACGTTGAGTGTCTTTAAGACAGAAGTTGATAAATTCTTGATTTCTCGAGGAATTAAGGGCTATGGAGAGAGAGCCGGTAAATGGAGTTGAAATCAGCTATGAATGAATGGTGGAGTGGACTCGATGGGCCGAATGGCCTTACTTCCACTCCTATGTCTTATGGTCTTATGGTAAGAAAAACCTGTTAAAAGAAAAAATGTTAAGATAAAGAATTAATTAAGTTGTAAAAGTTATACAAGTTTGTGTTAAGCAAATCGTAAATTCAGTTCTGAGTTGAGATCAGAGCTAAGCTTGCAGGTTGCAGTAATTCAATTTGAATTTTCAAACATTTTAAGTTTTAAAAGAACACTGTTAAAACCTTTTAAATAATTTTGCCAAGTAGCAGAAATTGCCATTCGTCATAAATAGGCAAATAATTTTTTTTTAAAAACAAAGATAGCCAAAGTATGAAAGCTAAAGAGTTAATTAGATTATGGAGACAATATTGTCAACATGAGAGGGATAAGATCATGTTTTTAAATTGGCAAGAAAATGCTCTGAAAATGGGGATTCCAATAAGTGAAAGGGGGAATCAGAAAACTCTGGAGATCTTGAAAAAGGAGTGTGCATTCAAAAAACGCGCAAGTAAAGAGAGGGTGGACTCGAGAAAAAAAATTAGCTACGTAGTTCAATGACTGTCCTTGCATTGTCAGAAGCAGTTGAGCACCTAGAAAATCGGACCATGTCGGGTAGAGACCCGATTGCACCAGTAGCATTGTCAGCACTAAGTCAGGAACCAGCAAGGTATCATAATTTATATCCAGTCACTGCTCCCCAGATTAAAATCATGTCAGCCTCTCCAGCCCCTTTGGTTGATAGCTTGCGTCCTAATTCAGCATCTTCACCGTCTGTAAGAGAAGGGGAGCTGTGTTCAACAAGCCCAGTTAGCGTCTATGACACGATCTCGGACAATGAGAGAGAGGCCTGATCATATCCAGAAACAATCACGCATACCACCTAGATCCCTTCAGACCGATATGGTAGGACAGAAAAGTATGAGAACAAAGAAAGAGGATGGGAATGGTTCTGAGAAGCTGCAGCTCCCCGTAGCCGCAGGGAAGGACGTCGAAGTCTTTGAAGAGCCAGAGGAATCCGCTAGAGCGCCACCTAGTGAGACTCTGAGACAGTTGCCGATTAGGAAAATACCAAACCCTGATGCTGTAACGGCGGCCGCCCAGCCACGATAGTCGTTTATTTCCCATGGAGACCCAGTGTGATGATGGCTATTCTGGCTGCAATCCCAGACAGGAAGAAATCTCCTGCTGCTTTCGTGGATTCTCTGAGAACTACCATCTCCGTTTATCAAGCTGATTCGAGGGACATCTGGGCCCTAGTCCAGCAGGGTTTAACCCAAGCAGAGTACAGCAATCATCTCAATCACGTGAATTATGCTAGCCACGCCGCACATCAGCAAGCCCATGCTTTGGACGATGATAGACGGGCACAAATCCTGAATGCATTGAATGTCACATTACAAAAGCCCATAAACATTTCTGCTATCTTAGACCCCAAACCTAAAAAGACTGAAGAGCCAGAGGAATTTCTGGAACGATTTAATGAAATCTACCGTGGGCAATCAGGCAACTTGCCGTACCAAAATGGTCAGAATTCCCCTCAATATTGTGCTATGTTAATGCATTGCCTAGCACCTTCCGTGGCTGCTGCCGTGAAATGTAATAACATGAATTATTCAGAGAATGACCCTTCTCAGATGGCCAGGGCAGTCAGATGTTATTGGAAGGAGGGTGTAGGCCAGGAAGGATGCTCAGTTACAAACTAAAGATGCATGGCATTGAGGGTAAAGTGGTAGCATGGGTAGAGGATTGGTTAACTAACAGAAAGCAGAGATTGGGGATAAATGGGTGTTTCTCTGGTTGGCAACCTGTAACTAGTGGGGTCCCTCAAGGGTCAGTGTTGGGCCCGCAGTTGTTCACAATTTACAGAGACGATTTGGAGTTGGGGACCAAGTGCAATGTGTCAAAGTTTGCAGACGACACTAAGATGAGTGGTAAAGCAAAAAGGGCAGAGGATACCGGAAGTCTGCAGAAGGATTTGGATAGGTTAGGTGAATGGGCTACGGTCTGGCAGATGGAATTCAATGTTGCCAAGTGTGAGGCTATCCATTTTGGGAGGAATAACAGCAGAATGGATTATTATTTAAACGGTAAGATGTTAAAACATGCTGCTCTGCAGAGGGACCTGGGTGTGCTGGTGCACGAGTCGCAAAAAGTTGGTGTGCAGGTGCAACAGGTGACTAAGAAGGCTAATCGAGTTTTGTCTTTCATTGCTAGAGGGATGGAGTTCAAGACTAGTGAGGTTATGCTGCAATTGTATAGGGTGTTGCTGAGGCCGCATCTGGAGTATTGTGTTCAGTTTTGGTCTCCTTACCTGAGAAAGGACATATTGGCACTGGAGGGAGTGCAGAGGAGATTCAATAGGTTGATCCCAGAGTTGAAGGGATTAGATTATGATGAGAGATTGAGTAAACTGGGACTGTACTCATTGGAGTTTAGAACAATGCGGGGGGATCTAATTGAGACATATAAAATTATGAAGGGAATAGATAGGATAGATGTGGGCAGGTTGTTTCCACTGGTCGGGGAAAGCAGAACTAGGGGGCATAGCCTCAAAATAAGGGGAGGTAGATTTAGGACGGAGTGTAGGAGGAACTTCTTCACCCAAAGGGTTGTGAATCTCTGGAATTCCTTGCAAAGTGAAGCAGTTGAGGCTCCTTCTTTAAACGTTTTTAAGAAAAAGATAGATGCCTTTCTAAAGAATAAAGGGATTCGGTGATATGGTGTATGGGCCGGAGAGTGGAGCTGAGTCCACAAAGATCAGCCATGATCTCAATAAATGGCGGAGCAGGCTCGAGGGGCCAGATGGCCTACTCCTGTTCCTAGTTCTTATGTTCTTATTAAGACTGAGTATGCAATGAAAAAGGATGATCTGAGACCCCAACCAGCGGCAGATACGGTGGCTTACCAGCTGGAACCCCAAGATTGTGACCTTGGGTGGGTGGATGAACATGGGGTAGGATATCAAACCCACCCAAGTGGACCCTCAGCTCCTCTGTATGGCCCAACGTATGCACCAACAGCTTCACAACTGCTGCCCCCTCTGAGGGGCCATTGGTCTACTGGGAAAAGAGGACGGGGCAGATATAGAGGGAACAATACATGTCTTAATTGCGGCCGTGCAGAACACTGGCAACAGGAATGCCCCTTTAAAAGACGGGCAGCAGAAGGAGACTACCCGACCCAAAGGAGGGGGTACCAACCAAGGGGAGGACAGACGAGGTACACTGACTCACTGACTTCTCCCAGGCAATCCTTTTCCCAACCAAAGATTGACTAGCTAATTTAGTCATAAGGGCTCTCCAATCGGACAGGGAACCTATTATTTCTCTGCAGATAGGAGATCAACACTGCCCATTTGTAATCGACACTGGAGAAGCCATGTCTTCGGTGCAATCAGAACTTCGACTACCACTATCCGACCACAGCCAGCATTTGTCGAGGTTTCAAGGACAGGTGTGCGAGTATCCTATTTCTGAACCTGTGACAGCCACTTATGATAATAAGTCTGCGGATCATCAGTTTGTGGTGACTACTGGATTGTACTGTAACTTGTTGGCCCGAGATTTACTGTGTATCTTCCAGCTACAGCTAGAGTGCAGAGACGAAGGGGTAACGGTTCAATCATGGAGGATGAGACAACAGTGCTATATTTCTATCACTCCCCAGTGGTGGACGTTAGACATTGAACATTCACTGCACCACGTTACCCTGGTCTATGACAGAACTGGAAAAAACAGGGAGTTGGAGGACAAATACCAGCCGTTAATTGGGACCGAATGGCCAGTCAAGGTTACAGCCACAGTCACGACAAAAGAAGGTACAGCCGATTTTGTTACGATACCACCACATTTATGGCCACAGTCAGCTTCTGTGGGCCCTCATATTACACGTCAGGTCCACGACCAGTACCATGCCAATGATCTGGGGCCTATGGTAAGGAGGACAATGGATCATTCAGGTCCAACAGAGTACGCACTTCAAGTCACGCCAGACGGCACTTACATAAAATATTTTGAGGTCCCTGAAACGATTAACACTCGACTACAGCAAACCCACAGCTCTGGAAGAATAGGCGATTCCTTATCTGGGCCGGCACGGGAATATCCCACCGGGGTTTAGTTAATGACCTACTGCAGGCCCTCCTTATGCCCGCGGATATTTCCGACCCCAGTTGACGTTGGTAATGAACAAGCAGAGTGTGCAGCGTGGACAGCTGCGCAAATTCAGCAAGTGATGGTGCCTAAAATGTTAAGTCAGACTGAACATAAGAACATAAGAACTAGGAGCAGGAGCTAGCCCCTGGCCCCTCGTGCCTGCTCCACCATTCAATGAGATCATGGTTGATCTTTTGTGGACTCAGCTCCACTTTCCGGCCCGAACACCATAACCCTGAATCCCTTTATTCTTCAAAAACCTATCTAGGGCAGCACGGTAGCATTGTGGATAGCACAAGTGCTTCACAGCTCCAAGGTCCCAGGTTCGATTCCCAGCTTGGGTCACTGTCTGTGCGGAGTCTGCACATTTTCCCCGTGTGTGCATGGGTTTCCTCCGGGTGCTCTGGTTTCCTCCCGCAGCCCAAAGATGTGCAGGTTAGGTGGGTTGGCCATGATAAGCTGCCTTCAGTGTCCAAAATTCAATGTTTTGTCAAAGCAATTCCACTATGCTACCGTGCTGCCCTTACCTTGTCCTTATTACCCCTCTGTGGGGTATTCCTGGAAGTTATTATATAAACATTTCCCCTTCGCTATGTTAAAGGAATTGGAAACATTGGAAAACTCCTGGTTCTATCTTTATCAAATGATATGACTGTGTTAATAAAACATAACCCATTTCTGTCAGTGGAGATGTGATATTGGCACCAATAAAACTCACACACCACAGCAGATATTGTCTGTTTGCCTCAGAGAGAGTCAATTGAAGTGTTTCCCGATTTCGTTACTTTGAGCTTCACAGTGATGTGAAATGACAAATGTCCGGATCACACTGGAAGCAACACTTTGATACTAATTTACTGAAAAGAAAAGGCGGATGCACGGTGATAGCGACATGTTTACTTTTGGTGTGAGTGAGAATATAAATAGCAGAGGTTGGTTTATGGGTTATGGGCCCAGCACGCCTCCGCTGCGCCACTCCGCTCCTTAGGTCCGCCGTGTTCGCAATTACTGCTCTGAGGCAGCCAGATAACTATTTTTTTTAAACGAAAACCCAAGTGTTGTGAAGCTCACTTTGGCTGGACAGTAACACGGAACTTCAGCACGGCTGTAACAGACAGAGGAAGACACACAGAAAAGCAGGAAGAGATTACCAGGACACACACACACAATGACACACAGAAGAGGTGCAATGCAAACCAGCAAGATACTGAGATGGACAAACTGGTTATTTAGGAAAACGGGGTTTTCTGTTGTACAAAGATAGGCAATTAAATGTATTTCTGCTGCGTAACTGTGCTCTCTGCTATGTAACTGAGCTCTCTGCTGTGTAACTGAGCTCTCTGCTGTGTAATTGTGCTCTCTGCTGCGTAACTGAGCTCTCTGCTGAGTAACTGTGCTCTCTGCTGTGTAACTGAGCTCTCTGCTGAGTAACAGTGCTCTCTGCTGTGTAACTACGCACTCTGCTGTGTAACTGAGCTTTCTGCTGTGTAACTGCGCTCTCTGCTGTGTAACTGCGCTCTCTGCTGTGTAACAGTGCTTTCTGCTGTGTAACTGAGCTTTCTGCTGTGTAACTCCGCTCTCTGCTGCGTAACTGTGCTCTCTGCTGAGTAACTGCATTCTCTGCTGTGTAACTGAGCTCTCTGCTGAGTCACTGCGCTCTCTGCTGTGTAACTGAGCTCTCTGCTGAGTAACTGCGCTCTCTGCTGAGTAACTGCGCTCTCTGCTGTGTAACAGTGCTTTCTGCTGTGTAACTGTGCTCTCTGCTGCGTAACTGTGCCCTCTGCTGTGTAACTGTGCTTTCTGCTGTGTAACTGTGCTCTCTGCTGTGTAACTGTGCCCTCTGCTGCGTAACTGTGCTCTCTGCTGCGTAACTGTGCTCTCTGCTGAGTAACTGCATTCTCTGCTGTGTAACTGAGCTCTCTGCTGAGTAACTGTGCTGTCTGCTGTGTAACTGAGCTCTCTGCTGAGTAACTGCGCTCTCTGCTGTGTAACTGAGCTCTCTGATGTGTAACTTAGCTCTCTGCTGTGTAACTGAGCTCTCTGCTGAGTAACTGCGCTCTCTGCTGTGTAACTGAGCTCTCTGCTGTGTAACAGTGCTTTCTGCTGTGTAACTGAGCTCTCTGCTGAGTAACTGTGCTCTCTGCTGTGTAACTGAGCTCTCTGCTGTGTAACAGTGCTGTCTGCTGTGTAACTGTGCTCTCTGCTGAGTAACTGCGCTCTCTGCTGTGTAACAGTGCTTTCTGCTGTGTAACTGAGCTCTCTGCTGAGTAACTGTGCTCTCTGCTGTGTAACTGAGCTCTCTGCTGAGTAACTGCGCTCTCTGCTGTGTAACTGAGCTCACTGCTGAGTAACTGCGCTCTCGGCTGTGTAATTGTGCTCTCTGCTGTGTAACTGAGCTCTCTGCTGTGTAACTGTGCTCTCTGCTGTGTAACTGAGCTCTCTGCTGAGTAACTGCACTCTCTGCTGTGTAACTGAGCTCTCTGCTGAGTAACTGCACTCTCTGCTGCGTAACTGTGCTCTCTGCTGTGTAACTGCGCTCTCTGCTGTGTAACTGAGCTCTCTGCTGAGTAACTGCGCTCTCTGCTGTATAATTGTGCTCTCTGCTGCGTAACTGTGCTCTCTGCTGTGAAACTGAGCTCTCTGTTGAGTAACTGCTCTCTCTGCTGTATAATTGTGCTCTCTGCTGTGTAACTGTCCTCTATGTCCTGGAACCGTGACTGTGCCGGTGACAGATCTTCACTGTGGTTGGGTCAAATCCTGTTGTGTAAATATGTTCCCAGTTGTGGAAATGTGATCCGTCTGAATCAGAACCTTTCTCCGCCATTACTGAGACGAAATTTCAATTCCAGATTTATCAAATCTTGTCATGAAAGATTAGTTCAGGCCTCTAGATTCCCAGTCCAGGGACAGAACCTTGTATTCCTGTTATCAAAACAGTTCGGTCAGCTCAACATTCTGAGATGGAAGCGCCCAATATGGGGCTTGAACCCAATATGAAACAATATAGGGCTTGAATCCACGACCGTGGGATTAAATGTCCGATGCTCTACCGACTGAGCTAGCCGGGCTACTGTCAGAAATATTATTATCCCTCTTCCTGAGGAGATTATAATTTGCTAAGCAGCGAACCTTGTGTCAAACCGTTTACTAAAATTCCGATTAATTCTTCGGTCACAGTGGCTGGGAGCAGGGCTCGAACCTGCTGGGGAAGTCCAACACCTTAACCACTCGACCATCGCAGCTCGGTTCGATCGGTCATTCATTAAACATTATAAAACATACAAAACATTATAAAACCGGCCAGGAATCACTCCAGGAAGTTCTTGCATTCCTGCGATGGACGGTGCCCCGGTGTTTATGTGAGGAGCGGTTGAATCTACCTTACAATTGACCATTGGATTTGGGGAGAAGCCTTGAGAGACTCGAAAATCCCAGTTCCCGAAACGCACAATTCCACTGATTCAATTGTTTACGGAAGAAAATCAGTTACTTTGGAAATATCCTAGAAGTTCATTTTTGCTTCACATGGAACAGCACCGAACTTCCCAGTCCAGATCCAAATTAAAGCAATTCAATCACAGAAACTGGCAGCACAGAAGGAGGCCTGTGCAGACCGAATGGTCACGTGACTACGTGTTCCGCATCTAAAATGATCAGGTGTTCTCCCCGGATCGCGCTCAGAGCACAAGCCTGGGGCAGCTGCTCAAACTGTAAATAAATTATTTTTTGTTACACGTCTTTGGTCGCCAGTACAAAGAACAAAGAACAAAGAAATGTACAGCACAGGAACAGGCCCTTCGGCCCTCCAAGCCCGTGCCGACCATACTGCCCGACTAAACTACAATCTTCTACACTTCCTGGGTCCGTATCCTTCTATTCCCATCCTATTCATATATTTGTCAAGATGCCCCTTAAATGTCCCTATCGCCCCTGCTTCCACTACCTCCTCCAGTAGCGAGTTCCAGGCACCCACTACCCTCTGCGTAAAAAACTTGCCTCGTACATCTACTCTAAACCTTGCCCCTCTCACCTTAAACCTATGCCCCCTAGTAATTGACCCCTCTACCCTGGGGAAAAGCCTCTGACTATCCACTCTGTCTATGCCCCTCATAATTTTGTATACCTCTATCAGGTCGCCCCTCAACCTCCTTCGTTCCAGTGAGAACAAACCGAGTTTATTCAATCGCTCCTCATAGGTTATGCCCTCCATACCAGGCAACATTCTGGTAAATCTCTTCTGCACCCTCTCTAAAGCCTCCACATCCTTCTGGTAGTGTGGCGACCAGAATTGAACACTATACTCCAAGTGTGGCCTAACTAAGGTTCTATACAGCTGCAACATGACTTGCCAATTCAAATACTCAATGCCCCGGCCAATGAAGGCAAGCATGCCGTATGCCTTCTTGACTACCTTCTCCACCTGTGTTGCCCCTTTCAATGACCTGTGGACCTGTACTCCTAGATCTCTTTGACTTTCAATACTCTTGAGGGTTCTACCATTCACTGTATATTCACTACCTGCATTAGCCCTTCCAAAATGCATTACCTCACATTTGTCCGGATTAAACTCCATCTGCCATCTCTCCGCCCAAGTCTCCAGACAATCTAAATCCTGCTGTATCCTCAGGCAGTCCTCATCGCTATCCGCAATTCCACCAACCTTTGTGTCGTCTGCAAACTTACTAATCAGACCAGTTACATTTTCCTCCAAATCATTTATATATACTACAAACAGCAAAGGTCCCAGCACTGATCCCTGTGGAACACCACTGGTCACAGCCCTCCAATTAGAAAAGCATCCGTCCATTGCTACCCTCTGCCTTCTATGGTAGTCTTTGAGAGATCAGAATTTCTCCATGGTGTCAGGAGTGGGCAGTATGGCACAAGCGCTTCGCCACCTAAACTCGCTGCTGTCATAGAATCAGAGAATCCCTACTGTGCAAATGAAGACCGTTCGGCACAACGAGTATGTACTGACCCTCCGAAAGCTCACGCACCTGCCCTCTACTGGAATATTGGTCCGATGGAGCAACTCTGGCCCCCATTCCAACCCCTGAAATCCGTCCCTCCCCTCTCATGAGTGGGTGCAGGATTGGAGGGTCAGTGCAGACTCGATGGGCCGAATAGCCCCCTTCTGCATTTTACTGCTTTCGACGGAAACAGATATGATCACAGTATTTATTCACATGGGATAAACATTGGCTCGCACGCCACTGGCGGTGGCCGCATGGCCTAATGGATAAGGCGTCTGACTTCGATGAATTTAATGATGATATTAGAAGATTGCAGGTTCGAGTCCTGTCGCGGACGTTTTATAAAGAAATCCGGTGGAATTTGCTGACAGCCGAATTTTCCCTCCTCAGCTCATAGTTCCACCTTTCCATCCAAGCATTGCAGGGCTTTTTATGGAATATAATTCCTTCTAACATTGTTTTCATTCAATTCGCTCTCATCCTAGTATTTTGTTTATCCCCTGATGAATCCACAGTATCTGTTTGACTTGGATAAAGTATAGAATAAAATATTATGTGTCAATCGGTTCACTACAATTCTGTGGAGGAAATTCTAATGTCGTCAGGAAGACAGACAGAGTCATAGAGTCATAGATGTTGGCAGCATGGAAAAAGCCCTTCGGCCCAGCTTGTCAATGCCGCCCATTTTCTTTCACTAAGCTAGACCCACTTGTCCGCATTTGGCCCATATCCCTCTATACCCACCCTGCCCATGTAACTGTCGAACTGATTTTTAAAAGATAAAATGATACCCGCCTCTACCACTGCCTCTGGCAGCCCGTTCCAGATGCTCCTCATTACCTTATTTATGCTCCTCATTATTTCATAGACCTCTATGACATCATCCATAAGCCTCCTACGCTCCAGGAAAAAAAGTGCCAGCCTATCCAGCCTCTACCTTTCACTCAGACCATCAAGTCCTGGTAGCACCCTTGTAAACCACTTCTGCACTCTTTCTAGTTTAACAATATCCTTCGGAAAATAGGGTGACCAGAACTGAACACAATACTCCATGTGTGGTCTTACCAATGTCTTGTGCAACTTGAACAAGACGTCCCAACTCTTGTATTCAACATTTTGAGCTTAAAACCCCGCATTCCGAATGCCTTCTTCACCACCCTATCCACCTGCGACACCACCTTCGAGGAGCTGTGAACCTGTACTCCTAGATCTGTTTGTTCTGTAATTCTCCCCAACTCCCTACTAGTAACTGATTAGGTCAATCCCTGATTTGAGCTACCAAAATACATCACCTCACATTTATCCAAATTAAACTCCATCTGCCATTCATCGGCCCACTGGCCCAAGATGTTTAATAATGAGCTGAATCAACTGTTTTTTGTTCAGAGGGATGAAAGATTATCTCACTGGATTGGGAATCCAGAGGCCTGAAATACTCTTTGGGACAGGGAATAAAGCTCACCATTCAAATTCACTGATTCAATTGATTTTCAGGGGCGTTGACAGGGTGGATGCTGAGAGGTTGTTTCTCCATGTGGGAGAGTCTCGGGCCAGAGGGAATGATCTCAGAGTAAGGGGCCGCCCAATTAAATCAGAAATGATGAGTAATTTGTTCTCTCAGAGTATAGTGTATCTGTGGAAACATTGTTTCTAAGCGAATACTTGTCGAGGCTGGGGAAGTTAATATGTGCAAGATTAAATCAGTAAGGGAATCAAGGGTTATGGGGATAAGGCGGGAAAGTGGGTTTGAAGATTATATCAGGTCAATCATAACCTCTTTGAATGGTGGAGCAGACAGGATGGGCCCAATGGGCCACTTCTGCTCTTCCGTCTTACAGTGTAATGAGATCACCTGATGAACTTATTTTCACGGCTGGGCGGCCGGTTCTGGAAAGACAAAATCTGCCAGCAGAGCCCCAGATGAAGCTGGCGTCTGTTTTGGAGTTTCTGAAGCCGCAAGTTTTCATGGTGCCAAACTCCTGCCCAAAGCTGGTGTCGTGATTTAAATCGATTATCAGACAGAGGATTAGGAATGTCGGTACAGAGATTGGTGCAAGAAGGTTCACTCCTCAGGCCTGTCGAACTCCGAATCTAAACTCCATCCTAGTTCCGGATACACTGAATGAATCATCAGGGCGCCCTCAATAAGTGGCACAACGCGGAGATGCAGCAAATTGAGCATCGAGGAGGATGGATTCAGACCCGCAGATGCAAAGCACAATGGATTAGCAGCGCATCACCTTCACCTCTCGGCCAACTCGCCAAATGACCTGACTTCACCAAACCACCTCATGGACCTTTAACATCTGCAACAACTAACGGAAGGAGGTTGGATTTGTCCATTGGTCCAGATGTGCAGCCAGTTGTGAAATGTTGGAAATATAGTCTCTGTCAGCAAATTACATTTCCAACATATCAGCTGAAGGATTGTTCTGAACGGACTGATGGGAAATACTTCAACACCATGGGAGTGGGCACGTGAGCAATAGGTCAGAAGGTGAGAGTATTGAGCGAGAACTCACACACTGTATCAGAGAGAGACCTCTCCTGTGGAAATGTGTTCTCTGCTGTGTTACTGTGTTCTCTGCTGTGAAACTGTGCTCTCTGCTGTGTTACTGTGTTCTCTGCTGTGTTACGGTGTTCTCTGCTGTGAAACTGTGCTCTCTGCTGTGGGACTGTGTTCTCTGCTGTGGGACTGTGTTCTCTGCTGTGAAACTGTGCTCTCTGCTGTGAAACTGTGCTCTCTGCTGTGGTACTGTGTTCTCTGCTGCGAAACTGTGCTCTCTGCTGTGTTACTGTGTTCTCTGCTGTGAAACTGTGCTCTCTGCTGTGTTACTGTGTTCTCTGCCGTGAACTGTGCGCTCTGCTGAGAAACTGCGATCTCTCCAGTGGAAATGTACTCTCTGCTGTGAAACTGCTCTCTGCTGAGGAAACGTGGACCAGATGTGATGCAGCTGAGGATGCTGAGTGATGTAACGTGGACATGGTGAAGTTACTGGCCAGAAATTTCCGAATTCTATTTTTGTTTTTAATGGACAGCTACAATCCACGTGTTTATTCTAGGACACAACAATGAATAAAAATGAATCAGTGCTGAGCAGATTCTAACATCCCACACCTCCAGTTTGTTCTTATTGAGAACCCCCGTCCTCGATGGAAGCTTTTGCTCTCCGAATCAGACCACCGCCTCCTGGGAATACAGCAGCGATACCTCCAAGATCTGATCTGCAACAGAATCACAGAACAATAGTGTCCCCTTGTGACTGAGGGGAACAGGTGCTCCTTATCCGCCCTGTCTATACCTATCATAATCTTGTACACCTCGATGAGATCACCCCTCAGTCATCTCTGTTCCTGCGTGAGAGAGAAAACAAGTCTATCCAACCTCTCTTCATATCCTAAATGTTCCATCCCAAGCAACATCCTGCTGAATCACCTCTGCACCCCATCCAGTGCAGTCACATATTTCCTAGAATGTGGTGACCAGAATTGCACACGGTACCCCAACATTCTATACAACTCCACCATGACCTCTCTGCTTTTGTAATCCATGCCCCGAATGATAAAGACAAATATCTCAAATGCCTTTTCCACCAACCTATTAACGTGCCCTTCTGCCTTCAGAGATCTCTGGACAAACACTCCAAGGTCCCTTTGTTCCTCAGGACTTCCCAGTGTCAGGCCATTAACATTAATCCTATAATAATAATATAATATTCTTTATTGTCACAAATAGGATTATATTAACACTCCAATGAAGTTACTGCGAAAACCCCCTACCAAATGATCACATCTAATTTTTCAGCGTTAAATTCCATCAGCCACTTTCCTGCCCATTTGACCATCCCGTCTGTATCTTCCTGTAACTCAAGACACTCAACTGAGCTGTGAGCTTGAAACTCAGTGAAAGGATTTCACCCTCCTCTCGGAATCTGATCACCACCTCAATCCCAACATTCAGCTTGGGTGAGCAGACAAGACAACGTCCTTCCCGCAGGCCCCCCAGCACAGACTGGATAATATCCCAAACTCGTATCCTGCTATTGTCACATTGCTCCACCACCTTGTTCTCTTCACAAAACGCCAGGAATCTCAGACCAATTCTTCAGACCTTTGATTCTCTCTTCAAACAACATCTTGTCCCTGATTAAGTCCATCCTGGGAAGAGGGGCTCGGTATTCCGAGTTTCTCTGCAGGCACCCGGTTGCTGTTGATGGACCAAAAGAGGCCTCACGCCTGAAAGAAAGCCTCTCTCACAGCCCTGCGAGCATGTCTCCATTAGAAGGTGTCGCCAATACCTGCAGAGTAGATAACAATGGAGAGAAGTGTGAGCAATTTCAGCGTCACAATTCTCTGGACACAGAGCATTCAAAATATAATATTATTGAAAATACTGAACTGATCCTCTGGGAGCAGGACTCAAGTCAAAGGGGAAAATCCAGTGGGTTTCTAGTGGAAAGATTTGACAACTGGATGATGGCAGCTAAAATCAGTACTTGCGTTACAATCTCTGTAGATATTCTACTGAATTGAAACCTGCAAAAGGCATATTTTCCGACTAGAAATCCAACACATTTCCCCCTGTTGTGGAGGAAGTTCTCAATCGCACAGGTGGTCAAACGGAATAAGGCTGGGCTGGGATTTGAGTCCAGATTTTTCTTCAGTGAACAGACACTTTACCGGACGAAGCTACAGAGTCTGAGGATGTTCAGCTAATCACAAGGGAATGCTGGGAATACTGTACGGATCTGTGGTATCTGTGAAAAGAGAAATAGTTAACATTTCACAACCTGACCTTGCGTTGGAACGACCTGTTTCTCTCTCCACAGAAGCTGCCGGATCAGCTGAATATTTCCAGCATTTTCAGTCTTTGTTTCAGATTTGCAGCATCCGCAGTATTTTGCTTTTGGGTCAAAGGACATTGAGTTGCCTTTCCTGCTCTGAGGGTTATTGCAGGTCTCTCTGGCTTTGATTGTCGCTGATTCGGCAAAAAATTTACAGTCTAACATTAATTGACCGCGAGAATGGGCGGTGAGGGGATTCTGGAACCGCTGCAAGTCCATATGGTGTATGTACACACACAGTGCTGTTAGGGAGGGGTTCCAGGTTTGGATGGTGCCTCGCGGAGGAAAAGTCAATTTCAGGAGTGGGATTCGGGCCCTGACCTCCAGAGAAGACTGCGACCTGCGCTCGGCCATCCTGACGTATTTGAAAGGTTAGATGCGATTGGGCCGAAATCTGGTGCTCTTTCCGAGGGTCGGTACCGGTTCCATGGGCCGAATGGCCTCCTTCTGCACTGGAGGCATTCTATGATTACTTAAACAGGGTGAAAATGGCAGCATCAGGACACAGGGACGAGTTAAGGTCTCAGGCCAGAGTAAGTGTCCTGTGTAATGACACATAGAATGTACATTTATTGTGGACTGGTGCCATCTCCTGGCTGAACCGGAGCCGTGCGACACGGACACTTTCATTCAGGAGCATTTTAAATTGGAGTGAAACAACTTACGCAAAGTAAGTACTTGATACGAAACAGTTAATCAAACTAATCTAAAGAACCAAAAGGACACGTCTCTGATCAGTGAGCGATGGTGGTATAGTGGTGAGCATGGTTGCCTTCTAAGCAGTTGACTCGGGATCGATTCCCGGCCATCGCAATAATGAATTGGGAATTTTTGCGCCTCTTCGTGAGTTTCAAACTGAGAAGGGAAAGTTTCTCACTCTGAATTTAGACGCAAATACAGCGGGGAATGAAATAAGTACTTATCGTTCTTTAACTTGGTTTCAATGTGGACAGTGTTCGACTATCCCACCCCGCCCCCCCCCCCCACCCCCGCCCCCCGCGCCAGCTCTCAAACAAAAGTTAAAAATAACAGCATTTTTACTTCATCTTTGATGCACGATCAATTGCACAAAGACTAAAGTTGTGGACAGCGGCGGCTTTATTACAGTCAGATGCGAGGCCTCCTGCTGCAGCTGGCGAAATGGCCGGGCACTGGAGGTCATGCATATTTATACAGTTCTCCCTGGGCGGAGCCAGCAGGCAGGAGCTACCGGCGAACCTGTAGTGCAGGCCCTACCTTACATCTGCTATTACAGTGGATCACCACAACCCCCATGAGGGGATCAAACAGAGACACAACAGACACGTCACAGACCAGGATTGGATTTGAAGCCACGTGTACAGAGCACAATGGATTATTGTGCATCCCCTTAACCACGTGGTACAGCTGCTTTACTTCAGGGCCCTTTAATATCCCTCAATCGAACTTCTTTGCGTTTCTTTCGCACAGTTGGGTATAAATGAAACATAAATCTATGAGGAGAAACCCGCAATGGTCCGCACTTGGGCTTGTGGCGCAACGGTAGCGCGTCTGACTCCAGATCGGAAGGCTGCGTGTTCAAATCACGTCAGGCTCAGGAGGATTTTCTGCCGCTGGTTCCAGGAATTTTTCTCTATGGGAATGTTCCCGAAATGACTCCGTTCAAAGCCACAATGCGGGTAAATGTTTGCGGATATTTCAGATTGACCCGCTCAGTTTATATTTTTGAGCAGTTTAATCAAACATGCGGAGACTCGGATAGCTCAGTCAGTAGAGCATGTGACTCTACCTCCCAGTTGGCCGCGTCCATATTATTATCTGGGAATATTGAACCAACTGTGCTAACATTGTGCTACCGTGCTGTCCAAACAGTTGGTTCAATCTCACTGCTCGTGGATGACACCAGAACAACTGGGCAGTTAAAAACAAGGACGTCGCTCTTTTTCGGACGGAGATGAGGAGATTTCTCCCTCTCAGAGAGTTGTGCGACTTTGGAACTCTGCCTCAGAAGGCCGCGGAAGCGGGACATTGATTATTTTTAAGGCGCAGATGGGGAAATTCTTGTTCAGCAAATAAATCAAAGGTTTATCGGGGTTGCATACAACCATTGCATTCAGCCAGTTACCTGGGTGCACAAGCGTGCGGTTTTTTAAAAATGTCGTTTTCATTTCTTTACTTGTTCTCCACTGATATATTCGCTGCAATAATTTATCTGGGCACAAAGCACGGTAGCACAAGTGGCTAGCACAGTGGCTTCACAGTGCCAGGGTACCAGGTTCGATTCACTGCCTGTGCGGAGTCTGCACCTTCTGCCCGTGTCTGCGTGGGTTTCCTCCGGGTGCTCCGGATTCCTCCCACAGTTCAAATACGTGCATTAGTTGGATTGGATAAATTGCCCTGAGTGCCCACACGGGACCAGTCTTTATAAATAGTAGCGTCATCACGGCCCTGGGCCACTGCCCGCCTGGAGTTTGCAAATTCTTCCCATGTGTGCGTGGGTTTCACCCCCGCAACCCAAAGATGTGCAAGGTACGTGGATTGGCCACGCTAAATTGGCCCTTAATTGGAGAAAAAAAATAATTGGGTACTCTAAATTTATACAGAACGAAATAAATAAATAGAAACGCCGAGCACAAAGGCAAGGCCGCTATGGAGATTCTTCATAAAATGCTGCAACAGAAATAGACAATGTTGGATAACTCGGCTGGTCTGGCAGCATCTGTGGAGAGAGGAACAGAGTTACAGTTTCCAGTCCAGTCTGACCCTGCTTCCCATTCTCTGTTTCCCGCTCCACAGATGCTGCCAGGTCTGCTGAGATTTTCCAGCTCTGGGCGACTGACATGGGCACGGTGGGCGGAATGGCCGCACCCTGTGCTGGAACCATTCAATGATTCTATAATTCTAATCTGTTCTCGTAATTGAAACCTTCTATGTCTGTATCATTCTGGTGAAGCTCCATTGCCGCCGCTACATTAAGGTTCTGAATACATTTTTGGACTCCCCTCATTCCCTCCTCCAGCAGATTTTTGCTGGGTAAATATCCTGATTCCCTAAACTCCTCATTCTCTCGAACAATGAAATGTCGCTTGGCTTTGACACTACCCAATAGACAGAGTGGTTCCGACCTCACTACCCGATCAATGCATCTCAATCGGAACCTGACTGAATTTTAATTCTCGCGCTTCCAACACAACTCGATGCAATCCGGCCTCACAACTTGGACTGGATTGTCACATCAGTGATTGCAGATACTTTGGAAAAATGAGTCCCACTGGGAGAAAGCAGGATGGAAAATCGACAATGATGGGTTTCGAACCCACGCACGGAGAGCCCAATGGATTATCAACCCGTCCCCTTAACCACTCGGCCACCTCATCCCGCAAGCGCGTTTGTCAAATCAAAGGTTTATCAGGTACAAATAACCATTGTATTCAGCCAGCTGCGCGGATGCACAAGCTTGCGTCTGTTTTTACTTGAGGATCAATTCAGAATCCCACACCATGATCAAACGACCTTTAAATACCCTGTCCGTTTCTTCACGTGTTCTGCACTGATATATTCGCTGCAATAACTTCCCGGGAGCTCAAACCTCCTCCCGATTTCAGTCAATGACACCATAAGGCTCGTCCGGATTTTTGAACCCGGGACCTCTGGCATTTTATCGCAGCTGAGAATCAATGGCAATGTCAGGAGTGGGATTGAACCCTCGTCTCCAGAGGAGACTGACACCTGACGTATCCAAACGGTTCGGAGACGATTGGGCCGTGTTGGGGTGCTCTTTCCGAGGGTCAGTGCAGACTGGATGGGCCGAATGGTCTCCTTCTGCACTGGAGGGATTCTATGATTACTTAACCAGGGTGCAAACGGCAGCATCAGGACACAAGGACAAGGTGAGGTCTCAGGCCAGAGCAAGAGTCCCATGTAATGGCACACAGAACATCAGAAATAAATACTTTTATTGTGGACTGGTGCCATCTCTTGGCTGACCGGGAGCCGTGCGACACGGACACTTTCAACAAAGAACAAAGAACAAAGAAATGTACAGCACAGGAACAGGCCCTTCGGCCCTCCAAGCCCGTGCCGACCATACTGCCCGACTAAACTACAATCTTCTACACTTCCTGGGTCCGTATCCTTCTATTCCCATCCTATTCATATATTTGTCAAGATGCCCCTTAAATGTCCCTATCGTCCCTGCCTCCACTACCTCCTCCGGTAGTGAGTTCCAGGCACCCACTACCCTCTGCGTAAAAAACTTGCCTCGTACATCTACTCTAAACTTTGCCCCTCTCACCTTAAACCTATGCCCCCTAGTAATTGACCCCTCTACCCTGGGGAAAAGCCTCTGACTATCCACTCTGTCTATGCCCCTCATAATTTTGTATACCTCTATCAGGTCGCCCCTCAACCTCCTTCGTTCCAGTGAGAACAAACCGAGTTTATTCAATCGCTCCTCATAGCTTATGCCCTCCATACCAGGCAACATTCTGGTAAATCTCTTCTGCACCCTCTCTAAAGCCTCCACATCCTTCTGGTAGTGTGGCGACCAGAATTGAACACTATACTCCAAGTGTGGCCTAACTAAGGTTCTAAAAAGGCAATGTCCGAAGTAGGATTCGAACCCACGCCTCCAGAGAAGACTGCGACCTTAACGCAGCGCCTTCGACCGCTCGGCCAGCCCTACGCGCTTTTCCTATATTTCATTCAGGAGCATTTTAAATTGGAGTGAAATAACACAAACATAGTGAGACGTTGTTTACGAAACAATTTATCAAACTAATGCAAAGCATCAAAATGACTCAACATTCGGCAGTAAGTGATGGGGGGATACTGGGGAGCATCGCTGCCTTCCAAGCAGTTGATCCGGGTACGATTCCCGGCCATCGCAATAATAATTTGATTGGAGGCGTTTGCGTCATTCCGTGTGTTTCGAGCTGAGGAAGAGAGCTGGAGAAAGTGAGGTGGCTGGAGGCAGGAATCTCCGCTTGTTCTAAATAGTCTGGCTGGATTGTTCACATCCGTCCGAGTGGCGAAACTGTGATCTCGGTTTCTATAGTGGTTTATTATTGGATATTGTTATATATGCTTATTGCCCCTCTGTGGGGTATTCCTGGAAGTTATTATATAAACTTTTCACGTTCTCGCTGTTATAGGGTTTGAAAACACTGAAAAACTCCCGGTTCGATCTTTACCAAATGACATGACTGTGTTAACAAAACATAATTCATTCCAGTCAGTGGAGATGTGATATTGGCACCAATAATACTCACACAACACAGCACATGTTGTCTGTTTTCCTCAGTGAGAGTGAATTGAAGAGCTTCCCTATTTTGTTACTTTGAGCTTCACAGTGATGTAATGCTGTCTGCTTCATTCCTGGCGCAAATGTCCGGATCACACTGGATGCAGCACTTTGATACTAATCTACTGAAAAGAAAAGGCGGATGTGCCGCAGGGTGATAGCGTCATGTTTAATTTTGGGGTGACTGAGAATATCAATAGCAGATGATGGTTTCGATCCATTGACCTCTGGGTTATGGGACCAGCACGCTTCCGCTGCGCCACTCTGCTTTTTAGATCCGCCGTGTTCGCAATTGCTGTTCTGCGGCAGCCACGTAACTATTTTTTTCTTAAACGAGAACCACGTGTTGTGAAGCTCACCTTGGCTGGACAATAACACAGAACATCAGCACGGCTGTGACAGACAGAGAAAGGCACACAGTAAAGCAGGAAGAGACTATCAGGACACACACACACAATGACACACAGAAAAGGTGCCGAGCAAACCAGCAAGATACTGAGATGGAAAAACTGGTTATTTAGCAAAAAGGGATTTTCGGTTCCACAAAGATAGGCAATTAAATGTTTTCCTGCTGTGTAACTGAGCTCTCTGCTGTGTAACTGAGCTCTCTGCTGTGTAACTGAGCTCTCTGCTGTGTAACTGTTCTCTCTGTTGGAACTGTGACTCTGCCGGTGACAGAACTTCACTGTGGTTGTGCTAATCATTCCCTGTTGTGGAAATGTGTTCCCAGTTGTGGAAATATGATCCGTCTGCAGCAGAACCTTCCTGCGCCATTACTGAGATGAAATTTCAATTCCAGATTAATTAAATCTTGTCACGAAAGATTAGTTCAGGCCTCTGGATTCCCAGTCCAGGAACATAACCTTGTGTTCCTGTTATCAAATCAGTTCGTTCAGCTCAACACTCTCAGATTACAATATGGAAGCGCCCAACGTGGGTCTGGAACACACGACCCTGGGATTAAGAGTCCCAAGCATGAGGGCAGCACGGTACCATTGTGGCTAGCACAATTGCTTCACAGCTCCAGGGTCCCAGGTTCGATTCCGGCTTGGGTCACTGTCTGTGCGGAGTCTGCACATCCTCCCCGTGTGTGCGTGGGTTACCTCCGGGTGCTCCGGTTTCCTCCCACAGTCCAAAGATGTGCAGGTTAGGTGGATTGGCCATGGTAAATTGCCCTTAGTCTCCAAAATTGCCCTTAGTGTTGGGTGGGGTTACTGGGTCATGGGAATAGGACGGAGGTGTTGACCTTGGGTAGGGTGCTCTTTCCAAGAGCCGGTACAGACTCGATGCAATTCTATGATGCTCTACCGACTAAACTAGCCGGGCTGATGTCCAAAATACTATTAACCCTCTTCCTGAGGATATTAGAATTTGCTAAGTAGCGAACGTTGTGTCAAACCGTTGACTAAAAATCGATTAATTCTTCAGTCACAGTCGTTGGGAGCAGGGCTCGAACCTCCTGGGGAAATTCAAACACCTTAACCACTCGACCATCGCAGCTGTGTTCAATAAGTCATTCATTAAACATTATAAAACCGGCCTGGAATCACTCCAGGAAGTTCTTGCATTCCTGCGATGAACGGTGCCCCGGTGTTTATGTGAGGAGCGGTTGAATCTACCTTAAAATGACCAATGGATTTGGAGAAAAGTCCCTTGAGAGACTCGAAAATCCCAGCTCCCGAAACGCACAATTTCACTGATTCAATTGTTTGCGGAAGAAAAACAGTTACATTGGAAATATCCTCGAAGTTCATTTTTGCTTTACATAGAACAGCACCGAACGTCCCAGTCTAGATCCAAATTAAAGCATGAGTGGGGTGCAGGATTGGAGGGTCGGTGCAGAGTCGATGGGCCGAATGGCCTCCTTCTGCATTGTACTGGTTTCTAGGGAAACAGAGAGAATCACAGTATTTATTCACATGCGATAAACATCGGCTCGTATGTCCCATGCAGTGGTCGCGTGGCCTAATGGCTAAGGCGTCTGATTTCGGTGAACATAATGAAGATATCAGAAGATTGGAAGCTCGAGTCCCACCGCGATCGTTTGATATAGAAATCCGGTGGAGCTTGCTGTAAGCTGTGTTTTCCTTCCTCCGCTCAAAGTTTCACCTTTCCATCCAAACGTTGCAGGGCTCTTTTTGGAATATAATTTTTGGGAACATTGTTCATTCAATTCGCTCTCATCCTAGTATTTTCTTTATCCCCTGATGAATCCACAGTACCTGTTTGACTTGGATAAAACATAGAATAAAATATTATGTATCAATCGGTTCAATACAATTCTGTGGAGGAAATTCTAATATCATCAGGAAGACAGACAGAGTCAAAGAGTCGTGGATGTTGGCAGCATGGAAACAGCCATTCGTCCCAGCTTGTCAATGCCGCCCAGTTTCTATCACTAAGCTCGTCCCACTTGCCCGCATTTGACCCATATCCATCTCCACCCACCCTGCGCATGTAACTGTCTAACTGATTATTAAAAGACAAAATGATAACTGCCTCTACCACTGCCTCTGGCAGCCCGTTCCAGATGCTCCTCATTACCTTATTTATGCTCATCATTATTTCATAGACCTCTATGACATCACCCATAAGCCTCCTACGCTCCAGGAAAAAAAAGTCCCAGCCTATCCAGCCTCGAATTTTCACTCACACCATCAAGTCCTGGTAGCATCCTTGTAAATCACTTATGCACCCTTTCTAGTTTAACAATATCCTTCCGAAAATAGGGTGACCAGAATTGAACACAGTATTTCCCGTGTGGTCTTACCAGCATGTCTTGTACAACTTGAACAAGACATCACAACTCTTGGATTCAATATTTTGACCTTAAAACCGAGCATGCTGAATACCTTCTTCACCACCCTGTCCACCTGCGACATCACCTTCAAGGATGTGTGAACCTGTTCTCCTCGATCTGTTTGTTCTGTAATTCTCCCCAACTCCCTACCATTAACTGAGTATGTCAATCACTGATTTGAGCTACCAAAATGCCTCACCTCACATTTATCCAAATTAAACTCCATCTGCCATTCATCGGCCCACTGGCCCAAGATATTTAATAATGAGCCGAATCAACTGTTGTTCAGAGGGATGAAAGATTATGTCACTAGATTGGGAATCCAGAGGCCTGAACTAATCTTTGGGACAGGGTATAATTCTCACCATTCAAATTCACTGATTTAATAGATTTTCAGGGGGGTTGACAGGGTGGATGCTGAGAGGTTGTTTCTCCATGTGGGAGAGTCTGGGACCTGAGGGATTAATCTCAGGGTAAGGGACCGCCCAGTTAAGCCAGAAATATCGGTATAGAGATTGGTGCAAGAAGATTCACTCCTCAGGCCTGTTGAACTCCGAATCTAAACTCCATCCTAGTTCCGGACACACTGAATGAATCATCAGGTCACCCTCAATAAGTGGCCCAACGCGGAGACGCAGGAAATGGATCATCGACGAAGATGGATTCAGACCCGCAGATGCAAAGCACAATGGATTAGCAGGGCATCGCCATCACCCCTCGGCCAACTCGCCATATGACCTGACTTCACCAAACCCCCTCATGGATGTTTAATATCCACAATAACTAACGGAAGAAGGTCGTCTTTGTGCATTGGTCCAGATGTGCAGCCAGATGTGAAGTGATGGGAATGTTGTTTCTGTCAGCAAATTACATTTCCATCATATCAGCTGAAGGATTGTTCTGAATGAACTGATGGGAAACATTCAACACCATGTTAAACATGTTTCTACACATTGTAAATAAAACACCGCGGAAAGACTGAAAGATACAAACATTTGATCGCATCATGATGAAGATCAGTCAGACGCCTTAAACATCCCGTCAATGTCGGAGTTCTGACGATTCTAATTTGTTATCCAGAGAATCCCTGCAGGACATTCGGCCTCTTGAGTCTGCACCGAACGTCCGAAAGAAACCGGAGGCACCCGGAGGAAACCCACGCAGACACCGGGTGAACGCGCAGACTCCGCACACGCAGCTCCCTGGAGCTGTGAAACAACTGTGCTAACCACTGTGCTACCGTGCTGCCTACAGTGCGAGTAGGTTTCGAAACTGTGCGGGGGAACCCCATTTGACTGCAAGTACCAAGCCACAGCCACTCCGCTAACTGAACTACGTTTAACAAGACATTCATTGACAATTTATGCGATATAAACCCGACCTGGAATCACTCCAGGAAGTTATTGCTTTCATGCGATGGCGGGTCTACCAGTCTGTCTGTGAGAAGGGATAGAATATCCGTGGAAAAAGACCATTGGATTTGGAGTCTGTCATAATATCCACTCATGTATATAATGAGATGCAGACAGTCAGTGATGGACACACAGGATGACCAGTAAAGACAACACAGTGCAGCCAATCACCAAACAGGACACTACCACTATCAAGCCAGAGGGCACTAGGTTTCCCGCTCTCTCTGGACCCAGCCACTGAGACAGTCAGAGTCCACGAGCTAGCAAGTGCAAACATCATGCGGTAGCTAGTAAGTCTGATCAGGCTACTACAAGGTCTCCTGTCAGTTCAGTATAAAGTCGACCCACAGCTGCATATGTGTATCAGTTCTATCGTTGAATAAAACAGTGTTGGATTTTCTCCAGTGTTCGACGTCTGTTTTTAGCTTCCCTGCATCGAGTGCAGTCCACATTGAGCCTACCTGCCTAACACATCATGGTACCAGAGTGATACTGATCTTGACGGACCTATCTCGAGTGAATCCGCATTGACCAGGAAGCAGCCATCCGGTGAAATGGAAAACACCAGCCTCCTCCGCAGCTCCGCATCTCCGGCAACCTTGGCACCAATTGGAAAATCTTCAAGCAAAAGTTCCTCCTGTACATCGAGGCCTCCGACATCGAAGCAGCATCGGATGCCAGGAAGATCACATTATTTCTCTCCACCGCGGGGGACCATGTCATCCACATCTACAACTCCCTTACGTTCGCTGCCGGCGAAGACAAAACAAAATTCAAAACAGTCCTGCTGAAGTTTGACAGCCACCTCGACACTGAGGTGAATGAGAGCTTTGAATGGTACTTTTTCCAGCAGAGGCTTCAGGGTAAGAATGAACCTTTTCAGTCCTTCGTGACCCATCTCCGCATCCTAGCGCAGTCATGTAACTATGACTCGACGGTTGATTCCATGATCCGGGATCAGATCGTTTTCGGGGTCCACTCCGACTCCCTTCAGCAGCAGCTCCTGAAATTCAAACAGTTGATCCTCTCAGTTGCTATCGAGACATGCGTTATCCATGAGCATGCTAAGAATCGTTACTCCCACATCAGGGCGGCAGAAACTGCAAAACTGGCCTCCCACGAGAGGAACGGGTGCAGGCCATTGTTCAAATGCAGGGCCTGAGCATCGAGGAGACATGTCGCTTTGTGCGCTTTTCCCAGGTCCCTGCGCATGTGCGCCATGTTCGAGTGGACGACGAGGCCGAAAACACGACTGCACAGGTGCGTACGTCGACCGACTGTACTGCGCATGCACGATGGCGCACGGAATGCCCTGTCGTCGGCGTCATGACATCTCCGAATTGTGGCTCCACCCACTTAAAGCAGAAATGTCCGGCAAAAGGACGCCGGTGTCTGCAGTGTGGCAAGCTTGGCCACTATGCAGCCCTTTGCAGATCTGCTCCACCGCTCAGCAGCCAGCGATCCCAGTTGCGGCGCAGAAGTGTCCGCTCAATACAACAAGGCATGCCAGATTCCGATCCCGACAGCCCAACAGACCCTGATGCTGAGTGCGTCAGGTCCCCATACCGGGTGGGCATCATAACTACACATGCGCTGCCTTCCACCACAACGGCGAAAGGCCTTTCGATCCTCGGTGTGGATCGACGAGTGCTGTGCTGTCCGCACAATTAATGAAATGAAAACGAAATGAAATGAAATGAGACAAGGCTTGTATCCGATTTAAACTTCACACCGGCACATCAGCGAACCTCATCTCAAAATCCGGCCTCGACACCATCCGCAGCATTCTTCCACCGGCCTGCCAGTTCCTTGACTACAATGGCAATGCCATAGCTGCCAGTGGTTCCTGTCAACTAGGGGTATCCAACAAGGCGATCAAGGCAACACTGTGGTTTGAAATCGTCGGGCCTGACAGAGCGTCCCTGCTCCGTGCTCGAGCCTGCAAGCTCCTGAACCTGGTTCAGCGAGTCCACACCACGTCATCATCACCGGCGGCGGCCTCGCCTGATGGAAACTTGCAAGCCTATTTCTATTCTCACTCACACCAAACGGAAACAAGTCGCTATTTGTGAGCAGCACACCTGCCTTCTTCTTTATTCGTAGCAAAGTTTTGCTTTCTGTCTGATCCGCTCCTTGTTTTTCAGCTAACCACAGTACAGTCTGTGAACTTGTCTGTGAGAGCAGCACGGGAAGCAACTGTGGAGAAAGATGGCAGTCGCCAGAATGCAACTCTCCAAATGGATACATCACGTCGTTCAGATCTTAGACTTTCAAAACTTTCGTGTGAGGAACAGGTCGAGCGGGAATTCGGAACTTGTTGGTTAGAGCAAACTGCTCAATGCAGCAATGAGAAGCTCCTTAACCACCAGCGGTTTGGACAAGGATGGCACTCAGACACAGGGCTCTGGGGTTCAAAAGTAGGAAAAGCATATCTTGTTTGAAATGAAATAAAGATGAAGACAGACTTTAAGTCGATTTGTGCACGGATATTAGCTTTGGTGTCAACGCATCAGGATGGCCGAGTCGTCAAAGGCGCTGCGTTCAGGTCGCAGTCTCTTCTGGAGGCGTGAGTTCGAATCACACTCCTGATATTGCCTTTTACTCCACGAGGTTAAATTTCTCCAGCAAGATTTTCAACCTCAGGAAGATCCAATACCTCCCTTTCAGTGGAAAAGCGCTGGTCCCAGGACCTGAGATTCCTGCTTAAATATGCACAGCAAGACACCACCGGCAGAAGCTCAGTTCATGACTCGATAATCTGCTTCAGTGACTCTGGTTGAGGAATTAATGTTGATCCCAAGAGAAGGGTAAAATTCGTCTTCTCTTGTAAATAGTCTGGCAGGTTGGATTGTTCACATCCGTCCAAGAGGGGAAGTTGGGAACTCGGTTTCTATTGTGATTCATTGCTCGATAAAGCTTTATTTCCTTATTGTCCCCCTGTGAGTTATTACTGGATATCGTTATATATCTATATTGCCCCTCAGTGGGGTACTGCTGGATAACGTTTCCCGAGCAGCTTTGACTAAGGGTCACCTGGACACGAAACGTCAGCTCATTTCTCTCCCTCCAGATGCTGTCAGATCTGCTGAGACCTTAAAGCATTTTATCTGTGGTTCCTATGTGTGAGCTTTACAATGTTGTAATGTGTCATGCTGTCTCTTTCATTCTTGGGACTAATGTCGGGATGAGACTGCAAGGAAGTTTCTGATAGGTATTTGCTGCAAAGCAAACAGGAACGTGTGTTATGTTTACTTTTGGCGTGAGGGAGAATGTAAATAGCAGAGAATACCCTCGATTCCTCGACCTCGGGCTAATAGCCCTGCACGCTTCCGCTGCGCACTCTGCTCCTTAAACCAGGAGCTACAACATTACTGCTCTGCGGTAACCACACAATTATTCACTTCTTCATTTTTTTCTTTCAACCAGAACAGACGTTTGAGCACACTGATACTGGTCAGCATAGTTTAGATACTTTACTTTCGTGCTGAATGGTTGTTCTGTGAAGGTGATGTGATTTCTTCTCTGACGTTGTTCTGATGGGAAAGTGTGGAGTGTCTGGAATCATCTTTATAAAATGAAGTTCGGGGCGGCAGTTTCATCTCTCTGGGAACATTGATCACGCTGTTACAGACTTCCTCAAACTTTGCCTCAAGTCCGACCACAAAAATAATGAGCTACGAGTAGAGTGGCGCAGCGGAAGCGTGCTGGGCCCATAACCCAGAGGTCGATGGATCGAAACCATCCTCTGCTATCCATATTCTCAATCACACCAAACGAAAACGAGTTCGCTATTTGTCAGCATCACATCTGCCTTTCTCTTTATTAGGATCAAAGTTTTGCTTTCAGTCTGATCCGCTCTTTGACACCTGTTATTCAGGTTATTCAGGTTATTCACCGTACAGTCGAAGTGACTCAGTTGACTTCTCCCAGAACACTCTTCTGCCGCCTCTACTGGATGAACGTTCACCTGATTGGACAGTGGAGGGGTTCTTCGGCTACTTGTCTGTGAAAGCATCACCGGAAGCAGCTGTGGAAAGAGATTGCAGTTTCCAGAATGCAACTCTCCAATTGGATACTTCACGTCGCTCAGTTCGTAGACTTTCAATACCTTCGTCTGATGAACATGGAGAGCGGGAAATCGGACCTTGTTGATTAGAGCATACTGTTCAATGCAGCAATGAAAAGCTCATTAACCACCAGCGGTTTGGCCAAGAATGGCACTCAGATACAGGACTCTTGCTGGGGTTCTAAAGGAGGAAAAGCATATCTTGTTTGAAATGAAATAAAGATGAAGACAGACTCTAAGTCGATTTGTGCACGGATCTTGGCTTCGCCGTCAACGCATCAGAATGGCCGAGTGGTCTGAGGCGCTGCGTTCAGGTTGCAGACTCTTCTGGAGGCATGTATTCGAATCCCACTCCTGATATTGCCTTTTCCTCCATGAGGTTAAATTTCTCCAGGAAGATTTTCAACTTCAGGAAGATCCAATACCTCCCTTTCAATGGAAAAGCGTTGGTCTCAGGACATGGGATTCCCGCTTAAATACGCACAGGAAGAGCCCACCGGCAAAAGCCCAGCTCATGACTCGACAATCTGCTTCGGTGAGTCTGGTTGAGGAATTAATATTGATCCCAAGAGAAGGGTAAAATTCGTCTTCTCTTGTAAATAGTCTGGCAGGTTGGATTGTTCACATCCGTCCAAGAGGGGAAGTTGGGACTCGGTTTCTATTGTGATTCATTGCTCGATAAAGCTTTATTTCCTTATTGCAACCTGTGAGTTATTACTGGATATCGTTCTATATCTATATTGCCCCTCTGTGGAGTACTGCTGGATAACGTTTCCCGAGCAGTTTTGACTAAGGGTCATCTGGACACGAAACGTCAGCTCATTTCTCTCCCTCCAGATGCTGTCAGGTCTGCTGAGACTTTAAAGCATTTTCTCTGTGGTTCCCTATGTGTGAGCTTTACAATGTTGTAATGTGTCATGCTGTCTCTTTCATTCTTGGGACTAATGTCGGGATGAGACTGCAAGAAGGTTTCTGATAGCTATTTGCTGCAAAGCAAACAGGAACGTGCGTTATGTTTACTTTTGGTGTGAGGGAGAATGTAATTAGCAGAGAATACCCTCGATTCCTCGACCCCGGGCTAATAGCCCAGCACGCTTCCGCTGCGGCACTCTGCTCCTTAAACCAGGAGCTACAACATTACTGCCCTGCGGTAGCCACACAACTATTCACTTCCTCATTTTTTTCATTCAACAAGAACACACGTTTGAGCACACTGATTCTGGTCAGCATAGTTCAGATACTTTACTTTCCTGCGGAATGGTTGTTCTGTGAAGGTGATGTGATTTCTTCTGTGACGTTGTTCTGATGGGAAAGTGGGGAGTGACTGGAATAATCTTCATAGAATGAAGTTCGGGGCGGCAGTTTCACCTCTCTGGGAACATTGATCACGCTGTTAGAGATTTCTTCAAACTTTGCCTCGAGTCCGACCACGGAAAGAATGAGCCACGATCCGTGTGGAGAAGCGGGAGTGTTCTGTGACCATAACCCAGAGATCGATGGATCGAAACTTATCCTCTGCTATTCATATTCTCAATCACACCAAACGGAAACAAGTTGCTATTTGTCAGCAGCACATCTGCCTTTTTCTTTATTAGTATCAAAGTTTTGCTTTCAGTCTGATCCGCTCTTTCACACCTGTTCTTCAGCGACCCACAGTGCAGTCGAGGTGACTAAGTTGATTTCTTCCAGAACACTCTTCTGCCGCCTCTACTGGATGAACGTTCACCTGATTGGACACTGGAGGGGTTCTTCGGCTACTTGTCTGTGAAAGCAGCACCGGAAGCAGCTGTGGAGAGAGATTGCAGTTGCCAGAATGCAACTCTCCAATTGGATAATTCACGTCCTCAGATCTTAGACTTTCAATACCTTCGTCTGAGGAACAGGTAGAGCGGTATATCGGACCTTGCTGATTAGAGCAAACTGATCAATGCAGCAATGAGAAGCTCCTTAACCACCAGTGTTTTGGACAAGGATGTCACTCAGATACAGGACTCTGGCTGGGGTTCAAAAGTAGGGAAAGCATGTCTTGTTTTAAATGTAATAAAGATGAAGACAGACTTTAAGTCGATTTGTGCACGGATCTTAGTTTTTGAGTCAACGCGTCAGGATGGCCGAGCGGACTAAGGCGCTGCGTTCAGGTCGCAGTCTCTTCTGGAGGCGTGGGTTCGAATCCCACTCCTGATATTGTCTTTTCCTCCACGAGGTTAAATTTCTCCAGCAAGATTTTCAACCTCAGGAAGTCCAATACCTCCCATTCAATGGAAAAGTGTTGGTCTCAGGACATGCGATTCCTGCTTAAGTCCGCTCAGCAATACCCTTCAGGCAGAAGCCCATGTAACGACTCGATAATCTGCTTCATGACTCTGGTTGAGGAATTCAAATGGATCACAGGACTCCGGCTAAAATTAATCTTCTTTTGTTGTACATCGTCTGGCTGGTTGGGTTGTTCACATCCGTCCGAGACGGGAAGTTGGGAACAAGGTTTCTATTGTGATTTATTTCTAGTTAATGCTTTCTTAACGTTTTGCCCCAGCTGTGAGGTATTACTGGATATCGTTATATCTCTATATTGCCCCTCTGTGTGGTACTACTGGATGACGTTCGCAGTCCAGCTTTGACAAAGGGTCTCCTGGACTCGAAACATTAGCTCTTTTCTCTCCCTACAGATGCTGGGAGACTTGCTGAGATTTTAAAGCATTTTCTCTGTGGTTCCCTATTTGTGACATTTACAATGTTGTAATTTGTCATGCTGTCTCCTTCATTCCTGGGACTAATGTCGGGATGAGACTACAATAGAGATTCTGACTACAATAGAAATTTGCTGCAAAGCAAACAGGATCGTGCGTTATGTTTACCTTTGGCGTGAGGAAGAATGTATATTTTGCTTTCGTGCTGCATGGTTGTTCTGTGAAGGTAATGTGATTTCTTCTGTGACGTTGTTCTGATGGGAAAGTGGGGAGTGACTGGCATCACTTTTACAGAAAGAAGTTCGGGGCGGAAGTTTCACCTCCCTGGGAACGTTGATCAAGCTGTTACCGAATACTTCAAACTTTGCTTTAAGTCCGACCGCGAATAGCTCAACCACGAGCGGACTGGCGCAGCGGGAGCGTGGTGGGCCCATAGCCCAGCAGTCGATGGACCAAAACCATCGTCTGCTATTTGTATTCTCACTCACACCAAAAGCAAACTAGTCGTTATCACCCAGCAGCACATCTGCCTTTTTCTTTATTAGTATCAACATTTTCCTTTCAGTATGATCTGCTCCTTGACACCTGTTCTTCAGCTACCCAGAGTATAGTCGAGGTGACTAAGTTGACTTCTCCCAGAATTCCCTTCTGCCGCCTCTACTGGATTATCTTTCACCTGTTTGGACACTGGAGGGGTTCTTCGGCTGTGAAAGCAGCACCGGAAGCAGCTGTGGAGAGAGATTCCAGTCGCCAGGATGCATCTCTCCGATTGGATACTTCACGTCGCTCAGATCTTCGTCTCTCAATACCTTCGTGTGAGGAACAGTTTATAATGAAAAAATATATCATTTGAACCATGAATGTGAACCTGGAAAAGACTGAGATTTGAAATGAAAGGGAAAGGTCCCACAAAGGGTTAACAGTCGCAGCTTGTTTAAAACACAGATAGCTTCGCAGGCGTTAAAGAAAACAGATATGGACAAATCAACCTGGTTTTAAAGTTAAAAGACATTCAATCAATTTAAAATCTTAAGTTATATAAACGGGAACAGTATTTCACACTTCCTGAGAGGTGCATTATTTTACTGAGCAATTAAAAAAGGAACAACCAGGATCTTCGGTTTAAATTGGGGGAGAAGGTTAAGCGGGAAACCTTGCTGACGCCACTTAAATATGAGACAACTGTTTTCCAGCTAAGAAACACATGAGGTGCACGTTAATCCCATAATTTACACATTTTTGACGTTAAAAATCTTTTAGCAAATAATCAGGTCATAGGGTATAGGTCCAAGCCAGATAAGCTTAGAAATATAGGGGGCGACCTGCCGTTGACACCAGCTGACCAGTGGAAGTGCAGAGGCGAACTGCTTCGTTGGACACGAGTTCATATCCAGTATTTAGACTGAGAAAAAACATCACGAAAGACAGATATCAGGAAAGTTGCTGTCGAAGCAACAAATAAATGTATTACCTGCCAAACAAAAGTATTACATGTCAAGCAGAATAAGCTAGTTCAACGACAGGGAGCTTGCATTAGCTACAGTCGGCAAGCAACAGTTACATTTCAATAAATGCCATGTAGAAACTAAGGCTGCGCAAAGGGCTATATAATACCTAATAATTCAGCAGCCAGCTCTCATAGCTGCCCTCGGTCATGGGAAGGACTGAACACGGAAGCCGAGCAGAACAGCGAATCCATCAGGAAAAAACCAAAAGTTACAGGAGAAAATTGTCAAGGCAGACTTGAAGGTCTAACAACTGACCAAGAAGATGCAAAGAAAAGATCTTATTACTTTTCTGTAAAAACAGTGATTACATCTTTTAATTTGAAATTAAAACTAACTTAAATTGATAACCTGAAAGAGTGTTTATTAGAAAGTTTTCTTCATCTACTTAGAAAAGCCGGACCCGTGAGTGAAGCACCTGAGTGGAAAGTAAACAGAATCTTCTCTGAAGACATGGGTTATGCCGTGGGATAACATGAAACACTGGTTTGACCCGAATAGCGCCCACCTAAGTCTGCATAGGAGTCAGGGAGTGAGAATCCCTGTTCATCATTTAGAATATCTTGACCCTTTTCTGGTACAGGGGGAATTCTAAGAATAGTGGTGAGGTTTTAACTTCATGGCGCGCAAATTGGAGGCCTAGAATATTAGAAGTTTCTGGGTAAAGCGAGGCTAGAATATTAGAAGTTTCTAGTTAAGCAGGTGGAGTTTTGAATATTAGAAGTTTCTAACCTAAAAGGGAATGGAATATTAGACGTTTCTAGTTCCCAAATAATTGTTAGAATATTAAAAGTTTCTAACCGACACAAAGGCTAGAATATTAGAAGTTTCTAGTCTATGTGTGAGGCGAACTTTACCTGCCGAGTTTAATGCGGAAAGTCATGTGTGATTGACTTTTGGAAGGATATTCTGTGCATGGGGGGGGCGGGGGGGGGGGGGGGGGGGCGGACGACGACACATAAAACTCAGTTGGGTGCGAGCGTCAGAAGACTAGAAGATACTGACCCTGAGTAAAAGTCTGCAAGACATCTTAGTAAAGGTACTGGGATTCTTGCATCCATTACTGGTAGAAGGAGGACAAACATAAATCTTCCTTGGAGTCAAGCAGATTGTGAGGGAAAGCCGAGAGAAATAGGGACGCCGAGAAAACTTTAGAGACCAAGATCAATCGACCTTTAACTAAAACAAGAAGATAGTGCCTCAGTACCCCTGGCTAGGTCCCAGATAGGGTGCATATCCTGAATGTCGGAGTGCACCTGAAAGGGACAACCAGGAACAGAAATTTAGAAGTCGAGAAAATGGCAATTAGGGTAATCCTCTTGCTCTGAAACACGGTCAAGAGAGATGAAGCAACGGGGCGAGAGTACGGGGCGAGAGTGGAAGAGATTAAAATACGCAAAAAAAAACTCCTGGATAAGAGAGGCTTATCAGAACGGAGGGTTCTCAATTTTTGTTAGAGTACCTAAAACCCGATTGAATAGACATCCAAGGTCTCGGTGGATAAATGAGTGTGTGTGTGTGTTTAATAAGGATTTGTGAATTTCCCTTTGGTGTTTCAAGTTTTTTAAATGTTGTATTTTGCAAAACCGAGTTTCACATCAATTAGAAGTTATAAACGGCAGGTAGAAATGTGACCAATATTATGAGGTAGTAAATCAGTATGTTCAGAACTAAATTGGTCACAGCATAAACACAAAATAAGTTTTACTCGGGAGCAGACAGAGCTCTGTGCAGGAAAGTACTTTGAAACTAACCCGTTGAAATTGACACGGCACAGCTCCAGCAGGTTCCTAGTGCCCGAAGACTCAAAAGATAGTCAGGAGCAGGAAAAATGATATTTAGAATGTTAAATACATGGTAGAAGGAGCTTTAGGGAATAAAGATATTAGACCAGAAGTTAGATTAGGAGAAGTACTTTCAGTATCAGGAAATGAGAATCTGATGGCAGGGAAATATTTAATAAAATTCGATGCAGGAAAAATTGCGATATTATATACCAATCGATAGCACAGAGGCAGTTTGGGTGAAGCTACCAACTAAAACCAGGTAAAAGGTAAAGAAAAGATCGTTCAGAATTTGGGTGAACATATAGTTGAATTAGAGAAGCATGGCGTCTGGAGCAAAAAGAATTGTATCAGAACTAAAACATCTGACCCAGCTAAATAATAACCAAGGGATTATGATAATCCTTAGGCAACATTTCGGCAGTTACGAAGAAACGTAATCAGCAAGGATTGTATGTGGGATGGTATGATAATGACAAAATGGCATGACTGCAGAGAAAACCTAGCTAACGACGATGTAATTCTGAAAGGATGTGCAGGATTGTGGAGAAGTGACAAACTAATTGTCCCAATTAGTGAGGGATTATATAGTTCAAAAGATGTTGGGATGACCCGGGGACATAAAATTAGCATAACAGTGTTCAGAGACTGTATCACCGCAATGGTGCCATGCCAGTAGGCAGACCATACCCCCCAAACCGGTTGGACAAGGAAAAAAGGAATGTTGTACGAAATTAATGATTGACCCGGGCTATGGATTTGGAAAAAATATGAACCAAAACTTTCCCGATACAGTGAAGGGAGTTCTGTGGATAAATTGAAAACCCCAGACAATGGACAGGCTTTAGAGGAAAGGAATGTTTGGTTATGAGTGTCAGGGAATTACTGCACTCACTAGTATTATGTGATGAAGTAGAGTGGGATGACAGTGAACCTGTTAGCAGCATTGATAGGACAGATGATGAAGTTAAAATGTCATGTTCAGAACTTACCTTTCATAAAACTCCTGTCATAATCAGAAATAAAGAAATTGAAATGAAGGCAGTAGCAATATCCGAAATGTATCAGGGTAAGTTTCAACCAGATTGGACCACTGAGCGAGCAAAAGAGGAGGAGTTTGAGATGCTTCGAATCTCTCTCAGGGATGCAATGATAGAAGGAGAAGGCTTAACCGGCCTTAATTGTATGATGTACATATATGAGCAAAAACCCAGCCAGCAAAAAAAACAAAAAGAAACTTATGGTAGCAAAGGACATCCGAAAGTCCTGGAGAGGGCACTTCTGGAGTATCCGAACAAGAATAGAAGATACAAATGAACAAATAGGGCCCTCTCCAACCTTGGCCTGTTCGTTTGATTTTTCAGATGGATAGAATGATACAGACACATTTGTTTGGAAGGAGAAATAGGACTACAATCAAGAGGAAAATAAGGATCAGGTTCAAAGAAGGAATGGAAGAAGCTAGGATTAGGAGTAAGCTAGATTGCTTAAAATGGGGGGCAACAATGTTAATGGGGATGACCGTGATTAGTTTCGGAATATTAGTATTCTAATTGCATGAGGGAAATCAGGTGAAGTAATGGGACATGGAAAAATAGATACCAGCTTCAATCAGATAAAACACAGAATAAAAATAAGAATAAGCAAATGTTTAAATATCAAAAAAGAAATCATTAATTTCCAAGACATCCAGGAGATAGGGCTCAACAGCAGTATTTTAGAATCAAGCAACAGTGTCAGTAACAAAATGTTCAGTAGAATGTTGGGAGCACTTCCAAGCAGCCTGGAATACGTACTAAAATTATCAGATCTGTGAAAGATTTTTAGACAGTATTCGGGAAAACTAATGATACTAACGGGGACCCCGAGAAAGGGCAAGTTAAGATAAGTAATGCGTTGCAAAACAAAACCACAAGTAGGAATAATTTGGGAAACGATTTCATAGACGTGGGCTTAAAAATTAAAGAAACATTTAAAACAGCAATTAAAATTATAGCAAGTCCATTTAAATGGTTTTGGACTATGTTAACCTTTGTTCAAAACAATTGGTACTTGTTTCTATCAATTGCGGGAGGGGTAATTGCCGCAGCAGTGCTGTGGAAATTGGGAAATTTTAAATTATGTCAAAACCTATGTTGCAAATGTTGAAATAAAATTGCTCAACGGAAAGAGAGAAAAATGATACAATTGGTTACATATTTGAGGAACGTAAATGCCAAAGCCAGGAAGAAATCTTTTCGAGTTAGGAATAAACCGAAGTATCAAATGATTACTGAGCAGTGAAACCTTCGGTCACACATCTCTGACTGGACATGTGGCCTGGAGACCAGCTGATGGATGATCTGAGTTCTCCACGGGACGTGTACTACATGATGGATTTTTTAAGGGTCGCGACAGACAGCAGCGACTGACGAGGAACCCCCACAGTTTACGAGACAATAGCATTAAGACATTTTTGTTTGTTTGAGCTTGATGTTGCGGTGGGAAATTTACAACCAATGTATTAAACGAAGTTCCCTTGAGGCATTATGATAGTTATTAAAAAGAAATGTCGTGCATCTTATTAAGAATTGTTATGTATGTATGAAAAATAATTTGACATGGCTTGAGATAACAGATGCCAAATGACAAGGAACAAATGCTGGACTTTGGTAGTTGATTTTAGTTAGAGGGAGACTAACAGCACTAAACTGCAACAGGCGGCAGATAGCTGGGCAATAGAAGAATTGGAACTAGGATAGCATTGGATGCTGTCAAAAGCATGAATTATTCTAAAGAACAAGTGACATCTACAGATACAATTGACATTCTTAGAACTAAACGCAACAGCACAGAATCTGACAGAGTTAATTTGAACTTGAGACAGGAGCACAACTTGACACACAGAACATCGGAATTCAATTGCATAAATATATTTATTGCGGACTCGGCAATTCTTCTGGCTGAGCGGGAGCCGTGCGACAAGGACACTTTCATTCAGAAGCATATTAAATTGGAGTAAAATAACAGAAGCTCAGTACGACTTTTTTTACAAACAGTTTATCAAACAAATGCCAGGTACCAAAAGGATTCAGGCAGTGAGCGGCGGTGGTACAGTGGTGAGCATAGCTGCCTTCTAAGCAGTTCAACCGAGATTGAATGCCGGCCATCGCAGTAAAAATGTAATCGTAAGCTTTTGCGCGACATTGTGGGTTTCAAAGTGAAGAAGAGAAACAGTTTCTAACTGTGGCGTTTTACGCTGATATCTACTTGAGGTGTATAAATTGCAAAACGGTCAGGATCAAGTATATGTGGCGATAATGCTTCCTCTTTTGCGGCATTCTCAAACCAGAGTTCTTAAGCTTAGAATAAGAGATAGCAAATTTAAAAAACATTTGAGGAAAAACTACATGTCCGATCGCAGTAATAGTTGTAACGGATGTGTTTGCGCGACATTGTGAGTTTCAAACTGAGGAAGACTGGCCAACAGTTTCTCATTCAGAATTGATGCGCAATTCTGTAATTGAGGTGTATAAGATGTCAAACGGTATGGATAAAGTAAACGTGGAGTTGGTGCTTCCTCTTGTGGGGCATTCTAAATTGCGAGGTCATAATCTTACAATAAGAGATCTCAAATTTAAAAAAGATTTGAGGAAAAATATGCTTTTCCCAAAACATAGAACAATACAGCACAGAACAGGACCTTCGGCCCACGATGTTGTACCGAACCTTTGTCCTAAATTAATCATAGAATTTACAGCGTAGAAGGAGGCCATTCGGCCCATTGAGTCTGCACCGGCTCTTGGAAAGAGCACCCTACCCAAAGTCACACCTCCACCCAACATTAAGGGCAATTTTGGACACTAAGTGCAATTTACCATGGCCAATCCACCTAACCTGCACATCTTTGGACTGTGGGAGGAAACCGGAACACCCGGAGGAAACCCACGCACACACCGGGAGGATGTGTAGACTCCACACAAACAGTAAACGAAGCCGGAATCGAACCTGGAACCCTGGAGCTGTGAAGCAATTGCGCTCTCCACAATGCTACCGTGCTGCCCTTAAGAACAAATAAATCTACACTATATCATTTTACCGTAATCCATGTACCTATCCAATAGCTGCTTGAAGGTCCCTAATGTTTCCGACTCAACTACTTCCACAGGCACTGCATTCCATGCCCCCACTACTCTCTGGGTAAAGAACCTACCTCTGACATCCCCCCCCCCCCATATCTTCCACCATTCACCTGAAATTTATGTCCCCTTGTAATGGTTTGTTCCACCCGGTAAAACTATCTCTGACGGTCTACTCTATCTATTCCCCTGATCATCTTATAAACCTCTATCAAGTTGCCCCTCATCCTTCTCCGTTCTCATGAGAAAAGGCCTAGCACCCTCAAACTTTCCTCGTAAGACCGACTCTCTATTCCAGGCAACATCCTGGTAAATCTCCTTTGCACCTTTTCCAAAGCTTCCACATCCTTCCTAAAATGAGGCGACCAGAACTGTACACAGCACTCCCAATGTGGCCTTACCAAAGTTCTGTACAGCTGCATCATCACCTCACGGCTTTAAATTCAATCCCTCTGGTAATGAACGCTAGCGCACAATAGACCTTCTTCACAGCTCTATCCACTTGAGTGGCAACTTTCAAAGATGTATGAACATAGACCCCAAGATCTCTCTGCTCCTCCACATTGCCAAGAACTCTACCGTTAACCCTGTATTCCGCATTCATATTTGTCCTTCCAAAATGGACAACCTCACACTTTTCAGGATTAAGCTCCATCTGCCACTTCTCAGCCCAGCTCTGCATCCTATCTATGTCTCGTTGCAGCCGACAACAGCCCTCCTCACTATCCACAACTCCACGAACCTTCGTATCGTCGGCAAGTTTACTGACCCACCCTTCAACTCCCTCATCCAAGTCATTAATGAAAATCGCCAGCAGCAGAGGACCCAGAACTGATCCCTGCGGTACGCCACTGGTAACTGGGGTCCAGGCTGAATATGTGCCATCGACCACCACTCTCTGACTTCTATCGCTTAGCCAGTTTGTTATCCAACTGGCCAAATTTCCCACTATCCCATGCCTCCTTACTTTCTGCATACGCCTACCATGGGGAACCTTATCAAATGCCTTCCTCAAATCCACGTACACTACATCCACTGCTTTACCTTCATGGACATGATTGGTCACCTCCTCAAAGAATTCAATAAGCCTTTTAAGGCAAGACCTACAAATCCGTGATCACTATCGCTCATCAAGCAGTGTCTTTCCAGGTGCTCAGAAATCCTATCCTTCAGTACCCTTTCCATGACTTTGCCTAACACCAAAGTAAGACTAACTGGCCTGTAATTCAAAGGGCTTTCCCTAGTACCTTTTTTGAACAGGGGCACGACATTCGCCACTCTCCAATCCCCTGGTACCATCCCTGTTGACAGTGAGGACGAGAAGATCATTGCCAACGGCTCTGCAATTTCATCTATTGCTTCCCATAGAATCCTTGGATATATTCCGTCAGGCCCGGGGGACTTGTCTATCCTCAAGTTTTTCAAAATGCCCAACACATCTTCCTTCTTAACAAGCATTTCCTCGAGCTTCCCAGTCTGTTTCACACTGTCCTCTCCAACAATATGGCCCCTCTCATTTGTAAAGACAGAAGAAAAGTACTCGTTCAAGACCTCTCCTATCTCTTCAGACTCAATACACAATCTCCCGCTCCTGTCCTTGATCGGACCTACCCTCGCTCTAGTCATTCTCATATTTCTCACATATGTGTAAAAGGCCTTGGGGTTTTCCTTGATCCTACCCACCAAAGATTGTTCATGCCCTCTCTTAGCTCTCCTAATCCCTTTCTTCGGTTCCCTCCTGGCTATCTTGTATCCCTCCAACGCCCTGTCTGTACCATGTTTCCTCAGCCTTACATAAGTCTCCTTTTTCCTCTTAACAAGACATTCAATCTCTCTTGTCAACCATGGTTCCCTCACTCGACCATCTCTTCCCTGTCTGACATGGACATACATATCAAGGACACGTAATACCTGTTCCTTGAACAAGTTCCACATTTCACTTGTGTCCTTCCCTACCAGCCTATGTTCCCAACTTATGCACTTCAATTCTTGTCTGACAACATCGTATTTACCCTTCCCCCAATTGTAAACCTTGCCCTGTTGCACGCACCTATCCCTCTCCATTACTAAAGTGAAAGTCACAGAATTGTGGCCACTATCTCCAAAATTCTCCCCCACTAACAAATCTATCACTTGCCCTGGTTCATTACCAAGTACTAAATCCAATATTGCCCCTCCTCTGATCGGACGATCTACATACTGTGTTAGAAAAGCTTCCTGGACACGCTGCACAAACACCACCCCATCCAAACTATTTTGATCTAAAGAGTTTCCACTCAATGTTTGGGAAGTTAAAGTCACCCATGACTTCTACCCTGTGACTTCTGCACCTTTCCAAAATCTGTTTCCCAATCTGTTCCTCCACATATCTGCGACTATTGGAGGGGCCTATAGAAAACTCCTAACAAGGTGACTGCTCCTTTCCTATTTCTGACTTCAACCCATACTACCTCAGTAGGCTGATACTCCTCGGACTGCCTTTCTGCAGCTGTTATACTATCTCTAATTGACAATGCCCCCACCCCCCCCCCCCCACCTCTTTTACCACCCTCCCTAATCTTATTGAAACATCTATAACCAGGGACCTCCAACAACCATTTCTGTCCCTGTTCTATCCAAGTCTCCGTGATGGCCACCACATCGTAGTCCCAAGTTCCGATCCATGCCATATGTTCACCCGCCTTATTCCTGATGCTTCTTGCGTTGAAGTATACACACTTCAAGCCATCTCCATGCCTGCAAGTAATCTCCTTTGTCAGTGTTCCCTTCCCCACTGTCTCATTACACGCTTTGGCGTCCTGAATATCGGCTACTTTATTTGCTGGACTACAAATCCAGTTCCCATTCCCCTGCCAAATTAGTTTAAACCCTCCCGAAGAGTACTAGAAAACCTCCCTCCCAGGATATTGGTGCCCCTCTGGTTCAGATGCAACCCGTCCTGCTTGTACAGGTCCCACCTTCCCCAGAATGCACTCCAATTATCCATGTACCTGAAGCCCTCCCTCCTACAGCATTCCTGCAGCCACATGTTCAGCTGCACTCTCTCCCTATTCCTAGCCTCGCTATCATGTGGCACCGGCAACAAACCCGAGATGGCAACTCTGTCTGTCCTGGTTTTTAACTTCCAGCCTATCTCCCTAAACTCATTTATTACCTCCACACCCCTTTTCCTACCTACGTCGTTGGTACCAATGTTTACCACGACTTCTGGCTGCTCCCCCTCCCCCTTAAGGATCCTGAAGACACGATCCGAGACATCCTTGCCCCTGTCACCCGGGAGGCAACATACCTTCCGGGAGTCTCGCTCGCGACCTCAGAATCTCCTATCTATTCCCCTAACCATTGAATTTCCTACAACTATTGCTTTTCTATTCTCCCCCCTTCCCTTCTGAGCCCCAGAGCTAGACTCAGTGCCAGAGACCTGGCCGCTAGGGCCTTCCCCCGGTAGGTCATCCCCCCCAACAGCGTCGAAAACGGGATACGTATTTTGAAGGGGAACGGCCACGAGGGATCCCTGCACTGTCTGCCTCCTCCCCCCCCCCCCTCCCCGCACCTGACTCTAACCCAGCTATTCTTGTCTTGTACCTTGGGTGTGGTTACCTCCCTGTAACTCTGCTTTATCGCCCCCTCTGCCTCCCGGATGATCCGAAGTTCATCCAGCTTCATTTCCAGTTCCCTAACACGGTCTTTGAGGAGCTGGAGTTGGGTGCACTTCCCGCTGGTCTAGTCAGCGCGGACATCGGTGGTATCCCTCACCACCCACATCCTACAGGAGGAGCATGCAACTGGCCTAGCCTCCATCCCCTCTTACCTTGCAGAATATAGCTGCCCTGTGGACCAACTGGATCTCCGCCCTCCGACACTGCTCCCAGTCAGCTGCACTCTCTGTAAACTCCTGGCTCTCTTCTCACTCTTTGCGGAAATGGAGGAAACAAAATGCAAGCAGCACCTTACTCCCTCCTCACTTTACTCTGTCAGTCACCAAACTCTCACTATAGCACTCAAATGCAGGAAATTCAGCACTCTCTCAGTCACCAAGCTCTCACTATAGCACTCAAATGCACCAAATTCAGCACTCAGTGCAAACACAGCCTGCACTGTAGGGGATCACTTTTATACTGTGAATCTAGCCTCTAAAGACTTGTGATTCGGGCAGCACGGTAGCATAGTGGTTAGCATAATTGCTCCAAAGCTCCAGGGTCCCAGGTTTGATTCCCGGCTTGGCTCACTGTCTGTGCGGAGTCTGCACGTTCTCCCCGTGTGTGCGTGGGATTCCTCCGGGTGCTCCGGTTTCCTCCCACAGTCCAAACATGTGCAGGTTAGACGGGTTGTCCATGTTAAATTGCCCTTAGTGTCCAAAAATTGGCCTTAGGGTTGGTTGAATGGGGTTACTGGGTTATGGGGATTGGGTGGTGTGGGCCTCGGTAGGGTGCTCTTTCCAAGAGCCGGTGCAGAGTCGATGGGCCGAATGGCCTCCTTCTGCACTGTAAATTCTATGATCTATGATTCTGTGGAATTCGCTACCCCAGATTGCGATGGATGCAGGGACAGTGAATACATTTAAGGAGGAGTTCGAGAGATTTTTGTTGGTAATGAGTGGAAGGGTTATGGAGAACGGGTGGAGTTGAGGCCAGTATGGGATCAGCCAAGATCTCATGGAACGTGTTATGCTCAGGAGGCTAAACTGTCTTCTCGAGCTCCTAGGTCATGTGTTATAGTGAGGACGTATTCTTGCTGAGATCAATCGCCCTCTTCATCTGTAACATTGCAGGTAACAGATGAGGAACACATCACCCGTGATAGAATGGCGGGGCAGACTCGATGGGTCTAATGGCTTAATTCTGCTCCTATATTTTATGAACTTATATTTTGTGCGACTTCGTGAGTTTCAAATTGAGGGGAAGGAACATTTTCCAACTCAGAATCTATGCGCAATTAGGGCAGGGAGTGAAAAGTAACTTTCTCAGCTTTTTATTATTTGGCTTCACCATGGACAGTGTTCGACTATTCACCGCCCGCCAATCCCTTAAACAAAAGCTAAAACTCACAGCCTTTTTTCTATATCCTCATGAAGTGGTCGAAACAGAGATACAACAGACACGTTAGAGACAAGAATGGGATTTGAAACCACGTGTGCAGAGTACAATGGATTATTGTGCCTGACCTTAACCACGTGATACAACCCCTTTACTTCATGGAACTTTAATATCTGATCTTGTCACAGACAAGTAGCCGAAGCACCCCACCAATGTACAATCAGGAGGACGTTCATCCACGAGAGGTGGCAGAAGTTAATAATGGGAGAAGTGAACCCGGTAACCTCGATTGCACAGTGGGGAGCCGAAGAAGAAGTGGTGGCAATGTGGGGTTAAGCCCCAAACACGTCTGCCTCCGTTCGTCCCTCCTGTAACCCAACTCGATGCAAGTGGCCTGACAACTTGGAATAGTTTGTCACATCAGTGATTGCAGATCCATCGTGGAAAAATGAATCCCACTTCCGTGAAACAATGGGCGAAAAATCGACGGGGATGGGATTCGAACCCACGTGTGCAGAGCACAATGGATTAACAGTCCATCGCCTTAACCACTCGGCCACCTCGTCGCACAAATCTTTGCGTCAATACGTCTTAATTCGTTTTGCATCCATGAACTGATGGAAATTATTTGCCTCTTTCTATTCAACCAGGTATTCGATGGGGAAAATTCAGCGATGGTGGTATAGTGGTGAGCATCGCTGCTTTTGAAACCGTTGACTCTGGTTCGATTCCCGGCCATCGCAGTAATAGTTGAATCGGATGTTTTTGCGCGACATCCTGAGTTTCAAACTGAGGAAGACTGGTCAACTGTTTCTCATTCAGAATTTATGCGGATTATCTAAGTGAGGTGTTTAAGATGCGAAAAGGTGTAGATATTGTAGACGTGGAGTTGATGTTACCTGTTGTGGGGCAGTCTAAAACGAGAGGTCATCATCTTAGGATATGAGGAGGCAAATTTAAAAAAGAAAAACTACTTCTCCCAAAGGGTTGTAATTCTGTGGAATTCACTTCCTCAGAGTGTGGTGGATGCAGGGACAGTGAGAAAGTTAAGGAGGACTTAGAGAGACTTTTATTGGTAATGAGTTGAAGGGTTCTGGAGAACGGGCAGGACGGTGGTGTTGAGGCCATTATGTTTGATCAGGCAAGATCACATGGAAGGTTTTACGCCCAAGAGGCTAAATTGCATATCCCAGCTCCAATGTTATGAGTTCTCGGGAGGAGGTGTTCTGGCTGATATCTCAATCGATCTCTTGTTCCGTAACATTTCAGGTAGCAGATGATGAACATTTCAGTCATGATCGAATGGCGGGCAGACTCGATGGGTCGAATGGCGTAACACTGCTCATCTATCTGATGAATCTATCGTTTGCGCGGCTTCATGACTTTCAAACTGAGGGAAAGAAATAGTTTCCCACTCAGAATGTGTGCGCAATTATGGGGGGGAGTGAATTAAGTAACTTTCTCGTCATTTTCTAAAGTGGTTTCAATATGGAAAGTTTTCGATTATTCACAACCCCAAGCCCCAAACACTAAAAATCACAGCATTTTTCCGTCGCCCTCATGAAGTGGATCAAACAGAGACACAACAGATACGTTACAGACAAGGATTGGATTCGAACGCAAGTGCGCAGAGCACAAAGGTTTCTTGTGCACCCCCTTAAACACGTGGTACAACTCCTTTACTTCATGGAACTTTAATATCTGACCTTCTCACAGACAAGTGACCGAAGCAACCCTCCAGTGCACAAACAGGAGGATGTTCATCCAGGAGAGGTGGCAGAAGGTAATTATGGGAGAAGTCAACCCGGTATCCTCGACTGTACTGTGGGTAGCCGAAGAAGAACTGGTGTCAAAGAGCGGTTAAGCCCCAAACCCGTCTGCCTCTGTTCCACCGTCCTCTAACCCAACTCGATGCAATCTGGCCTGACAACTTGGAATAGATTGTCACATCAGTGATTGCATATCCATCTTGGAAAAAGGAGGCCTACTTCCGAGAAAAGTGGATTTAAAATCAACGAGCATGGAATTCGAACACACATGTGTAGAGCACAATGGATTAGCAGCACAGCGCCATAACCACTCGGCCACTTCGTCCCACAAGTGCACATATCAATATGTCTTAATTCGTTTTGCATCCATGAACTGATTAAATGTATCAGCCTCCTTCTATTCCACCTGGTGTTCAAAATTGGAAATGCAGCGATGGTGGGAGAGTGGTGAGCAAAGTTTTCTTCCAAGCAGTTGTCCCGGTTCGATTCCCGGCCATTGAATCGGATGTTTTTGCGCGACATCGTGAGTTTCAAACTGAGGAAGACTGGCCAACAGTTTCTCACTCAGAATGTGTGCGTCATTATCTAATTGAGGTGTATCAGGTGCCAAAAGGTATGGAAAAAGTTGACGTGGAGCTGTTGCTTCCTCTTGTGGGGCATTCTAAAAGGAGAGGTCATGCTCTTAGAATAATAGATTTAGTCACGAGCTCAATGGCGCAAGGGAAGCGTACTGGTCCCGTAACCCAAAGGTCGATGGATCGAAACCATCTTCGGCTATTCATATTCTCATTCATACCAAACGGTAACAAGTTGCTATTTGTTAGCAGCACATCCGCCTTTTAGAGCAGCATTGTGGATAGCACAATTGCTTCGCAGCTCCAAGGTCCCAGGTTCGATTCCGGTTGGGGTCACTGTCTGTGCAGAGTTTGCACATCCTCCCCGTGTGTGCGTGGATTTCCTCTGGGTGCTCCGGTTTCCTCCCACAGTCCAAAGATGTGCAGGTTAGGTGGATTGGCTATGATAAATTGCCCTTCGTGTCCAGAATTGCCCTTAGTGTAGGGTTGGGTTATGGGGGTAGGGTGGAGGTGTGGACCTTGGGGAGGGTGCTCTTTCCAAGAGCCGGTGCAGACTCGATGTGCCGAATGGCCTCCTTCGGCACTGTAAATTTTTTAAAATTTGAGGAAGAACTACTTATCCCAAAGGGTTTATGACTCTGTGGAATTCTGTACCCCAGATTGCGTTGGATGCAGGGAGAGTGAGTAAGTTTAAGGAGAAGGGAGAGAGATTCTTATTGGTAAGGAGTTGAAGGGATACGGAGAACGGGAAGACGGTGGAGTTGAGGCCAGGATGGGATCAGCCAAGATCTCATGGAATGTGTTAGGCTCAGGAGGCTAAATTGCCTTCTCCCGCTCCTAGGGTCATGTGTTATAGTGAGGACGTATTCTAGCTGAGATCAATCGCCCTCTTCATCTGTAACATTGTAGGTAACAGACGAGGAACACATCATCCGTGATAGAATGGCGGGGCAGACACGATGGGTCTAATGGCTTAATTCTGCTCCTATATTTTATGAACTTATCTTTTGTGCGACTTCGTGAGTTTCAAACTGAGGGGAAGGAACATTTTCCAACTCAGAATTTATGCGCAATTAGGGCAGGGAGTGAAAAGTAACTTTCTCAGCTTTTTATTATTTGGTTTCACCATGGACAGTGTTCGACTATTCACCGCCCGCCAAGCCCTTAAACAAAAGCTAAAAATCACAGCTTTTTTCTATATCCTCATGAAGTGGACGAAACAGAGATACAACAGACACGTTACAGACAAGAATGGGATTTGAATCCACGTGTGCAGAGTACAATGGATTATTGTGCCTCACCTTAACCACGTGGTACAACCCCTTTAGTTCATGGAACTTTAATATCTGATCTTGTCACAGACAAGTAGCCGAAGCACCCCACCAATGTACAATCAGGAGGACGTTCATCCACGAGAGGTGGCAGAAGGTAATAATGGGAGAAGTGAACCCGGTAACCTCGATTGCACAGTGGGGAGCCGAAGAAGAAGTGGTGGCAATGTGGGGTTAAGCACGTCTGCCTCCGTTCGTGTCTCCATTCGTCCCTCCTCTAACCCAACTCGATGCAAGTGGCCTGACAACTTGGAATAGTTTGTCACATCAGTGATTGCAGATCCATCGTGAAAATGAATCCCACTTCCGAGAAACAATGGGCGAAAAATCGACGAGGATGGGATTCGAACCCACGTGTGCAGAGCACAATGGATTAGCAGTCCATCGCCTTAACCACTCGGCCACCTCGTCGCACAAATATTCGCGTCAATACGTCTTAATTCGTTTTGCATCCATGAACTGATGGAAATTATTTGCCTCTTTCTATTCAACCAGGTGTTCGACGGGGGAAATGCAGCGTTGGTGGTATAGTGGTGAGCATCGCTGCTTTTGAAACCGTTGACTCCGGTTCGATTCCCGGCCATCGCAGTAATAGTTGAATCGGATGTTTTTGCGCGACATCCTGAGTTTCAAACTGAGGAAGACTGGTCAACTGTTTCTCACTCAGAATTTATACGGATTATCTAAGTGAGGTGTTTAAGATGCGAAAAGGTGTAGATACTGTAGTCGTGGAGTTGATGTTACCTGTTGTGGGGCAGTCTAAAACGAGAGGTCATCATCTTAGAATATGAGGAGGCAAATTTAAAAAAGAAAAACTACTTCTCCCAAAGGGTTGTAATTCTGTGGAATTCACTTCCTCAGAGTGTGGTGGATGCAGGGACAGTGAGAAAGTTAAGGAGGACTTAGAGAGACTTTTATTGGTAATGAGTTGAAGGGTTCTGGAGAACGGGCAGGACGGTGGTGTTGAGGCCATTCTGTTTGATCAGGCAAGATCACATGGAAGGTTTTACGCCCAAGAGGCTAAATTGCATGTCCCAGCTCCAATGTTATGTGTTCTCGGGAGGAGGTGTTCTGGCTGATATCTCAATCGATCTCTTGTTCCGTAACATTTCAGGTAGCAGATGATGAACATTTCAGTCATGATCGAATGGCGGGCAGACTCGATGGGTCGAATGGCGTAATACTGCTCATCTATCTGATGAATCTATCGTTTGCGCGGCTTCATGACTTTCAAACTGAGGGAAAGAAATAGTTTCCAACTCAGAATGTGTGCGCAATTATGGGGGGGAGTGAATTAAGTAACTTTCTCGTCATTTTCTAAAGTGGTTTCAATATGGAAAGTGTTCGATTATTCACAACTCCAAGCCCCAAACACTAAAAATCACAGCATTTTTCCATCACCCTCATGAAGTGGATCAAACAGAGACACAACAGATACGTTACAGACGAGGATTGGATTCGAACGCAAGTGCGCAGAGCACAAAGGTTTCTTGTGCATCCCCTTAACCACGTGGTACAACTCCTTCACTTCATGGAACTTTAATATCTGACCTTCTCACAGACAAGTGACCGAAGCAACCCTCCAGTGCACAAACAGGAGGATGTTCATCCAGGAGAGGTGGCAGAAGGTAATTATGAGAGAAGTCAACCCGGTATCCTCGACTGTACTGTGGGTAGCCGAAGAAGAACTGGTGTCAAAGAGCGGTTAAGCCCCAAACACGTCTGCCTCCGTTCCACCGTCCTCTAACCCAACTCGATGCAATCTGGCCTGATAACTTGGAATAGATTGTCACATCAGTGATTGCATATCCATCTTGGAAAAAGGAGGCCTACTTCCGAGAAAAGTGGATTTAAAATCAACGAGCATGGAACTCGAACACACGTGTGTAGGGCACAATGGATTGGTAGTCCATCGCCTTAACCACTCGGCCACTTCGTCCCACAAATACGCACGGCAATATGCCTTAATTCGTTTTGCATCCATGAACTGATTGAATGTATCTGCCTCCTTCTATTCCACCTGGTGTTCAAAATTGGAAATGCAGCGACGGTGGGAGAGTGGTGAGCAAAGTTTTCTTCCAAGCAGTTGTCCCTGTTCGATTCCCGGCCATTGAATCGGATGTTATCGTGCAACATCGTGAGTTTCAAACTGAGGAAGACTGGCCAACAGTTTCACACTCAGAATGTATGCGTCATTATCTAATTGAGGTGTATCAGATGCCAAAAGGTATGGAAAAAGTTGACGTGGAGCTGTTGCTTCCTCTTGTGGGGCATTCTAAAAGAGGAGGTCATGATCTTAGAATAAGAGATTGCAATGTGAAAAAAGATTTGAGGGAAAACTACTTATTCCAAAGGGTTTATGATTCTGTGGAATTCGGTACCCCAGATTGCGTTGGATGCAGGGAGAGTGAGTAAATTTAAGGAGGTGGTAGAGAGAGTTTGATTGGTAAGGAGTTGAAGGGATACGGAGAACGGGAAGACGGTGGAGTTGAGGCCAGGATGGGATCAGCCAACATCACATGGAAGGTGTTAGGCTCAGGAGGCTAAATTGCCTACTCCAGCTCCGAGATCATGCGTTCTAGGGAGAAGGTGTTCCTGCTGATATCGCAATCGACCTCTTCATCTGTAACATTGTAGTTCGCAGATGGGGAAGATATCAGCCATGATAGAATGGCGGGCAGACTCGATGGGTCTAATGGCTGAAGTCTGCTTCTTTATTTTATGAACTTACCTTTTGCGCGACTTTGTGAGTTTCAAACTGAGACGAAGAAACAGTTTCCAACTCAGAATGTATGCGCAATTAGGTCAGGGAGTGAAATAAGTAACTTTCTCACCTTTTTATAATGTGGTTTCAACATAGACAGTGTTCGCCGAATTCACCACCCGCCAAGCCCGTGAACCAAAGCAAAAAATCACAGCATTTGTACTTCATGCTCATGAAGTGGACCAGAGACACAACAGACACATGACAGACGAGGATGGGATTTGAACCCACGTGTGCAGAGTACAATGGATTATTGTGCGTCTCCTTAACCACATGATACAACTCATTTACTTCAATGGAATTTTTATATGCGATCTTATTACAGGCAAGTAGCCAAAGAACCCCTCCAGTCTACAAACAGGAGGAGGTTCATCCTGGAGAGGTGGCTGAAGAGAATTATGGGAGACGTCATCCCGGTAACCTCAACTGTACTGTGGGTCGCTGAAGAACTGGTGTCACGGTGCGGTTCCACTGACAACGTATCCACAGGCACATATAGTGACGAAGACTGACAGGTTCAGAATGTCTCTTACACTCTCACACATTACCCGAGAGCGACAGGAATCCCCCATTTACAAACGGGACCAGAGAAGTGCAGAGAGAATGCACCTCACTCCCACATACAACATGTTGACGGCTTCAACACAACCAAAATATAAGAATAGATCATCACCACATATTATCTTCTTCGAAATCCCGCCGTCCCAACTTTAATATAATAAAACAATTTTTATCAGTTGTGTCTCACTCTAATCTGTGAACTACGCTCTACCAGAGTGTGTTGACATCTACTGGCCACGACACAGAACCGCAACAGAGCGGGGGAGATTCACATGAACTGTCGGTGATAGAATGTGACCGGGTGGACGGAGAGGTGTTAGATGTATGTAAAATTTAAACAATCGATATTCATGCATTTCCCAATGGAATTGGTGGAATTTGGAAGTGTTTATCTTGAGGATCAATTGAGCAGAGACTTTAAAGCATTTTATCTGTGGTTCCCTCTGTGTGAGCTTTGCAACGTTGTACTGTGCCATGCTGTCTCCTTCATTCCTGGGACGAGACTGCAAGAAGGATTCTGAAAGGTATTTGCTGCAAAGCAAACAGGAACGTGAGTTATGTTTTCTTTTCGTGTCAGGGAGAATGTAAATAGCAGAGAATAGCCAGGATTCCCTGACGTCGGGCTAATGGCCCAGCACGCTTCCGCTGCGGCTCTCTGATCCTTAAACCAGGAGCTACGATTTTACTGTCCTGCGGTAGCCACACAGCTATTCACTTCCTCATTTTTTTGTTTCAACTTGAACAAACGTTTGAGCACACTGATTCTGGTCAGCATAGTTCAGATAATTTACTTTCGTGCTGAATGGTTGTTCTGTGAAGGTGGTGTGATTTCTTCTGTGACGTTGTTCTGATGGGAAAGTGGGGAGTGACTGGAATCACCTTTATAGAAGGAAGTTCGGGGCGGCAGTTTCACCTCTCCGGGTACATTGATCAACCTGTTACTGAGTTATTCAAACTTTGCCTCCATATATAGAACAAATACACAAACAATGAAGCGGGGGAATGTATTAAATCAGAGATTGGATATTCTTGTAACCAATATGGCTGTAATGGGAATCCTTCATTTTCCGAGAAATCGGGATGAACTCATCGCTCAGTCAAAAATCAGATATCTGGGGATTTAAATGTGATTACTACAATGATAATATTTAACCATGTTAATGTTATTTTGCTCCAATTGAAACGTGTCACGAATACATCGTTACCTTGTTGCACAACTTGCTTTCAGCCAGGAGATGGGAGCAGTGCGCAATAGTTTGGATCTCCTGATTGTGTCCACAGATCTCGATAGGAATGGAGCTGCTGCTTCCCGGGAGCTGCCAAGCAAGAGGCACAGATACTGACCAACTGCACCCGCTCCAAATAGATTCCCCAAATTACTGAACAAAACAAAAACAAGCACAAATCATATTTTAAGAAACTATGACAGTGACTCTGAAAACAATACACCATCACCTCTGAAAGAATCGATTTGCTGTAACTAATTCAAGATGAACCGTTTCAATATCAGCCGTAGTTCCTTACCAGTTCTCAGACAGGCACCGACTGGTTAGAAGTTTGCTTCACTTTTCAAGGTCCGGCTCAATAAAATCAATCACAGGCCCATGATCTGCTTTCCTCCTGTTCTCAGACACATCCACTTTGTACAAGGGCGCACTAACTGGTTTTCAGAGTAAGAGTCAGACTGCAGTCACCTCGTTCTCTCTCGATCCCTTTATCCCAGAGCCACCTCACAACCAGGGGTGGAACTTCTCACAGAGCCAAGAATGGAATAGTTTGTCGATTCTTCCACTGATTCAGGACCGTCCATCACCAGGACGTATTCGTCCAAAAGAGTTGGGATGAAATAGGGCTGAGTTTCACCGTGTATCCAATCAGTCCCCGGAGAAGCACAAAAACAGTGAGTGAGGGAGAGAGAAAGAAACAAAGAAACAGATAGAGAGATAAAATATGTTCCATTTCTACCACGATCTTTTTACCCAGAAATCCGTTCACCTGAATGAAACCGAACCACGTTTCCATTCGCTGCCGTTGCTGCTTCTCCTTCCAAACGTTGCAGGAAACGTTATTATTTATTGATTGTTGTTTTGAGTTCGAGCTTCTTTATATTTCGTTCAGTTTCCCCAAAAAAACATTAAATTTCTGACTGAGCTCGATATAGGTTCATTTACAAACATTTCGATTTATTCTCGAGTCAGTGGCTTGCGCGGGTAGTTCAGCAAACACTTCGAACCGCAGTCGGTGCGAGCAGGACTGGAACCTGCGCGGGGAAGCCCCATTGGATTTCAAGCCCGACGCCTTAACCACTCGGCCATCGCAGCTGTGCCCAGGGTGTCATTCATTAGTAATTTGTTCGATAGAATACATTCTAAAACCAGCCTGGAATCACTCCAGGAAGTTATTGCATTCAAACGATCAACGGGGCCCCGGTGTTTATGTGAGGAGGGGTTGAATCTTCGTGGAAAATGACCATTGGATTTGGAGAGAGGCCTTGAGAGACTCGAAAACCTCAGCTCCCGAAACGCACAATTCCACCGATTAAATAGATTGTGGAACAACATCAGTTACATTGGAAATATATTAGAAATTCAAATGGGACAGGACCACACTTTACAGTCTGGAGGAAAATTTAAATGATGAAATCTAGAAATTACAGCACAGAGGGAGACCTGTGCAGGCCGAACGGTCACCTGATGACCTGATGACGCAACTAAAATGGTCACGTGTCGGGATTCCGGCAGTTCCCCGGATCGCAGTCAGAGCACAAGCCAGGAGGAGCTGCTTTATTATTAAGTCAGTTATTTTTTATTACATGTCATTGGTCGCCAGTCATTGAGAGACGAGCATTTCTACATGGTGTCAGGAGTGGGGAGTATGGCAGAAGGACTTAACCGCATCAGCTCTCTTCAAGAAGACGCTTAATAAAGAGTGCACCAGCAGCCCGGCTAGCTCAGTCGGTAGAACATGGGATTCTTAATCCCAGGGTCGTGGGTTCGAGCCCCACGTTGGGCACTTCCGTGTTATTATCTGAAAATATTGATGCTGAATGAACTTTCTTCGTAACAGGAACGCAAGGTTATGACTGGGAATCCAGAGGTCTAAACGAACATTTCGTGACAAAATTTAATAAATATGGAATTAAAATGTCGTCTCAGTCACGGTTCTGCTTCCGATGGATCTTATTTCCACAACTGGGACCACATCCACAACGAGTAATGATTTGGCACAAACACAGTAAAGATCTGTCACCGGCAGTGTCACGGTTACAGAGAGCTCAGTTACACAGCAAGAAATAATTTTACAAACAGGGCCTCTCTGTGTGCAGCAGAAAACAACATTTTCCGAAAAAAACAGTTTCTCCATCTCGGCACCTTTTCTGTGTGTCATTGTATGTGTGTCCTGATAGTCTCTTCCTGATTTTTTTGTGTCTCTTTCTCTGTCTGTTACAGCAGTGCTGCTGTTGTGTATTAATCTCACTTTTCCCAAACGGTAATTGTGATTGATAGATACAGACAGATTTCCACACTGACATTCAGTACCAATGTCTAATAGAGACTGAATCCCACCCTCACATACAGTCCCAGACATTGACTCATAATGAAGGAATTCTGCTCTCACAACCTGTCCCAGAGACTGAGGTGCAGAGTGTTCCCTCCACTCCCGAACACTACCTGTGATTTACAGATACAGAACAAATCTCATTCAGGTGAGTAGCAGAGTTTGATGGGTACGACATGTATTCCACAATCACCTTCTCTGCGCCAGATAATCAGATGCAGACGACATGCGGTGTCTGTGTTGGTTTAACAAGGGTTTTACCCAAGAACAGGAACACATTTACACAATATCAGGGTATAAGACGTAGGAGCAGAAGCAGGCCATTCAGCCCATCGAATATGCTCCGCATTTCAATGAGATCATGCTTGATCTGATATATGGCGTGTTATGACCTCATACGGTGGCACGTTGTCACAGTGGTTACCTCAGAGAGCCAGCGATCCGGTTCAATTCCAGCCTTTGGTCACTGACAGTGTGGAGTTTGCACTTTCTCTCCGTGTCTGTGTGGGTTTCTTCCGGGTGCTCCGATTTCCTCGCACAGTCCAAATGTGTGCGGGTTAGGTGGACTGTCCATGCTAAATTGACCCTTAGTGTTCAGAAAGTTGGGTGGTGTTACAGGGATGTGGTGGGGACACAGAGGCTCTTTCAGAATATCGTTGCAGAGTCCATTGGCAGAATGGCCTCCTTTTACATTTTAATGATCTCATGATAATACTCATGTCCACTTTCCCGGCTTTTTATCTCTAGATTTCATGATGAACCTTTAAAACCAGCAATCCCACCAAGCCTCAGGTAGCGGTAACTCCTCAATGGTCGTTAATGTCCCGGCTGTCAGTCATTTGGCCAGTCTTGAGTGAAGTCACATCCTGGAAATGTCATACATTGATCCAGTTCTAAAGTAAATTAAGCCACTCTAGTCCCTGATGACCATAGGCCCTTTGAGGGTAAGATCTGACTGGTGGTGATTTAACCTGAGGATCACCATACCTCAGGCGAGGAGCAATAATAATAATACTAATAATCTCTTATTGTCACAAGTAGGCTTCAATCGAGGTTCTGTGAAAAGCCCCGAGTCGCCACATCCCGGCCCCGGTTCGGGGAGGCTGGAACGGGAATTGTGAGATGGCGGGGTTTTCATGTTTCAGGTCTAGTATAACCGTGTGATCTGAATCTAATTAATTTGGTTTTCCTTCTGCTAATCTTGTCTCACAGTGAGGCCAACCTCACTGATTGGATAGACGAGTGATCGTTCTTCAGTCTTGTCATTGTCGGACCCGCTGAATATGGAGGCATATCCTGTGTGGCAGGATTTAGCTCCAACTCAATCTATAAGTTTGTGGATGATACCACTGCGGTAGGTCGTATCGCAAACAATGACGAATCAGATACAGAAGGTAGATAAATCACATGGTTGCATAGTGCACTGTCATGTGATTGTACCTTTAAGACCTAGCTGTTTAAGAAAACAGTGAGGTCAGAGAGTGGGTGGAGCTCGGCTTTAGGTCAGCCATTTTGCAGATTTTTACTTTCAGTTTAAAAAGCACCTTGTGTGTGTCTGTGTGTTTCCAGAGAGCTGCAAGTTTGAAAAGAGATTGGGAGTGTCTTCGTTTGCAGGGAGCTGGATCTCTGGCATAAAAGACCATCTCTGGATCATTTGGGTGATTTAAACTGATAATTATAAAACCTTTAACCTGATGTGATTCTGTTTAAAGGTGTTAAGTCTCTTGGAAGTTTGAAGGAACATTTTAAGGAATTATTTACTGTTGCAATATTTTCTGAGTTATCTTTGAAGTAAGGGGTGTTAAGAGATCCTATGTTTATTTAAGATGTGAAGTTGAGTTCATGGAATAAACAGTGTTTTGTGTTTAAAAGCCCACGTGTCCATAATTGTATAATAACAATACACCTAGGGAAAAAGCCGTGTGCTAGGAAAAGCAACAAATCCATTAAAGGGAGAGGTTGGTTGAACTCCATGATACATTTTGGGGTTCTGAAAACGCCTCACCCATAAAAATTGGGGGCTCATCCGGGATAAAAGTCTATCTATTGGATTGGCTTTTGTGAACTGAAAGACAGTGAGGGATTGTTGCTTTTCCGGTGTGGTATTTTAGTTTACGTGGGGAGAGTGTTGTGAACAATGTCTCTTTCAGAGGCTCAGAAGTTTTTGGGGGTGGAGAATGTCACACGTAGTACTTTACGGGCAGAAACGAAAAGCAGACTGTTAGATTTGGCAAGAACATTGCAGTTAACCTTACCTGACAAAATGCGAAAAGATGAAGTAATTATGGCGGTGGTTAAGCATTTAAAGTTGCATGCGATAGAGTTTGACTCATTGGAAATGGCAAAAATTCAGTTGCAAATTAAACAAATGGAACATGAGAAAGAATTAAAGCGGCTTGAATACGAGAGGGAGAGAGAGGAAAAAGAAAGAGAAAGAGAGAGAGAGGAAAAAGAAAAGGAGAGAGCAGAAAGGAGAAAAGAAAGAATAGTCCTAGCAGAAAAAAAGAAAAAGAAAGGGAAACACAGATTAGGGAAAAAGATAAAGAGAGCGAGTTTGAACTTCAGAAAATGGCCATGAAACATGACAATCAGTTAAAATTGGCAGACGTAAAGGGAAACGTACAGTTGGATGATAGTGATGAGGATAGTGAGAAAGCGCGTCATAGTCGAAGGCTTGGTGGGAATCTATTTAAATATGTCCAAGCATTGCCACGGTTTGACGAGAAGGAAGTGGAAGCATTTTTCATTTCATTTCAGAAGGTAGCTAAACAAATGAAATGGCCACAGGACTTGTGGGCGTTACTGATTCAAACAAAGCTGGTAGGTAGAGCTAGTGAAGTGTTTGCATCACGACCGGAGGTGGAATCTGGAACGTATGAGGAGGTGAAGAAACCCATCTGAAGTGCATCTGAGCGAGTGCCTGAAGCTTACAGACTAAGGTTTAGACATTTAAGGAAAGAATTTGGTCAAACATACATGGAGTTTGAAAGGCTCAAACAGAGTAATTTTGATAGGTGGATAAGGGCTTTGAAAATAGACCAAACGTATGACGTTCTCAGAAAATTATACTTTTGGAGGAGTTTAAAAATTCATTTCCTGATGTAGTGTGAACTCATAGAATCATAGAATCATAGACGTTTACAGCATGGAAACAGGCCCTTCGGCCCAACCAGTCCATGCCGCCCAGTTTTTACCATTAAGCTAGTCCCAGTTGCCCTCACTTGGCCCATAACCCTCTATACCCATCTTACCCATGTAACTATCAAAATGCTTTTTAAAAGACACAATTGTACCCGCCTCTACTACTACCTCTGGCAGCCCATTCCAGACATTCACTACCCTCTGAGTGAAGAAATTGCCCCTCTGGGCCCTTCTGAATCTCTCCCCTCTCTCCTTAAACCTATGCCCTCTAGTTTTAGACTCCCCTACCTTTGGGAAAAGATGTTGACTATCTACCTTATCTATGCCCCTCATTATTTTATATACCTCTATAAGATCACCCCTAAGCCTCCTACGCTCCAGGGAAAAAAGTCCCAGTCTATCCAGCCTCTCCTTATAACTCAAACCATCAAGTCCCGGCAACATCCTAGTAAATCTTTTCTGCACTCTTTCTAGTTTAATAATATCCTTTCTATAATAGGGTGACCAGAATTGCACACAGTATTCCAAGTGTGGCCGTACCAATGTCTTGTACAACTTCAACAAGGTGTCCCAACTCCTGTATTCAATGTTCTGACCAATGAAACCAAGCATGCCGAATGCCTTCTTCACCACCCTGTCCACCTGCGACTCCACCTTCAAGGAGCTATGAACCTGTACTCCTAGATCTCTTTGTTCTATAACTCTCCCCAACGCCATACCATTAACTGAGTAGGTCCTGGCCTGATTCGATCTGCCAAAAGGCCATTCGTCGGCCCACTGGCCTAATTGATCAAGATCCCGTTGCAATCCTAGATAACCTTCTTCACTATCCACTGTGCCACCAATCTTGGTGTCATCTGCAAACTTACTAACCATGCCTCCTAAATTCTCATCCAAATCATTAATATAAATCACAAATAACAGTGGACCCAGCACCGATCCCTGAGGCACACCACTGGTCACAGGCCTCCAGTTTGAAAAACAACCTTCTACAACCACTCTCTGCCTTCTGTCGTCCAGCCAATTTTGAATCCAATTGGCAACCTCACCCTGGATCCCGTGAGCTTTAACCTTCTGCAACAACCTACCATGCGGTACCTTGTCAAAGGCTTTGCTAAAGTCCATGTAGACAACGTCTACTGCACTGCCCTCATCCACCTTCTTGGTCACCCCCTCAAAAAACTCAATCAAATTTGTGAGACATGATTTTCCACGCACAAAGCCATGCTGACTGCCCCGAATCAGTCCTTGCCTCTCTAAATGCTTGTAGATCCTGTCTCTCAGAATACCTTCTAGCAACTTACCTACTACAGACGTTAGGCTCACCGGTCTGTAGTTCGCAGGCTTTTCCCTGCTGCCCTTCTTAAACAAGGGCACAACATTCGCCACTCTCCAATCTTCAGGCACCTCACCTGTGGCTGCCGATGATTCAAATATCTCTGTTAGGGGACCCACAATTTCCTCCCTAGCCGCCCACAACATCCTGGGATACATTTCATCAGGTCCCGGGGATTTATCTACCTTGATGCTCTTTAAGACTTCCAGCTCCTCCTCCTCTGTAATATGCACACTTCTCAAGACATCACTATTTATTTCCCTTAGTTTCCTAACATCCATGCCTTTCTCCACCGTGAATACCGATGAGAAATATTCATTCAGGATCTCACCCAACTCTTGTGGCTCTGCACATAGATGTCCTTGTTGATCCGGAAGAGGCCCTACTCTGTCCCTAGTTACTCTTTTCCCCTTTATGTATCTGTAGAATCTCTTTGGATTCTCCCTTGCATTATTTGCCAAAGCAATTTCATGTCCCCTTTTTGCCCTCCTGATTTCCCTCTTAACTCTATTTCGACAATCTCTATAATCTTCAAGGGATCCACTTGATCCCAGTTGCTTATGTACGTCATATGCCTCCTTCTTCTTTTTGACCAGAGTCTCAATATCTCGAGTCATCCAGGGTTCCCTACTTCTACCAGCCTTGCCCTTCACTCTAAAGGGAATGTGCGTACCCTGCACCCTGGTTAACACATTTTTAAAAGCCTCCCATTTACCAGCCGTCCCTTTGCCTGCCAACAGTCTCCCCCAATCTACCTCTGCAAGTTCTTGTCTGATACCATCAAAATTGGCCTTGCCCCAATTAAGAATTTTAACTCTTGGGCAGACCTATCATTCTCCATAGCTATCTTAAAACTAATGGAATTATGGTCACTTGTCCCAAAGTGATCCCTCACTAGCACTTCTGTCACTTGCCCTTCCTTATTTCCCAAGACGAGGTCAAGTTTTGCCCCCTCTCTAGTCGGTCCATCCACATACTGAATGAGAAATTCCTCCTGAATACACTCAACGAATTTCCCTCCATCCAAGCCCCTAATGCTATGGCTGTCCCAGTCAATGTTGGGAAAGTTAAAGTCCCCTACTACTACCACCCTATTATTCTTGCAGCTATCTGTAATCGCCTTACATACTTGCTCCTCAATTTCCCGCTGACTATTTGGGGGCCTGTAGTACAGTCCTACCAAGGTGATCTCTCCATTCTTATTTTTCAGTTCCACCCATATAGACTCAGTGGGCGAACCCTCGGACATATCCCCTCTAAGTACTGCCGTGATGTTCTCCCTAATCAAAAACGCCACTCCCCCTCCTCTCTTACCTCCTGTTCTATCCTTTCTATAGCATCTGTACCCCGGAACATTGAGCTGCCAGTCCTGCCCCTCCCTTAGCCATGTTTCAGTCATAGCTATAATATCCCAGTCCCATGTGCCCATCCATGCCCTGAGTTCATTCGCTTTGCCCGTCAGGCCCCTTGCATTGAAATAAATGCAGTTTAATGTAAACTTTCCTTGCTCTCTGCCCTGCTTTCTCTGGTCATGCTTTACACACTCTCCCTTCCTGCCTTTTGTTTCTGTCCCCACTGACTTCCTACATCGGTTCCCATCCCCCTGCCACATTAGTTTAAACCCTCCCCAACTGCACTAGCAAACACACCCCCGAGAACATTGGTTCCGGTCCCACCCAGATGCAGACCGTCCGATTTGTACAGGTCCCACCTCCCCCAGAACCGGTCCCAATGTCCCAGGAATTTGAAACCCTCCCTCTTGCATCATCTCTCAAGCCACGTATTCATCCTAGCTATCCTGTCATTCCTACTCTGACTATCACGTGGCACTGGTAGCAATCCTGAGATTACTACCTTTGAGGTCCTACTTTTTAGTTTAACTCCTAACTCCCTAAATTCAGCTTGTAGGACCTCATCCCGTTTTTTACCTATATCGTTGGTGCCTATATGCACCACGACAGCTGGCTGTTCACCCTCCCCCTCCAGAATGCCCTGCAGCCGCTCCGAGACATTCTTGACCCTTGCACCAGGGAGGCAACATACCAACCTGGATTCTCGTTTGCGTCCGCAGAAACGCCTGTCTATTCCACTTACAATTGAATCCCCTATCACTATAGCTCTGCCACTCTTTTTCCCGCCCTTCTGTGCAGCAGAGCCAGCCACGGTGCCATGTACCTGGCTGCTGCCACCTTCCCCTGGTGAGCCATCTCCCCCAACAGTTTCCAAAACGGTAAATCTGTTTTGGAGGGAGATGACCGTAGGGGATCCCTGCACTGCCTTCCTACTCTTCCTCTGTCTGTTGGTCACCCATTCCCTATCTGCCTCAGTAATTTTAATCTGCGGTGTGACCAACTCACTGAATGTGCTTTCCACAACTTCCTCAGCATCGCGGATGCTCCAAAGTGAGTCCATCCGCAGCTCCAGAGCCGTCAAGCGGTCTAACAGGAGCTGCAGTTGGACACACTTCTTTTTTTTTTTAATAAATATTTTATTGAAAATTTTTGGTCAACCAACACAGTACATTGTGCATCCTTTACACAACATTATAACAATACAGATAATAATGACCTTTTTTATATAAACAAAAAACAACAAATAAATAAATATTAAATAACAAAAATGAAAACTAGCCCTAATTGGCAACTGCCTTGTCACAGGCTATACCCCCCCCCCCCCCACCCACCCCCCCCATCCCTCCCCCCCCCCCCAAGTCCTGGGCTGCTGCTGCTGCCTTCTTTTTCCCCCCATCTATCTTTCCGCAAGATATTCGACGAACGGTTGCCACCGCCTGGTGAACCCTTGAGCCGACCCCCTTAGGACGAACTTAATCCGCTCTAGCTTTATGAACCCCGCCATATCATTTATCCAGGTCTCCACCCCCGGGGGCTTGGCTTCTTTTCACATTAGCAATATCCTGCGCCGGGCTACTAGGGACGCAAAGGCCAAAACATCGGCCTCTCTCGCCTCCTGCACTCCCGGCTCTTGTGCAGCCCCAAATATAGCCAACCCCCAGCTTGGTTCGACCCGGACTCCTACTACTTTTGAAAGCGCCTTTGTCACCCCCACCCAAAACCCCTGTAGTGCCGGGCATGACCAAAACATATGGGTATGATTCGCTGGGCTTCTCGAGCACCTCGCACACCTATCCTCCACCCCAAAAAATTTACTGAGCCGTGTTCCAGTCATATGTGCCCTGTGTAATACCTTAAACTGAATCAGGCTTAGCCTGGCGCACGAGGACGACGAGTTTACCCTGTTTAGGGCATCTGCCCACAGCCCCTCCTCGATCTCCTCCCCTAGCTCTTCTTCCCATTTCCCTTTTAGTTCGTCCACCATAGGCTCCCCTTCGTCCCTCATTTCCCTATATATATCCGACACCTTACCATCCCCCACCCATTTCTTTGAGATGACTCTGTCCTGCACCTCTTGTGTCGGGAGCTGCGGGAATTCCCTCACCTGTTGCCTCGCAAAAGCCCTCAATTGCATGTACCTGAATGCATTCCCTTGGGGCAACCCATATTTCTCGGTCAGCGCTCCCAGACTTGCGAACTTCCCGTCCACAAATAGATCTTTCAGTTGCGTTATTCCTGCTCTTTGCCACATTCCATATCCCCCATCCATTCCCCCCGGGGCAAACCTATGGTTGTTTCTTATCGGGGACCCCCCCCAATGCTCCGGTCTTTCCCCTATGTCGTCTCCACTGTCCCCAAATCTTCAGTGTAGCTACCACCACCGGGCTCGTGGTGTAGTTCCTCGGTGAGAACGGCAATGGGGCTGTCACCATAGCCTGCAGGCTGGTCCCCCTACAGGACGCCCTCTCTAATCTCTTCCACGCCGCTCCCTCCTCCTCTCCCATCCACTTACTCACCATTGAAATATTAGCGGCCCAATAATACTCACTTAGGCTCGGTAATGCCAGCCCCCCCCTATCCCTACTACGCTGTAAGAATCCCTTCCTCACTCTCGGAGTCTTCCCGGCCCAAACAAAACCCATGATGCTCTTTTCTATCCTTTTAAAAAAAGCCTTCGTGATCACCACCGGGAGGCACTGAAACACAAAGAGGAATCTCGGGAGGACCACCATCTTAACCGCCTGCACCCTCCCTGCCATTGACAGTGCTACCATATCCCATCTCTTGAAATCTTCCTCCATCTGTTCCACCAACCACGTTAAATTTAGCCTGTGCAATGTGCCCCAATTCTTAGCTAGCTGGATCCCCAGGTAACGAAAGTCTCTTGTTACCTTCCTCAACGGTAGGTCTTCTATTTCTCTACTCTGCTCCCCTGGATGCACCACAAACAGCTCACTCTTCCCCATGTTCAATTTATACCCTGAAAAATCCCCAAACTCCCCAAGTATCCGCATTATTTCTGGCATCCCCTCCGCCGGATCCGCCACATATAGTAGCAGATCATCTGCATATAAAGATACCCGGTGTTCTTCTCCTCCCCTAAGTATTCCCCTCCATCTCTTGGAACCTCTCAGCGCTATCGCCAGGGGCTCAATCACCAGTGCAAACAGTAATGGGGACAGAGGACATCCCTGCCTTGTCCCTCTATGGAGCCGAAAATATGCCGATCCCCGTCCATTCGTGACCACACTCGCCACTGGGGCCCTATACAACAGCTGCACCCATCTAACATACCCCTCTCCAAAACCAAATCTCCTCAACACCTCCCACAGATAATGCCATTCCACTCTATCAAATGCTTTCTCGGCATCCATCGCCACTACTATCTCCGTTTCACCCTCTGGTGGGGCCATCATCATTACCCCTAACAGCCTCCGTATATTCGTGTTCAGCTGTCTCCCCTTCACAAACCCAGTTTGGTCCTCGTGAACCACCCCCGGGACACATTCCTCTATTCTCATTGCCATTACCTTGGCCAGGACCTTGGCATCCACATTTAGGAGGGAAATTGGTCTGTAGGACCCGCATTGTAGCGGATCCTTTTCCTTCTTTAAGAGAAGCGATATCGTTGCTTCAGACATAGTCGGGGGCAGTTGTCCCCTTTCCTTTGCCTCGTTAAAGGTCCTCGTCAGTACCGGGGCGAGCAAGTCCAAATACTTTCTGTAAAATTCAACTGGGAATCCGTCCGGTCCCGGGGCCTTTCCCGTCTGCATGTTCCTAATTCCTTTCACCACTTCTTCTACCGTGATCTGTGCTCCCAGTCCCATCCTTTCCTGCTCTTCCACCTTGGGAATTTCCAGCCGATCCAAAAAATCCATCATTCTCTCCCTCCCATCCGGGGGTTGAGCTTCATACAATTTTTTATAAAATGTCTTGAACACTTCATTCACTCTCTCCGCCCCCCGCTCCATCTCTCCTTCCTCATCCCTCACTCCCCCTATTTCCCTCGCTGCTCCCCTTTTCCTCAATTGGTGTGCCAGCAATCTGCTCGCCTTCTCCCCATATTCATACTGTACACCCTGCGCCTTCCTCCATTGTGCCTCTGCAGTGCCTGTAGTCAGCAAGTCAAATTCCACATGCAGCCTTTGCCTTTCCCTGTACAGTCCCTCCTCCGGTGCTTCCGCATATTGTCTGTCCACCCTCAAAAGTTCTTGCAGCAACCGCTCCCGTTCCTTACTCTCCTGCTTCCCTTTATGTGCCCTTATTGATATCAGCTCCCCCCTAACCACCGCGTTCAACGCCTCCCAGACCACTCCCACCTGAACCTCCCCATTGTCATTGAGTTCCAAGTACTTTTCAATACATCCCCTCACCCTTAGGCACACCCCCTCATCCGCCATTAGTCCCATGTCCATTCTCCAGGGTGGGCGCCCTCCTGTTTCCTCCCCTATCTCCAAGTCTACCCAGTGTGGGGCATGATCCGAAATGGCTATAGCCGTATATTCCGTTCCCCTCACCTTCGGGATCAATGCCCTACCCAACACAAAAAAGTCTATGCGCGAATAGACTTTATGGACATAGGAGAAAAACGAGAACTCCTTACTCCTAGATCTACTGAATCTCCACGGGTCCACACCTCCCATCTGCTCCATAAAATCCTTAAGCACCTTGGCTGCTGCCGGCCTCCTACCAGTCCTGGACTTCGACCTATCCAGCCTTGGTTCCAACACCGTGTTAAAGTCTCCCCCCATTATCAGCTTTCCCGTCTCTAGGTCCGGGATGCGTCCTAGCATTCACCTCATAAAGTTGGCATCATCCCAGTTCGGGGCATACACGTTTACCAAAACCACCATCTCTCCCTGTAATTTGCCACTCACCATCACGTATCTGCCCCCGTTATCCACCACTATAGTCTTTGCCTCGAACATTACCCGCTTCCCCACTAATATAGCCACCCCCCTGTTTTTCGCATCCAGCCCCGAATGGAACACCTGCCCCACCCATCCTTTACGCAGCCTAACCTGGTCTATCAGTTTCAGGTGCGTTTCCTGTAACATAACCACATCTGCTTTAAGTTTCTTAAGGTGTGCGAGTACTCGTGCCCTCTTTATCGGCCCGTTGAGCCCTCTCACGTTCCACGTGATCAGCCGAGTTGGGGGGCTTCCCACCCCCCCCCCCCTTGCCGGTTATCCATCATCTTTTTCCAGCTTCTCACCCAGTTCCCACGCAGCTGTATCTCCCTGCAGGCGGTGCCCCCCTGCCCATCCTCTCCCGTACCCACTCCCCTCTTTCCCCAGCAGCAGCAACCCAGTAATTCCCCCCTCCCACCCCCCCCCCCCGCTAGACCCCCCGCTAGCGTGATTACTCCCCCCATGTTGCTCCCAGAAGTCAGCAAACTCTGGCTGACCTCGGCTTCCCCCCGTGACCACGGCTCGCACCGTACGACGCCCCCTCCTTCCTGCTTCTCTATTCCCGCCATAATTATCATAGCGCGGGAACCAAGCCCGCGCCTCTCCCTCGGCCCCGCCTCCCATGGCCAACGCCCCATCTCCTCTCCCTCCCCACCTCCCCCCATCACCACCTGTGGGAGAAAGAAAAGTTACCATACCGCAGGATTAGAACATAAAACCCCTCTTCGTCCCCCCCATTCGCCCCGCCACTTTGTCCAAACATAATCCACTCATTCCAGTTTTTCTTCTACAATAAAAGTCCACGCTTCATCCGCCGTCTCAAAGTAGTGGTGCCTCCCTTGATATGTGACCCACAGTCTTGCCGGTTGCAGCATTCCAAATTTTATCTTCCTTTTGTGAAGTACCGCCTTGGCCCGATTAAAGCTCGCCCTCCTTCTCGCCACCTCCGCACTCCAGTCTTGATAAACGCGGATCACCGCGTTCTCCCATTTACTGCACCGAGTTTTCTTCGCCCATCTAAGGACCATTTCTCTATCCTTAAAACGGAGGAATCTCACCACTATGGCTCTGGGAGTTTCTCCTGCTCTCGATCCTCGCACCATAACTCGGTACGCTCCCTCCACCTCCAACGGACCCGTCGGGGCCTCCGCTTCCATTAACGAATGCAGCATCGTGCTCACATATGCCCCGACGTCCGCCCCCTCCACACCTTCAGGAAGGCCAAGAATCCTCAGGTTGTTCCTCCTTGCGTTGTTTTCCAGTGCCTCCAACCTCTCCACACATCGTTTCTGGTGTGCCTCCTGTATCTCCGACTTCACCACCAGGCCCTGTATATCGTTCTCATTCTCGGCTGCTTTCGCCTTCACGACCCGAAGCTCCTGCTCCTGGGTCTTTTGTTCCTCCTTTAGCCCTTCGATCGCCTGTAGTATCGGGGCCAACAACTCTTTCTTCATTTCCTTTTTTATCTCCTCCACGCAGCATTTCAAGAACTCTTGTTGTTCAGGGCCCCATATGAAACTGCCACCTTCCGACGCCATCTTGGTTTTTGCTTGCCTTCCTTGCCGTTGTTCCAAAGGATCCGCTGCAATCCGGCCACTTTCCTCTCCTTTTTCCATCCGTGTCCAGGGGGAACACCCTCCTGGTTTACCGCACGGTGTTTTTAGCCGTTAAAATTGCCGTTGGGGCTCCTATCAAGAGCCCAAAAGTCCGTTTCACAGGGAGCTGCCGAAACGTGCGACTCAGCTGGTCATCGCCGCACCCGGAAGTCGTTGGACACACTTCTTGCAGATGAAGGAGTCAGGGACACCAGAAGGGTCCCTGACTTGCCACATCTCACAAGAGGAGCATGACACGGGTCTGAGCTCTCCTGCCATGACTTAAACCTGAAGTTAAATTTGAACTACACTACACAGCTAAGAGAAAGTCAAAGAGAGAGAAATCACTTACCAGTCACAAGCCAATCACTTACCTGCTGGCTGTGATGTAATTGCTCCCGAGACTCCCTCACAGGTCTGCTTCTCTGCACCTCCTTAAGATGAGCACAAAATTCCCTTAACTAGTTAATTAATTTACTTAATTAATTGGATTTTTTTTTTTTGAAACTCAACCCCAAACACCAAACTCCAAAAAACACAGCCCTCACTCACCTCTTACCCGAACTCAGCCTTACCCAAACTCAGATACACTCTGTTTGCCTCCAGCACTCTGTTTCTATAGGCACTTCAGCCACACCCTTTGTATCCTTCCTGATTTAGTCAGCCAATAGGCCTGCTCCCGAAACTGATCTCCCGAAACTAACAGCTGACCTGCAAGGCAAGGAAGTTGTTAAGCGGTACTTACCAAATTCTCACTCGGTCTGTATCTCTCTCACTCAGGCTGTGTCTCCTTGACCTGCGCAATGCTTACTAAGTTCACTTTCTGTCTGTCTTTTATACAGACTTTAGGATGACTCACTCTAAAACTTCAAAGAGAAGAATACAATGTGTACCTTTGTGCCCCTCAACAGGCCTCAGGTGACTGCCAGATAACTGCCTCTCAGCAATTAGGGTGGGGGCAGCTTCAGCCAATCAGACACTAATCTACACTGCACTTTTAACTGAAAAACAGCAAAATTAGATGAACCACTTACTTTTCCTGGTTACCTCACTGCACCAAATTACCAAATTCTCACTCTGTCTGTGTCTCACTAACTCTGGCTGTGTCTCCTTGACCTGCGCAATGCTTACTAATGTGCGCTTTCTGTCTGACTTTTATACAGACTTTAGGATGACTCACACTAAAACTGTATCTCATGTGGAAGAACAGGGGGTTAAAACTGCGAGATTAGTAGCAGAAATGGCAGATGATTATGAATTAGTTCATAATTCAAAGATTGTTTTCCGACATCAGTTTCAGCCGATGAGGGATAGAAACTGGGGACATGAGAAATACTCAAGTGGTAAAGGTAAAGGTGATATGATGGGAGACAATAAAGGGAGTGTACCTCTGATTGAAAAAGATATCCAGGAGGGTGGAAAAGAAATGAAAAGTTTCAAATGTTTTCACTGTAATAAACTAGGCCATGTAAAGTCACAGTGTTGGTGGTTGAAAACAAGCACTGAGAAGGGTGATGTGGTAAAACAGGATAAAACGGTGGGGTTTGTAAGAGTGGTAAAGGAAATCCCAAGGGACGCGAAGGAGGTGCAAACAATTGTACAGCCTGTTCAAGAAGCAATTGTTAAGAAGGTGCCAGATGTCTTTAAAGAATTTACTTGTGTGGGTAAAATTTACTTATGTGTATCAGGAGGCGCAGGTGAAGAAGTCACAATGTTTTGAGATACAGTGGCTAGTCAATCTTTAATGGTAAGAGATGAGGAATTATGTAGTTTGGGAAGAATGTTGCCAGAAAAGGTGGTGATGTGTGGAATTCAGGATGAAAGGAGTCGCGTTCCCTTGTATAAGGTGAGGTTGGAAAGTCCAGTGAAGAATGGTGAAGAGGTAGTAGGAGTAATAGATAAACTATCTTGTCCAGGAATACAGTTTATCTTGGGTAATGATATAGCTGCATCGCAGGTGGGAGTGATGCCTACTGTGGTTGATAAGACAGTGGAAAATCAGTCAACTGAAGTGTTGAAGGACGAATATCCTGGGATTTGTCCGGATTTTGTAGTAACAAGGTCGCAAAGTCACAGGTTAAGGCAAGAGGAGAAATCAAAGAGTAAAGATGAAGTTGAAGTGCAATTATCAGCAACAATGTTTGATCAGATGGTTGAAAAAGAACAGGAACAGGTGGAGGATGAGGCGGATATTTTTAGTTCAGGAAAATTGGCGGAGTTATAACAGAAAGATGTAGAAATAAAACGGATATATTAGAAAGCAGATACAGAAGAGGAATCTGAGAGTATACCAGTGTGTTATTACCGTAAAAATGATGTCCTGATGAGAAAATGGAGACCTGTACATATGCAGGCAGATGAAAAGTGGGCAGAAGATCATCAAGTAGTATTGCCGGTAGGGTATAGAAAGGAGGTGTTGCAAGTTGCACATGAGGTACCAGTGGGAGGTCATTTGGGAATAGGGAAAACACCAGCTAAAATACAGAATTTTTTTATTGGCCTGGACTACATTCAGATGTAGTTAAATTTTGTAAATCATGTCGCACATGTCAAGTGATAGGGAACTCTCAAGCAGTGACAAAACCAGCGCCCTTAATACCCATTCCAGCATTTAAGGAACCTTTTACAAGGATCCTAATCCATTGTGTAGGACCTCTTCCTAAACAAAAAGTGGGAATCAATATCTTTTGACTGTAATGGATGTGTCTACTAGGTTTCCAGAGGCCATTCCAGTACGTAATATTACAGCTAAAAGGATTGTGGAGGAGTTACTTCAATTCTTTACTAGATATAGACTACCACCAGAAATTCAATCCGATCAAGGAACTAATTTTACTTCAAAGTTATTCAAAGAAGTTATGGATAGCTTAGGAATAAAGCAATTTAAATCAACTGCGTCCCATCCAGAATCGCAGAGAGCGTCAGAAAGGTTGCAACAGACATTAACGCCAATGTTGAGGCCGTACTGTCAAGGTTATCCAGAGGATTGGGATAAATGAATCCCATTCGTATTGTTTGCAATTAGGGATGCACCTAATGAGTCTACCAAATTTAGTCCTTTTGAACTAGTTTTTGGTCATGAGGTAAGAGGACCGCTGAAATTGATTAAGGAAAAATTGGTGGGTGCGAAATCGGAAGTTACACTATTGGATTACGTGTCAAATTTTAGGAAACGATTAAATACAGCAGGTGAATTGGCTAGACAACATTTGAAAGTTGCACAAAATGGAATGAAACGGGTAGCGGACAAGAAATCCAAAGTTCGTAGTTTTGCCAGTGGGGATAAAGTTGTTACCAGTGGCAGGGGAGCCTTTAAAAGCTATGTTTTGTAGGCCGTATCAGATTGAAAGGAAATTAAATGAGGTGAATTAAGTGGTAAAAGCACCAGATAGAAGGAAGACTCACCGAGTGTGTCATGTGAATATACTTAAAAGGTACTTTGAAAGGGAAGGAGAGAAAAATGAGATTTTAATGATTCTAACTCAAAGTGACGAACCAAATCCAGATGACTGTGAACTTGACATACCTCAAATTAAATTGGAAAATGAGGATGTTCTTAAAATTTGGTATGAATTGTTAAGTTACCTTCCAGAGGAAAAACGAACTGACCAGAAAGAGTTATTGAAATCACATGGGCAAGTTTGTAGAGATAAATTGCGTAGTATTAAAATGGCTATACATGATGTAGATGTAGGAAATGCTGTTCCTATCAAACAACATCCATATAGACTTCATCCGTTAAAATTGGCACAGGTTAGCAAAGAGATTGAGAGTATGCTTAAAAATGGCATAATTGAAGTGGGTCGCAGCCAATGGAGCTCACCCATATTGATGGTACCTAAACCAGACGGTATCCAACGGTTGTATGTGGACTATAGAAAGGTGAATGCAGTTACAAGAACTGACTCTTATCCTATCCCACGTTTGAATGATTGCATTGAGAAAGTGGAACAATCTGCTTTTATTTCCAACTTCCAGATATGGAAAGAACATTTAAAACATCGTATGGAGTTCTTCGATCGACTTCAGGTGGCGGGTTTGGTGATGAACCTAGCCGAAAGTGAATTTGGAGAAGCCCGAATCACTTTCCTTGAGGAGTTTCTGATACCCTCAAGAGGAAGGGAAATAATGTGATTTCTTAGCATGAGTGGATTTAATCGAACGTTAGTGCAAACGTTTTGTGGCGTGATTACTCCACTGATGGAATTGCAGAAGAAACGTTAAAATATTCAATGGACTGCGGACTTTCAACAGGCATTTGACTGCCTGAAAGCTGTGATCACCAATGTCCCTGTATTGGAGAATTGCAAGGGACTCTGTGGTCAGATTGAACTGAAGAGTCTGATTCTAAAGAGAAATGCCGAGGAGTAGAGAAATGGATGGATCGTGCAGAGACTTTGTTCAAAAATACTGTCAATCGAGAAGGATTTCGGTCGGAGGAAGAAGAACAAAGAAAAATGGACTATATTCTTATACCTGTTTGCATGTGTTGTTATTTTTTTTAAACGAAAGTGTATATTTACTGTGTATATTTCTTAGTGAATGGTGCAAAAGTGAAAAATGAAACCATCTTGAAGTTGAAGTTTTTTTTTGCTTGGGTGGAGGTATCATGGAAGAGATCCTTTAAGACATGGATGTTTGAGCGATGTCCCTTTAAGAAAACAGTAATGCCAGAGAGTGGGTGGAGCTGGGCTTTAGGTCAGCCATTTTTCAAATTTTTAGTTTCAGTTTAAAAAGCAGCTTGTGTGTGTCTGTGTGTTTCCAGAGAGCTGCAAGTTTGAAAAGAGCTTGGGAGTGCCTGTGTTAGCAGGGAGCTGGATCTCTGATATAAAAGACAATCACTGGATCATTTGGGTGATTTAAACTGATAATTGTAAAGCCTTTAACCAGATGTGATTCTGTTTCAAGATGTTAAGTCTCTTGGAAGTTTGAAGGAACAGTTTAAGGATTTATTTACTGTGGCAATATTTTCTGAGTTATCTTTGAAGTAAGAGGTGGTAAGAGATCCAATGTTTATTTAAGATCTTCAGTTGAGTTCATGGAATAAACAGTGTTTTGTGTTTAAAAACCCACGTGCCCATAATTGTAATCCCACATCTAGGGAAAATGCCATGTGCTAGGAAAAGCAACAAATCCATTAAAGGGAGAGATTGGTTGAACTCTCTGATACATTTTGGGGTTCGGAAAACGCCTCGCTCATAACAGTACCTAAAACAGCCTGTCTCTAAATATCGGAAAGACCAAGGAACTGATCATCGACGCCATGAAGCGTTGCACAACACACACACCCGTCTGCATCAATGGGTGCGAAGTGGAGATGGTCGATAGCTTTACATCTCTGGTGGTCGCCGTCATCAACAGTCTGTCCTGGTCCACTCATGTTGATGCAACAATCTAGAAGCCCAACATCGTTTCTACCTCCTAAGGAAGGACAAGAAATTCGTCATGTCTGCTTCGACTCTCACAAACTTCTACAGATGCGCCATAGAGAGCATCCTATCGGGCTGCATCACAGCTTGGTATGGCAACTGCCCGGTCCAACTTCGCAAAAAACTGCAATGTGGTGAACTCAGCCCAACCCATCACACAAGCATGCCACACGCACAGTGATTCTGCCTACAACTCCCGCTGCCGCAGGACAGCAGACAACATTATCAGAGACCCTCCCACCCAGGTTTTACCTTTTTACAGACGATTTCATCAGGCAGAAGGTACAGAAGTCTGAAGACCCGCACATCCAGACATAGGAACAGCTTCTTCCCCACAGCTACTAGACTCCTCAACAACTCTCCCTCGGACTGATCTGTTCCCTGTAATAACACTATTCACGACGCCCTATGCTGCTCTTGCTCATGGGTTTGCTTTGTTTGGGCCCTTGTTCCGCACTGCAACCAATCACTGATTGTCCATGAACCATTTGGCAATGCACTGTGTCGATTATTCTTTCTTTGCCGACTATGTAGGTAATGTGGATGTTCCTTGGTAACAGAAAAATACTGTTCACTGTACTTCAGTACATGTGACAGTAAGTCAAATCAAAGTGGTTCCTCTCTCCCTACCCGATCAATTCATCTCAATCAGAACAAGACTGAATTTTGAATTCTCGCTTTTCCAACACAGCTCGATGCAATCCGGCCTCACAACCTGGAATGGATTTGCACGTCAGTGATTGCAGATCCATCATCGAAACATGAGTCCCACTTCCGAGAAAACAGCATATGAAAAATCGACGAGGATGGGATTCGAACGCCGTTACAGAGCGCAATGGACTAGCAGTACATCGCCTTCACCACTCGGCCACCTCAACCCACAGATGCAGGCGTCAAAAATTCGTTTTGCATTCATGAACTGATGGAAAATATCCGCCTCTTTGTCTTCAGCCCCGTGTTCAATGTTGGGAATGCAGTTTTCTTCAGTAAAATGAATTCCCATCACAATCAGGGACTTTTATGAATGGACTGATGTGAAACACTTCAATATCATGTCCAAGATATTTCCACACAGTGTGAAAGCCCCCCGCTGAAAGACTGGAATGAACCAGCATTTGACAGCAAAAACAAACGCTCCCGGCTTCACCGAGGAATCCGTCGATCATCGGAACACACATTTCACGATGGACATTTTCTGATCATTCAGTTGCAGGTTTCTACACCTGCCTGGCTTCATTCCCCAGGAAATAGGGATTATATTCTTTCAGCGAGTCGTGAAAGTATACTTGGAGCAGATTAATGATAAATTATTGTGGTACGATGAGACTATTCCTGGTTGAAAGGTAAACTGTCCAGAAAGTGCCTTCATATGAAATGAAAATCGCTTATTGTCACGAGTAGGCTTCAATGAAGTTACTGTGAAAAGCCCTTAGTCGCCACATTCCGGCGCCTGTTCGGGGAGGCTGGTACGGGAATTGAACCGTGCTGCTGGCCTGCCTTAAAAGCCAGCGATTTAGCCCAGTGAGCTCGGATTCGTCCATGACAAGACTGAAGAACGATCACTCGTCTATCCAATCGGTGAGGTTTGCCTCAGCGTGAGACAATATTAACAGAGTGAGAACCAGGTTAATTAGATTCAGATCACACGGTTACAATAGAACTGAATCAGGAAAACCCCGCCTTCACCGCCTTGCCACTCGCCTGAGGTATCGTGAACCTGAGGTTAAATCACCATCAGTCAGATCTCACCGTCAACGGGGAAAGCAGCCTATGGTTATCAGGGACTGAAGCGACTTAATTTACTTTGGAACTGGATCAATTTCTGATGTTTCCAGGATGCGACTTCCCTCAGACTGATCAAATGATTGGCAGCCGGAAAATTAGCGCCCATTGAGGAGTTACTGGTACCTGAGGCTTGGTTGGAGTATTGGTTTTAAAGGTTAATCATGAAATCTAGAGATGAAAAGCCGGGAAAGTGGGCATGAGGATCATCATGAAATCATTAAAATGTAAAAGGTGTCCATTCGGCCCATCGGCTCTGCACCGACCCTCTGAAAGAGTCCCAATGCCCCAACCACATCCCTGTAACGCACTACCCAACTTTATAAACACAAAGGGGCAATTTAGCATGGGCATTCCACCTAGCCCACACACATTTGGACGTGCGAGGAAATCGCAGCACCCGGAGGAAACCCATAGACACAGAAAAAAAGTGCAAACTCCATACAGTCAGTGACCAAAGGCTGGAATTGAACCCGGATCGCGGGCGCTGTGAGGTAGGCATTGTGACAACGTGCCACCATACCAGATCATAGCACGTCGTATCATATCAGATGAATCATGATCTCATTGAAATACAGAGCACATTCGATAGGCTGAATGGTCTACTTCTGCTCCTCCGTCTTATACCCTGATATTGTGTAAATGTGGTCCGGTTCTTGTGTAAAACTCTTGTTAAAACAACACAGACACCGCATGTCGATTGCATCTGATTATCTGGCGCAGAGAAGGCGATTGTGGAATACATGTCGTACCCATCAAACTCTGCCACTCACCTGACTGAGATTTGTTCTGTATCTGTAAATCACAGGTAGTGTTCGCGAGTGGAGGGAACAGACTGCACCTCAGTCTCTGGAACAGGTTGTGAGAGCAGGATTCCTTCATTATGTGTCAATGTCTGGTACTGTATGTGAGTGTGGGTTTCAGTCTCTATCAGACATTGGTACTGAATGTCAGTGTGAAAATCTTTCTGTATCTGTCAATCACAATTACCGTTTGGGAAAAGTGAGATTAATCCGTAACATCATCACGGCTGTGACAGACAGAGAAAGACACACAGAAATGCAGGTAGAGACTATCAGGACACACACACAATGCCACACAGAAAAGGTGCCGAGATGGTGAAACTGTTTTTTTCGTAAAATGTGTTTTCTGCTGCACACAGAGAGGCCCTGTTTGTAAATGTATACCCTGCTGTGCAACTGTGCTCTCTGCTGTGTAACTGAGCTCTCTGCTGTGTAACTGTGCTCTCTGCTGTGTAACTGAGCTCTCTGCTGTGTAACTGAGCTCTCTGTCATGGAACCGTGACTCTGCCGGGGACAGATCTTCATTGTGGTTGTGTCAAATCATTCCCTGTTGTGTAAATGTGTTCCCGGTTGTGGAAATATGATCCGTCTGAAGCAGAACCTTTCTGCGCCGTTACTGAGACGAAATCTCAATTCCAGATTTATCAAATCTTGTCACGAAAGGTGAGTTCAGGCCTCTGGATTCCCAGTCCAGCGACATAATCTTGTGTTCCTGTTATCAAAACAGTTCGTTCTTCTTAACATTCTCAATACTGTGAAGGTTCATCTAATGTTTTTTTCCCCACGCAGATTCAATCCCTACTCAAAGAAAGACTGGGACACCGTTCATCGCATTACTGCAATCCCGCGTGTCTGATTTCACAATGCTTTCTATAGAACGAATTGGCTGCGTAGCTGTCAGCTGCGATGGCCGAGTGGTTAAGGCGTTGGACTCGAAATCCAATGGGTTTACCCGCGTATGTTCGAACCCTACTCGCAGCGAAATAACGGCCATGTTGGAGCTATTTGTTCGAAAAATGCAGTTTTGTGTCATCATTCAATGTATTCTGATGAAATGTCATTACATTAGAATCTTCTTGTGCCCTGAAGCTGTTTTTCTTATTCTGCTTTCGCTCTGAATTTTCTTATTTGTCAGGACAAGATCATCACCTCAGTAACGTTCATATTAACTTCATCAGGAACCAGAATTGTGAAAATGTCTGATCACAAAGCAATGTGAAATTTATTTTTGTCACATCTTTTGCCAGAATTCATCATATGTCAGAATTTTTAATGTCTCTCATTGTGAAACTGACCAGCCGAACTGAAAGTTCTAAATAAAGCAGCGCAACAAATTGAAGGCTGGTTAACAGCCGGGAAGGCAGCAATGCTCCCCATATACCGTCACTGCCGACTTACCATGGCCCAACTATTGTTTATCTTCACTTTGCATTTGCTTGAGAGACTGTTTTTAATCATTCTTACAATGTTTATGCTATTTCACTCCAATTTAAAAATGTTCCTGAAAGTGTCAGGAACCATCCAGGAGATGGCACCAGTCCACAATACATTTATTTATGCAATTTATTTCTGATGTTCTGTGTGTAATAACAATCGCTTATTGTCACAAGTAGGCTTCAATGAACTTACTGTGAAAAGCCACATTCCGGCGCCTGTTCAGGGAGGCCGTACGGTACCATTACATAGGACTCTTACTCCGGCCTGAGACCTCAACTTGTCCTTGTGTCCCGATGCTGCCGTTTGTAACCTGCTTTGTAACCATCACTTTTATGAATTAGTCATCATTTTGTAAGTAACTTAGGTGCTAATTTCATCAGGTACCAGGTGTGTCCATAACACAGTTTGTAAACTGAAATGTACTTGTCTCATTTTTCTGGCCCGGATAACCCAGCTGTTTACTATTGTTTCTAACTGAGAACTCATGTGTTCAAAAAACATTTGTACTGAAAAATAATGAAGCTGGATTTTAAGAAAGAAGCGCACGAATGAAGGTTATTTTGTTTATTGAATTTGAGGAGTGCCCAAATTTAAAATGCTCATGAATGAAAGTGTCTTTGCCGAACGCCTCCCGTTCAGCCAGGAGATGGCACCAGTGCACAATAAATGTATTTATGCAGTTTATTTCCAATGTTAGGAATCATTACATAGGGCTCTTACTCTGGCCTGAGAGCTTACCTTGTCTCTGTGTCCTGAGGCTGCCATCTTCACCCTGTTTAAGCAATCATAGAATACTTCTTGTGCAGAAGGAGGACATTCGGCCCATCGAGTCTGCACTGATCATCCGAAGGAGCACCCAACCTACGGCCCATACCCACGTAAACGTTTGGACTCTAAGGGCTAATTTAACATGGCCAATCCACCTAAACTGGACATCTTTGGACAGTGGAGGAAACTCACGCAGACACGGGAAGAACGTGCAAGACTGTAACCCAAGGCTGGAATTGACCCCGGGTCCCTGAGTGTTAACCACGGTGACACCCAAAAGCCGACTCTGGTGGGATTTGAATCTACCGCCTCATGGCCACGAATTGCATGTTTTTGTATTAGTCATCATAATGTAAGCCATGATGTGGCGATGCCGGTGTTGGACTTGGGTGGGCTCAGTAAGAAGTCTTACAGCACCAGGATTAAGTCCAACAGGTTTATTTCGATTCACCTGAGGAAGGAGCTGCGCTCCAAAAGCTAGTGATTCGAAAGAAACCTGTTGGACTTTAACCTAGTGTTGTAAGACTTCTTATCACAATGCAAATACATCAGTTGCTGATCTCATCAGGCTCCAGGAGTGTCCGTAAACTGAATGTTGCTTGTGTCATTTTACTGACGCGATTAACCCAACTTTTCACTCTTGTCTCTATTTACGATTTGTTATTGTTTACTAATATTACTTACATTTATTATTACTGTTATTATTATTTACATTGTGTATTTATGCATGTCTTATGTTTTACATGTATGAACCGATCTGTCTGGACTGTATGTAGAACAATACTTCTCACTGTACCTCGGTCCACGTATTATGGGCCAGGGTTTAGAGAACCCCAAAGTATATCACGGAGTTCACCTGACCCACAACTTTAAATACATTTTGGTTATGGGGAGCACAAGGGCCCATTTTACAGGTGTGATGCAACAGAGATCTAAAGTATGTTTAAAACAAAAGTATTTTTATTACATGAATCCAGTTAACATTTTATAAACACACAGTAAACAGTATATCAACTACAAATCCTGACCACTCCCCAAAAGATACAGGACTCTATAGACAACCCTTGATAACGATCCAAACACCATCTGGTCTTTGCTTGCGAAATCCGACCAACTGTCCTGGCTTGAAACAATTCACACCTCTTTAACCTGGGGTTACCCCTCTCTCTGGCTCTGTAAAGACTTAATTACCTGCAAATTCTCGCATTTAAAGTCTTGCATCTTTGACTTTGTCTATATAAATGTTTCTGGAACCTACCTCTCCATTCAGCTGGGGAAGGAGCAGCGCTCCGAGAGCTAGTGATTTGAAACAAACCTGTTGGACTTTAATTTGGTGTTGTAAGACTTCTTACTGTATGTGAGAAGGGATAGAATCTCCGTGGAAAAAGACCATTGGATTTGGAGTCCAACCCTTGAACTATTCGAAAATCTCAGCTCCCTAAACGCACTGTTCGACTGATTAAATTGTTGGTGTAACAATATCAGTTACAGATATTCCAGAAATTCATGTTTTTTTAAAAAACATTGCGGTCAGTTGGGCGCAGTTGGTGAAGAAGTGCAGTATTGACTGCGGTGCATTATCTAACCAATCAGAAAAGGTACCAGCTTACACCTGACTAAAGTTAACCAGCTCCGATTCCTTTCAATTCCAGATTTATTAAATCAGTGAAGTTAACTGTCACCAGAGGCCGTGTTGGGATTTATTCTCTGTCCCAAAGATTAGTTCGGGCCGCTGGTTTCCCAATCCAGTGTCATAACCTTTCACCCCAGTTAACAAAACCCGCACATTCAGCTCATGACTAAACATCTTCCTGAGGAGATTAGAATTCCTGCCGCAGAATCTTATTGAACAGATTGACACAAAACATTTTGTTCTGGATGGAGCTTCGATTGTTTATCCAGATCAAACAGAAATTGTGGATTCCTTAGGATCTAAGCAGAGTACCAAGATGAGAGACAATTGAATGAACAAAATAGCAAGAAAATAGATTCTGAGACAAGTCGGGAAATGTTTAGACGGAAACGCGGAACTTTGAGCTGAGGAAGGAAAACCAGCAATGTGATTTCTGTTTGAAACGGCCGTGGCAGGACCCGAACCTGCAGTTTTCTGATATCGTCACTAGATTCACCTTATCCGTTAGGCCACGCAGCCACCTGCTGCGCTGAGGTAACTGATGTTAACATCATGTGAGAAAATACTGTGACTAGACGTGTTTCATTTCTGTGTTTTGATGATCCGCTGATTCCCAGATTCCATAAAATACAAGGGAAAGCTCCAGCTGCCGGACATGGTCATTTTCGACGTCGAAAACTCCTTTCACCCTGTGAGCCGTGAAGATTCATGGAGCAACATCCACAAACTCGGCTGCTTCCGGACATGTGTCACATCCTCTGCCTGCTCCACAATCACATACAGTCAGTGACCCTCACCAAGTGAACGAACATAAACTCCCCTCAATAAAAACTGCAGAGAAACAAAGGGAGCGTCATTGCACCAATTCACTTTTCCATTTTCCTCACTTCAATATTGTACCTGTCACCCAGCAACTTCCCCACAGGCCTGGAGAAAATCAAAGGAAGGACAGAAAATTGTTCACACTCCAACCATCTTCATTGGAAAGACAAACTCGATCTTCAGTCATTGAGCTCTAGGCTGTAGGTCATGTTTGTGTGGGTGCTGACTCAGAAACTTAGCCCAGGTCACTGCAGTTATGGATTTGATATCATTTGCGCTGGGAGTTTCTGATAGTGCATCCTGTGTCAGGATGGCCGAGCGGGTCTAAGGCCAGTTCGTAGTTCAGGTCGCAGTCTCCTCTGGAGGCGAGGATTGAAATCCCACCCCTGACATTGACTGTTCCTCCGCGAGGGTCCATCCAACCCCGCGGGATCTCTCACCTGGAAACACAAGGGGAGCAGATACAGAGAAACAGCGACCACCTGCAAGTTCCACTCCGAGACACACACCATCCTGGGAAATATATCACCCTTTCTGTGGCTGGCTCACAATCCCGGAGCTCCCTAACAGCACTGTGTGTGTACATACACCACATGGACTTGCAGCGGCTCAAGAATCACGTCACCGCCAAATTCTTAAGGGTAATTAATTTTGGACAATAATTGTTGACGGATTCAGCGACACTCACACCCCGTCAAATATTTTAAAAAATATTTTGGAAACCGAGTCCCCTGAACTCAGCTCAGAAAGTTCACAAATCACAAAGCAAATTACTTCAAATATTGATCATCATAAATAATAAACACAGGAAATGCTGGAAATACTCAGAATTAAACAGCATCTGTGGGGAGAAAACTAGAAGCAGCGTTTCAGCTCTGTGATTGGATCATTTCCTTCTCCCTCAGTGTGAAATCCTGGACTCAGCTGATAAACAGCAAGATGCCAATCACCAGTCATCAGTATCAGAAACAATGAACCTTTAGGATAGCGAGGCCGAGCGGTCTGAGGAGATGGGTTTAGGTTTCAGTCTCTTCGAGAATGCGGGTGGAAATCCAACCGCTGCCAACATTTGTAGGAAAAGCGGCTAAGGTGGGAAATGGAAATAAAAGTGAACGATGTTGCAAATCACTTGCTCTTATCCCAAAAGATCTTTCCGTTACTGACATTGTTGTGTCCTGTGTAAGTCGAGCTGAACTGATTTGGTGCCGCTTGTTCTCACCTTGCAGCCCGTCAGTCTCCGTATTCCAGGGACCATTTATGACATCATCAAAAACGCCCTCCCCTGCTCTCCCCATTCACCAGACTGAAGGGACAATCCCCTCCGCGACCGCTGCTCCACCGCCAATATCCGCTCACTTTCTATCTGCACCTTTCTTTGCAAGTGCAGGAGATGCAACTCCTGCCTTTTTACCCCCTCCCTCCTCATTATCCAAGGGCCCAAAACACTCATCCCAAGTGAACCAGTGCGACACTTGTGCTTTTCAGTTTAATCTCCTGTATCATAGATTATCATCGAATTTACAGTGCAGAAGGAGGCCATTCGCCCCCATCGGTATTTGCTGCCACAATTTGGTCTCATCTACTTCAACAGGTCAGATAACAGACTGTGACCGCTTTGATAAATCTCTGTTCAATCCACAATCATGACTTTGAGTTTCCTGCCACTTGTCATTTCAATTCTCCACCTCTCCCACTCTGACCTTTCTGTCGTTGGTCATCCGTGTTCCAATGGAGATTAACGGGAACTCGAGTAAAACCACCTCAACATTTAAGTAGCCACCCACAGAACTCCGTCCTCAACATCGAGCTCAGTAATTTTAGATTATGTTTTGTTTGGTGTGTTTCTTGCCCGTCCCTTTTTTTTTGCTTCTAATTGCATTCATTCATTTTGTACTTGGACGGCGGAGAGACAGCTGGAGATTTTTCAAGAATGAATTGTAGAGCTCAAGGCTCAGACAGCTGAAGACGCGGCCGCCATTGATGGAACAATGAAAAGTGCAAATGAGCAAGAGGACAGGGATGGATTCAGAAAGAGAAAGGGAAATGTCTGGGAATGGAACCGGAACTCCAGTCTGGTCAGTGAGAAATCTCCCCCTGAACCGCTAATGTTCACACGGCCGCTCATTCCAAGTGTCCAGTCGGAAACCTGCCTGAAGGAACATGCAGTCTGACAGAGCGCCTGTGATAATCCTCCACTGTCTGATCAAAAGCTGCAACATGAGCTGTTCATCACAGCTGTGATAACCGTGTTGGTGTTCGCATTCAGTGGTGTCGATTCACATCATCCTTGTTTGGAGCTGCCTGTGAGGAACAAACTGCCCGCTGATATATCTGCCCGGTTTGCAATCTGTCTCAGGAGGGAACAGACTGACTCTGGTCAGCAGCTTTCAAAGATTTTATTTTTGTCCAGAATGGGATTTCTTCTGTGACGTTGTTCTGATGGGAAAGGGGAGAGTGACTGGAGTCGCCTTTCAGAAGGAAGTTCGGGGCGGCAGTTTCACTCACCTGGGGACATTGATAAACCTGTTGCTATTCAAACCTTGCCTAAAAACCGACTCTGGTGGGACTCGAACCCACAACCTTTGAATGTCTCATCACGACAGCGACTAGAAGTCCAACGCGCTATCCGTTGCGCCACAGAGCCACACCTGCAGCGCTTTCACATCCCCATATGAGGATTTCTGTAGTTTTCCAACAGGCAGTTCAAAAGTTCAGTAATTCGCACAGTGACGACATTTCAAAACTACTTCATTGTCTGGGAATGTTTTGGGCAGCCCTGTGGTTGTGAAAAGCGCTACAGAAATTCTAGTAAAACTCCGAAAGGACACAGCCAGGTTGGTGCAAAGGGAGGACATGTAGCAGACAAGGAATGAGGCGATTTATTTTTGTAGAATAACAGAAGTAAACAATATAAAATAAAGTGTCTATTTACAAGAAAGAGTGCAGGAACAGCGGGACATGTGTCCAAATCATTGAAGCTGACAGGGCAGGCTGTAAGAGTCGTTTATAAATCAAACAGTGTCATGACTTTATTAATAGCGGCACAGAGTACAAGATGACAGAGGGGTCATCTCTCCCTTTTCAGCTCCTGACTGCAGAGGCTTTTCTTGTGAAACCGTTTATTGGAAAACCTCTTTCCCTGGAGGGAGGCGGGAGTTTGGAACTGTTGGAAGTGTTTAGATGGGCATTTGCGATCCCAGGGTACACGAGGCGATGATCCAAGTGCTGGGAAATGGGATGAGAATGGTTCGGTGGTTGTTTCTGACCGGCACAGATGCGATGGGCTGAAGGGCTATTTCTCTGCTGTCTGATTCGATGACTTTATGAATGAAATGCAACATGTGTTTGCAGCTGTCTCTGTTTATATCCTGTTGTATTCACAGGAACAAACAAACTGGGCTGGTCGTTGAGCACCTCGAGACTGTTCTGCCCTACATTTAGATTGAGTAAGGGCTCCGTGTATTTTAACTCCAGCTCCCTGACTGGATTTCAGAAACCCTCCACAAACGGCAGTCTTATTGAATAATACAGATCCTAGAGATGGATAATCAGCGATAATCACAGCCAGAGAGACCTGCAATAACCCTCAGAGCAGGAAAGACAACTCATTGTCCTTTGGCCCAACAGCAAAATACTGCGGATGCCGCAAATCTGAAACCAAGACAGAAAATGCTGCAAATATTCAGCTGACACGGCAGCTTCTGTGGAGAGAGGAACAGGTCGTTCCAATGAAGGGTCAGGATCTGAAATGTTAACTATTTCTCTTGTTAGTGATACCACAGATTCGTAAAATATTTCAAGCATTCCGGTTTGTTCAGCTAAACATCCTCACACTCTGTAGCTTAGATCAATCCCAGCAGGGTGTCACTGCGTTTGACCTGACCTGTGTGATTGAACACTTCCTCCATAAAGTCACAGAGTCATAGATGTTTACAGCATGGAAACAGGTCCTTCGGCCCAGCTTGTCCATGTTGCCCAGTTTCTATCACCAAGTTAGTCCCACTTGCCCACATTTGATCCATGTCCCTCTATATTCAACCTGCCCAGGTAAATTTGATTTGATCAAATTAGCATTTGATAAGGTTCCCCATGGTAGGCTTATGGAGAAAGTAAGGAGGCATGGGATAGTGGGAAATTTGGCCAGTTAGATAACGAACTGGCTAACTGATAGAAGTCAGAGAGTGCTGGTGGATGGCAAATATTCAGCCTGGATCCCAGTTACCAGTGGCGTACCGCTGGGTCCTCTGCTGTTTGTGATTTTCATTAATGACTTGGATGAGGGAGTTGAAGGGTGGGTCAGTAAATTTGCAGACGATACGAAGATTGGTGGATTGTGGATAGTGAGGAGGGCTGTTGTCGGCTGCAAAGAGACATAGATAGGATGCAGAGCTGGGCTGAGAAGTCGCAGATGGAGTTTAACCCTGAAAAGTGTGAGGTTGTCCATTTTGGAAGGACAAATATGAATGCGGAATACAGGGTTAACGGTAGATTTCTTGGCAATGTGGAGGAGAAGAGAGATCTTGGGGTCTATGTTTATACATCTTTGAAAGTTGCCACTCAAGTGGATAGAGCTGTGAAGAAGGCCTATGGTGTGCTCGCGTTCATTAACAGAGGGATTGAATTTAAGAGCCGTGAGGTGATGATTCAGCTGTACAAAACTTTGGTAAGGCCACAGTTGGAGTACTGTGTACAGTTCTGGTCGCCTCATTTTAGGAAGGATGTGGAAGCTTTGGAAAAGGTGCAAAGAAGATTTACCAGGATGTTGCCTGGAATGGAGAGTAGGTCTTACGAGGAAAGGTTGAGGGTGCTAGGCCTTTTCTCATTAGAACGGAGAAGGATGAGGGGCGACTTGATAGAGGTTTATAAGATGATCAGGGGAACACATAGAGTAGACAGTCAGAGACATTTTCCCCGGGTGGAACAAACCATTACAAGGGGACATAAATTTAAGGTGAAAGGTGGAAGATATAGGAGGGATATCAGAGGTAGGTTCTTTACCCAGAGAGTAGTGGGGGCATGGAATCACTGCCTGTGGAAGAAGTTGAGTCGGAACCTTTAGGGACCTTGAAGCAGCTATTGGATAGGTACATGGATTACGGTACAATGATATAGTGTAGATTTATTTGTTCTTAAGGGCAGCACGGTAGCATTGTGGATAGCACAATTGCTTCACAGTTCCAGGGTCCCAGGTTCGATTCCGGCTTGGGTCACTGTCTGTGCGGAGTCTGCACGTCCTCCCCGTGTCTGCGTGGATTCCCTCCGGGTGCTCCGGTTTCCTCCCACAGTCCAAAGATGTGCAGGTTAGGTGAATTGGCCAATGATAAATTGCCCTTAATGTTCAAAATTGCCCTTGGTGTTGGTTGGAGGTGTTGAGTTTGGGTAGGGTGCTCTTTCCAGGAGCCGGTGCAGACTCAAAGGGCCGAATGGCCTCCTTCTGCACTGTAAATTCAATGATAATCTATGATTAATCTAGGACAAAGGTTCGGCACAACATCGTGTGTTCTGTGCTGTATGTTCTATGTAAATATCTCACTGTATTTTAAAGGAAAACATTGTACCGATTCTACACTGCCTCTGGCAGCCCATTTCGGATGCTCACCACCCTCCGCATGAAAGCAAATCCTCTCTGGTCTCTTTTGCATCTCTCCCCTCTCACCTCAAACCTATGCCCTTTAGGCTCCTCTACCTTTGGGAACATATGTTGACAATCTGCCTGATCTATGCTCCTCATTATTTTATAGACCTCTATCAGTTCACCTCGAAGCCTCCGACGCTCCAGGGAAAAAATCCAAGCCTGTCCAGTCTCTCCTTATAACCCAGAGGACCAAGTCCTGGTAGCATCCTCGTAAATCTCTTCGGCACTCTTTCTAGTTTACCAATATACTTCCCATAATAGGGTGACTAGAACTGAATATAGTATTTCATGTGTGCTCTTACCAATGTATTGTACAACTTCTAATAAGACGTCCCGACTCCTTTATTCAATATCCTGATCAATAAAACCGAGCATGCTGAATGGCTTCTTCACCACCCTGTCCACCTGCGACTCTACTTACAAGGAGCTCCGAACTTGTACCCCTAGATCTCTTTGTTCTGTAATTCTCCCCAAAGAATACAACAGCGCAAAATCTGTCTTTGTTCCAGAATTGCAGGTTTAACTTGTCCTTCACTTTCCAGTGGATAATTTACAGACATTTTAACACAAGGACTGAATTCAGTCCAATGGTTAATGCTTTCGACTAGAAATCAGCTGGATTTTTCCCTTTGACTTCAGTCCTGCTCCCAGAGAATCTGTTCAGTCGTTAAAATAATGTTTTCTTGTGAATCCTTTATTTCCACCGAATGTTGACGCTGAAATTCCTCACAGTTCTCTCCATTGTTATCTACTCTGCAGGTATTGACTGCACCGTCTATTTGAGACATGCTCACAAGGCTGTGAGAGAGGCTTTCTTTCAGGTTTTAGGCCTCTTTTGGTCATTAAACAAAAACCGGATATCTGCAGAGGAACTCGGAATACCAAACCTCTCTTCCCAGGATGAACTTAGTCAGGGGACAAAATGTTGTTTGAATACAGAATAAAAGGTTTGAGGATTTGGGGTGAGATTCCTGGAGATTTGGGAAGAGAGCGATGTTGTGGAGCATTGTGACAATAGCAGGATACGAGTTTGGGAGATTACCCAGTCTGTGTGGGGGGCTGGGGGAAGGAAATTGTCTTGCCTTCCCACCCAAGTTGAATGTTGGGGTTGAGGTGGTGATCAGATTCCGTGCGGAGGGTGAAATCCTTTCACTGAATTTCACGTTTACAGCTCAGGTCCTCGAGGAATCGCTGCTGTATTCCCAGGAGGTGGTGGTCTCATTCTTAAAGCAAAAAACTTCAATCCAGGACCGGTTTGTCAATAAGAACAAGCTGGAGGATTGTGATGATAGAAACTGTTCAGCACTGATTCACTTTATTCATTGTTGTGTCCTGGAATAAACAAGTGGATTGTAGCTGTCCATTAAAAACGCAAATAGAATTCGGAAGTTTCTGGCCAGTAACTTCACAATGTCCACTATTACATCACTCAGCATCCTCAGCTGCATCACATCTGGTCCACATGACATGTCACCATTACCTACAGCCAGTCTTTCTCATTCCTCTTTGACATAAGTTTTATACAAAAGAAAACAATTACGAATGGTCGATGAGGAAAGTGAGCACTTTTATTGAAGGGAGTTTAAAGAAACCTTTGTGATAAAGAAGTGGGATTAAGGAAATGAAAGTAACAATAAGTGGAATGAAGGCACGGGTTGTTCCTGGACTGACTGTAGAATTTGCTGTTTATTTATTCAATAGAGATTTCAGGCCAATTGTATTTGATGTCATTAAGGAGATTAACATTGAAGGAAGCATGTCGTTGTCTATAATATGTGATTACCTCCTTTTATCAAAATTGCTCTGATAGATGGGATTCAAAGAATTGGAGTCATATGGCATTCCTGTGGATTGTTAGATCCTTGCGAGGGTTCAAACAAATCCTTTGGAAAACCGCCAAGACCGAGGAGATTGTGCAGTGGAGATTGACTGGAGTGGTATCAGTGGTGAAGAGTGTGCTTCCGGAAGATGTATGTCCAATATTGCAAACCAGGCTGCACATTCAGAACCTTCTTACCAACTTCTCATCGATGAAAAGGATGCACTGGTGAAAATCTTCCATGAATCCTTAAATTCTGGAAAATCGCAGCGTGTTTACTTCAGACAGGCATCATAATGAGCGCAGGCTGGTAGTGCCGGAGAGCCTGTTCCTGTGCTGTACTGTTCTTTATGGAAAACTGCCAACATAACACCCTTATTCGAAAAGGGAGGGAGACAGAAACAGATAACTAAATGCTAGTTAGCATAATATCTGTCATGTGGAAACTGTTAGAGTCCATTCTAAAGGTTATAATAGCAGAACATTTAGCAATATATAACATAATGAAACAGATTCAGCATGGCTTCAAGAAGGGCACATCATGCATGACAATCTGTTCTAATTATTTGAAGTGGTAATGTTCAGGATAAATAAAGGGGAATCCTGCCTCCAGCTGCCTCCCTACCTCCAGCTCCCTCCATCTGCTTCTCTCACAATATCACCCATTGTGTCACTCACCTCTTTTCCCCCCTCTCACCCTTCCTCGCTTTTCCTATCCGCCCTCTATCTCTAATCCATTTCCCTTTCTCTGGGATCTGCCTTGTCTCCAGGCTCCCACTGACCCCGGGTTCGGGGACTCTCAGGCCGGCCAGGGCTCTTTAACCGGCTCCATTCACAGGAAAAAAGACTTCAGTTTGCACAATATCATCCGCTCTCTCTGAAACCCCCAAACTGAAATTCAGACTCACCGTGAAGGTGAAGACTGCGAGGGCGGCATGGCGGCACAGTGGTTAGCACTGCTGCCTCACGGCGCCGAGGTGCCAGGTTCGATCCCGGCAATGGGTCACTCGCCGTGTCGAGTTTGCACATTCTCCCGTGTTTGCGTGAGTTTCGTCCCCTGAATCCTATGATGTGCAAGCGAGGTGGATTGGCCACGCTAAATTGCCCCTTAATTGGGAAAAATGAATTGGGTACTGTAAATTGTTTAAAAACAAGGTGAAGACTGCGGGTCCCTCTCCTGCTGTTTAACACAGATCACTACAACTGGGCACAGTGAGCAGAAAGAAATTCGTGTTGTTTGTGTACATTTCACTCCAATTTGAAACGCTCCTGAATGAAAGTGTCTGTGTCACACGGCCCCCGTTCAGCCAGGAGATTGCACCAGTCCACAATAAATGTATTTAAGCAATTTATTTCTGATGTTCTGTGTGTCATTACATAGGACCCTTACTCTGATCTGAGACCTTACCTTGTCCTTGTGCCCTGATGCTGCACTTTTCATCCTGTTTCGGTAATAACTTTTTACTGGTATTAATTATGTAACTTACTTAGTGATTAATTTATTCAGACACTAGGAGTTTTTTAAGCTCATTTTGTAGACGGAACTTTGCGTGGTTCGTATTTCTGGCCCGTTTAACCCACCTATTTACTATTGCTTCAGACTGAGAACTTAGTTATTAATGTTGAAGATTGTCGTTAATTTAAACTATGTTTCCACTCAAAACAAATTGATGCTGTTGTTAGATATGAAACCCATGGGTGATGAGAACAATTGGTGAAATTTATTTGAGGACTGTCCACTCCTTTTCTGTCCTGACCTGCGATATTTAATTAAATAATTCACCACTGTGATGGATAGGAACTGAACCTGGGACATGCTGGGACAGTCACCACTATACCACCACCTGTCCCCGGGCTATGCCACCCGCTCTGTATTTATAGAACGAATACACAAACAATGAAGCGGGGGAATGTATTAAATCAGAGATTGGATATTCTTGTAACCAATATAGCTGTAATGGGAATCTTTCATTTTCCGATAGATCGGGATGAGCTGGGTCGCTCAGTCAGAAATCAGATATCTGGGGATTTAAATGTGATTACTGCAATGATAATATTTAAACATGTTAATGTTATTTTGCTCCAATTGAAGCGTGTCACGAATACATTACCTTGTTGCACAACTTGCTTTCAGCCAGGAGATGGCAGCAGTGCGCAATAGTTTGGGTCTCCTGTTTGTGTCCACAGATCTAGATAGGAATGGAGCTGCTGCTGCCCGGGGAGCTGCCAAGCAAGAGGCACAGATATTGACCAACTGCACCCGCTCCAAATAGATTCCCCAAATTACTGAACAAATCAAAACAAGCACAAATCATATTTTAAGAAACTATGACAGTGACTCTGAAAACAATACACCAACACCTCTGAAATAATCGATTTGCTGTAACTAATAAAAGATGAACTGTTTCAATATCAGCCGTAGTTCCTTACCAGTTCTCAGACAGGCACCGACTGGTTAGAAGTTTGCTTCACTTTTCAAGGTCCGGCTCAATAAAATCAATCACAGGCCCATGATCTGCTTTCCTCCTGTTCTCAGACACATCCACTTTGTACAAGGGCGCACTAACTGGTTTTCAGAGTAAGAGTCAGACTGCAGTCACCTCGTTCTCTCTCGATCCCTTTATCTCAGAACCACCTCACAACCAGGAATGGAACTTCTCACAGAGCCAAGAATGGAATAGGTTGTCGATTCTTCCACTGATTCAGGACCGTCCATCACCAGGACGTATTCGTCCAAAAGAGTTGGGATGAAATAGGGCTGAGTTTCACTGTATCCAATCAGTCCCCGGAGAAGCACAAAAACAGTGAGTGAGGGAGAGAGAAAGAAACAAAGAATCAGATAGAGAGATAAAATATGTTCCATTTCTACCACGATCTTTTGACACAAATACATTCAGCTGAATGAAAGCAAAGCACGTTTCCATTCGCTGCCGTTGCTGCTCCTCCTTCCAAACGTTGCAGGAAACGTTATTATTTATTGATTGTTGTTTTGAGTGCGGGCTTCTTTATATTTCGTTCAGTTTCCCCCAAAAATGTTAAATATCTGACTGAACACGAACCGTTCATTTAAAAACATTCCGATTCGTTCTCGAGTCAGTGGCTTGTGCGGGGAGTTCACCAAATATTTCTAATCACAGTCGCTGCGAGCAGGGGTCGAACCTGCGCGGGGGATCCCCATTGGATTTCAAGTCCAACGCCTTAACCACTCGGCCATCGCAGCTGTGTCTACTGTGTCATTCATTAGTAATTTGGTCGATAGAATACATTCTAAAACCAGCCTGGAATCACTCCAGGAAGTTACTGCATTCAAACGATCAACGGGGCCCCGGGGTTTATGTGAGGACGGGTTGAATCTGCGTGGAAAGTGACCATTGGATTTGGAGAGAAGCCTCGAGAGACTCGAAAACCTCAGCTCCCTAAACGCACAATTCCACTGATTAAATAGTTTGTGAAACAACATCAGTTACATTGGAAATATATTAGAAATTCCAATGGAACAGAGCCACACTTCCCAGTCTGGAAGTAAATCAAAGTGATGAAATCTCGGAATTACAGCACAGAAGGAGACCTGTGCAGGCCGAATGGTCACATGATGACCTGATGACGCAACGAACATGATCACGTGTCTGGATTCCGGCAGTTCTCCCCGGATCGCGGTCAGAGCACAAGCCAGGAGCCGCTGTTCAACTATTAAGTCAGATATTTTTTATTACAAGTCTTCGGTCGCCAGTCATTGAGAGAGCAGCATTTCTACATGGTGTCAGGAGTGGGCAGTATGGCAGAAGGACTCCACCGCATCAACATCCTTGGATCATAGAATCGTAGAATATCCAGCTCAGAAGGAAGCCATTCGGCCCAATGAGTCAGCACTGTCCCTCCGAATGAGCACCACAGCAACTCTCTTCAAGAAGAGGTTTAAGGGATAGTGCAGCACCAGCCCGGCTAGCTCAGTCGGTAGAGCATGGGACTCTTAATCCCAGCGTCGTGGGTTCGAGCCCCACGTTGGGCGCGTCTATGTTATTATCTGAAAATATTGATGAGCTGTCTTCACAACAGGAACACAAGGTTATGTCGCTGGACTGGGAATCCTTGATGACAAGATTTAATAAATCTGGAATTGAAATTTCGGCTTAATAATGGCGGAGAAAGGTTCTGCTTCAGGCGGATCATAATTCCACAATTGGGAATGATTTGACACAACCACAGTGCAGATCAGTCACCGGCCGAGTCACGGTTCCATGACAGAGAGAACAGTTACACAGCAGAGAGCTCAGTTCCACAGCAAAGAGCACGGTTATACAGCAGAAAGCTCAGTTACACAGCAGAGAGCACGGTTATACAGCAGAAAGCTCAGTTACACTGCAGAGAGCAAGGTTACACAGCAGAGAGCACGGTTACACAGCAGAGAGTTCAGTTACACAGCAGGGCCTCTCTGCAGTAGAAAACACATTTTCCTTAAAAACCATTTTCTCCATCTCGGCACCTTTTCTGTGTGTCATTGTGTGTGTTTCCTGATAGTCTCTTCCTGATTTTCTGTGCGTCTCTGTCTGTCACAGCCGTGCTGATGTTACGTATTAATCTCACTTTTCCCAAACAGTAATTGTGATTGATAAATACAGAAAGATTTCCACACTGACATTCAGTACCAATGTCTGATAGAGACTGAACCCCACCCTCACATACAGTACCAGACATTGACTCATAATGAAGGAATCCTGCTCTCACAAACTGTCCCAGAGACTGAGGTGCAGAGTGTTCCCTCCACTCGCGAACACTACCTGTGACGTACAGATACAGAACAAATCTCAGTCAGGTGAGTAGCAGAGTTTGATGGGTACGACATGGATTCCACAATCAGCTTCTCTGCGCCAGATAATCAGATGCAGTCGACACGTGGTGTCTATGTTGGTTTAACAAGGGTTTTACACAAGAACAGGAACACATTTACACAATATCAGGGTATAAGACGTAGGAGCAGAAGTAGACCATTCACCCCATCGAATATGCTACTTATTTCAATGAGATCATGCTTGATCTGATATATGACGTGTTATGAACTCATACGGTGGCACGTTGTCACAGTGGCTACCTCACAGCGCCAGCGATCCGGGTTCAATTCCAGCCTTTGGTCACTGACTGTGTGGAGTTTGCACTTTCTCTCCGTGTCTGTGTGGGTTTCCTCCGGGTGCTGCGATTTCCTCGCACAGTCCAAATGTGTGCGGGTTAGGTGGACTGTCCATGCTAAATTGCCCCTTAGTGTTCAGAAAGTTGGGTGGTGTTACAGGGATGTGGTAGGGACACAGAGGCTCTTTCAGAGGGTCGGTGCCGAGTCGATGGGCCGAATTGCCTCCTTTTACATTTTAATGATTTCATGATAATCCTCATGCCCACTTTCCCGTCTTTCTATCTCTAGATTTCATGATGAACCTTTAAAACCAACATTCAAACCAAGCCTCAGGTACCAGTAACTCCTCAATGGTCGTTCATTTCCCGGCTGTCAATCATTTGGTCAGTCTGAGGAAGTCACTTCCTGGAAATGTCATACATTGAAACAGTTCTAAAGTAAATTAAGTCGCTCTAGTCCCTGATGAACATAGGCTGCTTTCCCCTTTGAGGGTGAGATCTGACTGGTGGTGATTTAACCTGAGGTTCACCATACCTCAGGCGAGGAGCAATAATAATAATAAGAAGAAGAATCGCTTATTGTCACAAGTTGGCTTCAATGAAATTACTGTGAAAAGCCCCGAGTCGCCACATTCCGGCGCCTGTTCGGGAAGGCTGCAACGGGAATTGTGAGAAGGCGGGGTTTTCATGATTCAGTTCTGGCATAACCATGTGATCTGAATCTAATTCATCTGGTTTTCCTTCTGCTAATCTGGTCTCACAATGGGGCAAACCTCACTGATTGGATAGACGAGTGATCGTTCTTCAGTCTTGTCATGGCCGGACCCGCTGAATATGGAGGCATATCCTGTGTGGCAGGATTTAGCTCCAACTCAATCTATAATTTTGTGGATGATAGCACTGTGGTAGGTCGTATCGCAAACAATGACGAATCAAGTACAGAAGGTAGATAAATGACATGGTTGCATAGTGCACTGTCATGAATGAAATGAAATGAAAAGAAATGAAATGAAAATCGCTTATTGTCACGAGTAGGCTTCAATGAAGTTACTGTGAAAAGCCCCAAGTCGCCACATTCCGTCGCCTGTTCGGGGAGGCTGGTACGGGAAACGAACCGTGCTGCTGGCCTGCCTTGGTCTGCTTTAAAAGCCAGAGATTTAGCCTAGTGTGCTAAACCAGCCCCTGTCATGTGAGTGTACCTTCAAGACTGGATGTTTAAGCAATGTACATTTAAGAAAACAGTGATGTCAGACAGTGGGTGGAGCTGGGCTTTAGGTTAGCCATTTTGCAGGTTTTTAGTTTCAGTTTTAAAAGCACCTTGTGTGTGTCTGTGTGTTTCCAGAGAGCTGCAAGTTTGAAAAGAGCTTGGGAGTGTCTGTGTTTGCAGGGCGCTGGATCTCTGGCATAAAAGACCATCTCGGGATCATTTGGGTGATTTAAATTCATAATTGTAAAGCCCTTAACATGATGTGATTCTGTTTGAAGGTGTTAAGTCGCTTGGAAGTTTGAAGGAACATTTTAATGAATTATTTACTGTTGCAATATTTTCTGAGTTATCTTTGAAGTAAGGGGTGTTAAGAGATCCAATGTTTATTGAAGATGTTAAGTTGAGTTCATGGAATAAACAGTGTTTGGTGTTTAAAAACCCACGTGTCCATAATTGTAATGCCATACCTAGGGAAAAAGCCGAGTGCTAGGAAAAGCAACAAATCAATTAAAGGGAGAGGTTGGTTGAACTCCATGATACATTTTGGGGTTCTGAAAACGCCTCGCCCATAACAATTGGGGGCTCGTCCGGAATAAAAGTCTGTCGATTGGATTGGCTTTTGTGAACTTAAAGACAGTGAAGGATTGTTGCTTTTCCGGTGTGGTATTTTAGTTTAAGTGGGGAGAGTGTTGTGAACAATGGCTCTTTCAGAGGCTCAGAAGTTTTTGGGGGTGGAGAATGTCACACGTAGTACTTTACGGTCAGAAACGAAAAGCAGACTGTTAGATTTGGCAAGGATATTGCAGTTAACATTACCTGACAAAATGCGGAAAAGATGCGGTGGTCAAGCATTTACAGTTGCCTGAGATAAGGTTTGACTCATTGGAAACGGCAAAAATTCAGTTGCAAATTAAACAAATGGAACATGAGAAAGAATTCAAGCGGCTTGCATACGAGAGTGAGAGAGAGGAACAAGAAAGAGAGAGAGAGGAAAAAGAAAGAGAAAGAGAGAGAGGAAAAAGAAAAGGAGAGAGAAGAAAGGAGAAAATCAAGAATAGCCCGAGCAGAACAAAAAGAAAAAGAAAGGGAGATACAGATCAGGGAAAAAGATAAAGAGAGGGAGTTTGAACATCAGAAAATGGCCATGAACCATGACAATCAGTTAAAATTGGCAGACGTAAAGTGAAACAGACAGCTGGATGATAGCCATGAAGATAGTGAGTATGGACTTCCGGGTGCGGCGATGACCAGCTGAGTCGGACATTTCGGCAGCTCCCGGTGAAACTGACTTTTGGGCTCTTGATAGGAGCCCCAACGGCAATTTTGACGGCTAAAAACACTGTGCGGTAAACCAGAAGGGAATCCCCCCTGGATACGGATGGAAAAAGGAGGAGAAAGTGGCCGGATTGCAGTGGATCCTTTAGAACAGCGGCAAGGAAGGCAAGCAAAATCCAAGATGGCGTCGGAAGGTGGCAGTTTAACATGGGGCCCTGAACAACAGGAGTTCTTGAAATGCTGTGTGGAAGAGCTCAAAAAGGAAATGAAGAAAGAGCTGTTGGCCCCGATACTACAGGCGATCGAAGGGTTAAAGGAGGAACAAAAGACCCAGGAGCGGGAGCTCCGGGTCGTGAAGGCAAAGGCAGCCGAGAATGAGGATGACATACAGGGCCTGGTGGTGAAGACGGAGACGCATGAGGCACATCAGAAACGATGTGTGGAAAGGTTGGAGGCACTGGAGAACAATGCAAGGAGGAACAACCTGAGGATTCTTGGTCTTCCTGAAGGTGTGGAGGGAGCGGATGTCGGGGCATATGTGAGCATGATGCTGCACTCGTTAATGGGAGCGGAGGCCCCGGCGGGCCCGTTGGAGGTGGAGGGAGCATACCGAGTGATGGCGCGAGGACCGAGAGCAGGAGAAATTCCCAGAGCCATAGTGGTGAGATTCCTCCGTTTTCAGGATAAAGAAATGGTCCTTAGATGGGCAAAGAAAACTCGGAGCAGTAAATGGGAGAACGCGGTGATCCGCGTCTATCAAGACTGGAGTGCGGAGGTGGCGAGAAGCAGGGCGAGCTTTAATCGGGCCAAGGCGGTGCTTCATAAAAAGAAGATACAATTTGGAATGCTGCAAACGGCAAGACTGTGGGTCACATATCGAGGAAGGCACCACTACTTTGAGACGGCGGATGAAGCGTGGACTTTTATTGTGGAAGAAAAACTGGAATGAGCGGGTTATTAAAAAGAAAGTTTGAACAAAGTGGTGGGGCGAATGTGGGGGGTGAAGAGGGGGGTTAAAAAGGGGGGAAAGAGGAGTTTTATGTACTAATCCTGCGATGTGGTAACTTTTCTCTCTTCCACAGGTGGTGATGGGGGGAGGTGGAGGAGATGGGGCGTTGGCCATTGGGGGCGGGGCCAAGGGAGAAGCGCGGGCTTGGTTCCCGCGCTATGATAATCATGGCGGGAATAGAGAAGCAGGAAGGAGGGGGCATCACACGGTGCGAGCCGAGGTCACGGGGGGAAGCCGAGGTCGGCCAGAGTTTGCTGACTTCTGGGAGCAACATGGGGGGAGTAATTACGCTAGCGGGGGATCCAGCGGGGGAGGGGGGTGGGAGGGGGAATTACTGGGTTGCTGCTGCTGGGGAGAGGGGGGAGCTGGTATGGGAGGGGATGGGCGGGGGGGGGGGGGGGGGGCACCGCCTGGGGGAGATACAGCTGCGTGGGAACCGGGTGAGGAGCTGGAAAAAGGGGATGGCTAATCGACAAGGGGGGGGGGGGTAGGAAGCCCCCCAACCCGGCTGATCACGTGGACCGTGAGAGGGCTGAACGGGCCGATAAAGAGGGCACGGGTACTCGCACACCTCAAGAAACTTAAGGCAGATGTGGTTATGTTACAGGAAACGCACCTGAAACTGATAGACCAGGTTAGGCTACGCAAAGGATGGGTGGGGCAGGTGTTCCATTCGGGGCTAGATGCGAAAAACAGGGGGGTGGCTATATTAGTGGGGAAGCGGGTAATGTTCGAGGCAAAAACTATAGTGGCGGATAACGGGGGCAGATACGTGATGTTGAGTGGCAAACTACAGGGGGAGACGGTGGTTTTGGTAAACGTATATGCCCCGAACTGGGATGATGCCAATTTTATGAGGCGGATGCTAGGACGCATTCCGGACCTAGAGATGGGAAAGCTGATAATGGGGGGAGATTTTAATACGGTGTTGGAACCAGGGCTGGATAGGTCGAAGTCCAGGACTGGAAGGAGGCCGGCAGCAGCCAAGGTACTTAAAGATTTTATGGAGCAGATGGGAGGTTTGGACCCGTGGAGATTTAGCAGACCTAGGAGTAAGGAGTTCTCGTTTTTCTCCTATGTCCATAAAGTCTACTCGCGAATAGACTTTTTTGTGCTGGGAAGCGCGTTGATCCCGAAGGTGAGGGGAACGGAGTATACGGCTATAGCCATTTCGGATCATGCTCCACACTGGGTGGACTTGGAGATAGGGGAGCAAACAGGAGGGCGCCCACCCTGGAGAATGGACATGGGACTAATGGCAGATGAGGGGTGTGTCTAAGGGTGAGGGGGTGCATTGAAAAGTACTTGGAACTCAATGATAATGGGGAGGTCCAGGTGGGAGTGGTCTGGGAGGCGCTGAAGGCGGTGGTTAGAGGGGAGCTGATATCAATAAGGGTACATAAAGGGAAGCAGGAGAGTAAGGAACGGGAGCGGTTGCTGCAAGAACTTTTGAGGGTGGACAGACAATATGCGGAAGCACCGGAGGAGAGACTGTACAGGGAAAGGCAAAGGCTACATGTAGAATTTGACTTGCTGACTACGGGCACTGCAGAGGCACAATGGAGGAAGGCACAGAGTGTACAGTACGAATATGGGGAGAAGGCGAGCAGGTTGCTGGCACACCAATTGAGGAAAAGGGGAGCAGCGAGGGAAATAGGGGGAGTGAGGGATGAGGAAGGAGAGATGGAGCGGGGAGCGGAGAGATTGAATGGAGTGTTCAAGACATTTTATAAAAAATTATATGAAGCTCAACCCCCGGATGGGAGGGAGAGAATGATGGGCTTTCTGGATCGGCTGGAATTTCCCAAGGTGGAAGAGCAGGAAAGGGTAGGACTGGGAGCACAGATCGAGGTAGAAGAAGTGGTGAAAGGAATTAGGAGCATGCAGGCGGGAAAGGCCCCGGGACTGGATGGATTCCCAGTCGAATTCTATAGAAAATATGTGGACTTGCTCGCCCCAGTATTGACGAGGACCTTTAATGAGGCAAAGGAAAGGGGACAGCTGCCCCCAACTATGTCTGAAGCAACGATATCGCTTCTCTTATAGAAGGAAAAGGACCCGCTACAATGCGGGTCCTATAGACCTATTTCCCTCCTAAATGTAGATGCCAAGATCCTGGCCAAGGTAATGGCAATGAGAATAGAGGAATGTGTCCCGGGGGTGGTCCACGAGGTCCAAACTGGGTTTGTGAAGGGGAGACAGCTGAACACGAATATACGGAGGCTGTTAGGGGTAATGATGATGCCCCCACCAGAGGGGGAAACGGAGATAGTAGTGGCGATGGATGCCGAGAAAGCATTTGATAGAGTGGAGTGGGATTATTTGTGGGAGGTGTTGAGGAGATTTGGTTTTGGAGAGGGGTATGTTAGATGGGTGCAGCTGTTGTATAGGGCCCCGATGGCGAGCGTGGTCACGAATGGACGGGGATCTGCATATTTTCGGCTCCATAGAGGGACAAGGCAGGGATGCCCTCTGTCCCCATTATTGTTTGCACTGGCGATTGAGCCCCTGGCGATAGCGTTGAGGGGTTCCAAGAAGTGGAGGGGAGTACTTAGAGGAGGAGAAGAACACCGGGTATCTTTGTATGCGGACGATTTGTTACTATATGTGGCAGACCCGGCGGAGGGGATGCCAGAAATCTATAGAAAGATAGTCTATAGAAAATACAGCACAGAACAGGCCCTTCGGCCCACGATGTTGTGCCGAACCTTTGTCCTAGATTAATCATAGATTATCATTGAATTTACAGTGCAGAAGGAGGCCATTCGGCCCCTTGAGTCTGCACCGGGTCTTGGAAAGAGCACCCTACCCAAACTCAACACCTCCACCCAACACCAAGGGCAATTTGGACATTAAGGGCAATTTATCATTGGCCAATTCACCTAACCCGCACATCTTTGGACTGTGGGAGGAAACCGGAGCACCCGGAGGAAACCCACGCAAACACGGGGAGGACGTGCAGACTCCGCACAGACAATGACCCAATCCGGAATCGAACCTGGGACCATGGAGCTGTGAAGCAATTGTGCTATGCACAATGCTACCGTGCTGCCCTTAAGAACAAATAAATCTACACTATATCATTTTACCGTAATCCATGTACCTATCCAATAGCTGTTTCCGACTCAACTACTTCCACAGGCAGTGCATTCCATGCCCCCACTACTCTCTGGGTAAAGAACCTACCTCTGATATCCCTCCTATATCTTCCACCTTTCACCTTAAATTTATGTCCCCTTGTAATGGTGTGTTCCACCCGGGGAAAAAGTCTCTGACTGTCTACTCTATCTATTCCCCTGATCATCTTATAAACCTCTATCAAGTCGCCCCTCATCCTTCTCCGCTCTAATGAGAAAAGGCCTAGCACCCTCAACCTTTCCTCGTAAGACCTACTCTCCATTCCAGGCAACATCCTGGTAAATCTTCTTTGCACCTTTTCCAGAGCTTCCACATCTTTCCTAAAATGAGGCGACCAGAACTGTACACAGTACTCCAAATGTGGCCTTACCAAAGTTTTGTACAGCTGCATCATCACCTCACGACTCTTAAATTCAATCCCTCTGTTAATGAACGCGAGCACACCATAGGCCTTCTTCACAGCTCTATCCACTTGAGTGGCAACTTTCAAAGATGTATGAACATAGACCCCAAGATCTCTCTGCTCCTCCACATTGCCAAGAACTCTACCGTTAACCCTGTATTCCGCATTCATATTTGTCCTTCCAAAATGGACAACCTCACACTTTTCAGGGTTAAACTCCATCTGCCACTTCTCAGCCCAGCTCTGCATCCTATCTATGTCTCTTTGCAGCCGACAACAGCCCTCCTTACTATCCACAACTCCACCAATCTTTGTATCGTCTGCAAATTTACTGACCCACCCTTCAACTCCCTCATCCAAGTCATTAATGAAAATCACAAACAGCAGAGGACCCAGAACTGATCCCTGCGGTACGCCACTGGTAACTCGGATCCAGGCTGAATATTTGCCATCCACCACCACTCTCTGACTTCTATCGGTTAGCCAGTTTGTTATCCAACTGGCCAAATTTCCCACTATCCCATGCCTCCTTAGTTTCTGCATAAGCCTACCATGGGGAACTTTATCAAATGCCTTACTAAAATCCATGTACACTACATCCACTGCTTTACCTTCATCCACATGCTTGGTCACCTCCTCAAAGAATTCAATAAGATTTGTTAGGCAAGACCTACCCCTCACAAATCCGTGCTGACTATCCCTAATCAAGCAGTGTCTTTCCAGATGCTCAGAAATCCTATCCTTCAGTACCCTTTCCATTACTTTGCCTACCACCGAAGTAAGACTAACTGGCCTGTAATTCCCAGGGTTATCCCTAGTTCCTTTTTTGAACAGGGGCACGACATTCGCCACTCTCCAATCCCCTGGTACCACCCCTGTTGACAGTGAGGATGAAAAGATAATTGCCAACGGCTCTGCAATTTCATCTCTTGCTTCCCATAGAATCCTTGGATATATCCCGTCAGGCCCGGGGGACTTGTCTATCCTCAAGTTTTTCAAAATGCCCAACACATCTTCCTTCCTAACAAGTATTTCCTCGAGCTTACCAATCTGTTTCACACTGTCCTCTCCAACAATATCGCCCCTCTCATTTGTAAATACAGAAGAAAAGTACTCATTCAAGACCTCTCCTATCTCTTCAGACTCAATACACAATCTCCCGCTACTGTCCTTGATTGGACCTACCCTCGCTCTAGTCATTCTCATATTTCTCACATATGTGTAAAAGGCCTTGGGGTTTTCCTTGATCCTACCCGCCAAAGATTGTTCATGCCCTCTCTTAGCTCTCCTAATCCCTTTCTTCAGTTCCCTCCTGGCTATCTTGTATCCCTCCAATGCCCTGTCTGAACCTTGTTTCCTCAGCCTTACATAAGTCACCTTTTTCCTCTTAACAAGACATTCAACCTCTCTTGTCAACCATGGTTCCCTCACTCGACCATCTCTTCCCTGCCTGACAGGGACATACATATCAAGGACACGTAGCACCTGTTCCTTGAACAAGTTCCACATTTCACTTGTGTCCTTCCCTGCCAGCCTATGTTCCCAACTTATGCACTTCAATTCTTGTCTGACAACATCGTATTTACCCTTCCCCCAATTGTAAACCTTGCCCTGTTGCACGTACCTATCCCTCTCCATTACTAAAGTGAAAGTCACAGAATTGTGGTCACTATCTCCAAAATGCTCCCCCACTAACAAATCTATCACTTGCCCTGGTTCATTACCAAGTACTAAGTCCAATATTGCCCCTCCTCTGGTCGGACAATCTACATACTGTGTTAGAAAAGCTTCCTGGACACACTGCACAAACACCACCCCATCCAAACTATTTGATCTAAAGAGTTTCCACTCAATATTTGGGAAGTTAAAGTCACCCATGACTACTACCCTGTGACTTCTGCACCTTTCCAAAATCTGTTTCCCAATCTGTTCCTCCACATCTCTGCTACTATTGGGGGGCCTATAGAAAACTCCTAACAAGGTGACTGCGCCTTTCCTATTTCTGACTTCAACCCATACTACCTCAATAGGGTGATACTCCTCGAACTTCCTTTCTGCAGCTGTTATACTATCTCTAAATAATAATGCCACCCCCCCCCCACCTCTTTTACCACCCTCCCTAATCATATTGAAACATCTGTAACCAGGGACCTCCAACAACCATTTCTGCCCCTCTTCTATCCAAGTTTCCGTGATGGCCACCACATCGTAGTCCCAAGTACCGATCCATGCCTTAAGTTCACCCACCTTATTCCTGATGCTTCTTGCGTTGAAGTATACACACTTCAACCCATCTCCGTGCCTGCAAATACTCTCCTTTGTCAGTGTTCCCTTCCCCACTGCCTCATTACACGCTTTGGCGTCCTGAATATCGACTACCTTAGTTGCTGGACTACAAATCCGGTTCCCATTCCCCTGCCAAATTAGTTTAAACCCTCCCGAAGAGTACTAGCAAACCTCCCTCCCAGGATATTGGTGCCCCTCTGGTTCAGATGCAACCCGTCCTGCTTGTACAGGTCCAACCTTCCCCAGAATGCGCTCCAATTATCCAAATACCTGAAGCCCTCCCTCCTACACCATTCCTGCAGCCACGTGTTCAACTGCACTCTCTCCCTATTCCTAGCCTCGCTATCACGTGGCACCGGCAACAAACCAGAGATGACAACTCTGTCTGTCCTGGCTTTCAACTTCCAGCCTAACTCCCTAAACTTGTTTATTACCTCCACACCACTTTTCCTACCTATGTCGTTGGTACCAATGTGCACCACGACTTCTGGCTGCTCACCCTCCCCCTTAAGGATCCTGAAGACACGATCCGAGACATCCCTGGCCCTGGCACCCGGGAGGCAACATACCTTCCGGGAGTCTCGCTCGCGACCACAGAATCTCCTATCTATTCCCCTAACCATTGAATCTCCTACAACTATTGCTTTTCTATTCTCCCCCCTTCCCTTCTGAGCCCCAGAGCCAGACTCCGTGCCAGAGACCTGACCGCTAGGGCCTTCCCCCGGTAGGTCATCCCCCCCAACAGCATCCAAAACGGTATACTTGTTTTGAAGGGGAACGGCCACGAGGGATCCCTGCACTGTCTGCCTGTTTGTTTTTTTCCCCCTGACTGTAACCCAGCTATTCTTGTCCAGTACCTTGGGTGTGGTTACCTCCCTGTAACTCTTCTCAATCACCCCCTCTGCCTCCCGGATGATCCGAAGTTCATCCAGCTTCAGCTCCAGTTCCCTAACACGGTCTTTGAGGAGCTGAAGTTGGGTGCACTTCCCGCAGGTATAGTCAGTGGGGACACCGGTGGTATCCCTCACCACCCACATCCTACAGGAGGAGCATGTAACTGGCCTAGCCTCCATCCCCTCTTACCTTACAGAATATAGCTGCTGTGTGGACTAACTAGATCTCCGCCCTCCGACTCTGCTCCCAGTCAGCTACACTTCCTGTAAACTCCTGGCTCTCTTCTCGCTCTTTGCGGAAATGTCGGAAACAAAATGAAAGGAGCACCTTACTCCCTCCTCACCTAACTCCCTCGGTCATCAAACTCTCACTATCGCACTCAAAAAGCACCAAATTCAGCACTCCCTCGGTCACCAAACTCTCACTATCGCACTCAAAAAGCACCAAATTCAGCACTCAGTGCAAACAAAGTCTGCACTGTAGGGGATCACTTTTATACTGTGAATCTAGCCTCTGAAAAACTGGCCTAATCCAATTAACTAATTAACAAGCTCCAGCTGCAAGTGCCTAGAAGTAGAAGCCTGTTTAAAGCTGATTGAAAATTCACCTTCTTCTAAACCAAACAGCAACTTTTAAGTTAATTAAATAAAAGAAAGACTAAACTTTAGATAAAAATGAAGCCTTATACTCCCTCGGTCACCAAACTCTCACTATCGCACTCAAAAAGCACCAAATTCAGCACTCAGTGCAAAACTAATGCGAATACTTGGGGAGTTTGGGGATTTTTCAGGGTATAAATTGAACATGGGGAAAAGTGAGTTGTTTGTGGTGCATCCAGGGGAGCAGAGTAGAGAAATAGAGGACCTACCGTTGAGGAAGGTAACAAGGGACTTTCGTTACCTGGGGATCCAGATAGCCAGGAATTGGGGCACATTGCATAGGTTAAATTTAACGCGGTTGGTGGAACAAATGGAGGAGGATTTCAAGAGATGGGATATGGTATCCCTGTCACTGGCAGGGAGGGTGCAGGCGGTTAAGATGGTGGTCCTCCCGAGATTCCTCTTTGTGTTTCAGTGCCTCCTGGTGGTGATCACGAAGGCTTTTTTTAAAAGGATCGAAAAGAGCATCATGGGTTTTGTGTGGGCCGGGAAGACCCCGAGAGTGAGGAAGGGATTCTTACAGCGTAGCAGGGATAGGGGGGGGGGGGGGGGGGGGCTGGCACTACCGAGCCTAAGTGAGTATTATTGGGCCGCTAATATTTCAATGGTGAGTAAGTGGATGGGAGAGGAGGAGGGAGCGGCGTGGAAGAGATTAGAGAGGGCGTCCTGTAGGGGGACTAGCCTACAGGCTATGGTGACAGCCCCATTGCCGTTCTCACCGAGGAACTACACCACAAGCCCGGTGGTGGTGGCTACACTGAAGATTTGGGGACAGTGGAGACGGCATAGGGGAAAGACTGGAGCCTTGGCGGGGGGGGGGGGTCCCCGATAAGAAACAACCATAGGTTTGCCCCGGGGGGAATGGATGGGGGATATGGAATGTGGCAAAGAGCAGGAATAACGCAACTGAAAGATCTGTTTGTGGATGGGAAGTTCGCGAGTCTGGGAGCGCTGACCGAGAAATATGGGTTGCCCCAAGGGAATGCATTCAGGTATATGCAACTGATGGCTTTTGCAATGCAACAAGTGAGGGAATTCCCGCAGCTCCCGACACAAGGGGTGCAGGACAGAGTGATCTCAAAGACATGGGTGGGGGATGGTAAGGTGTCAGATATATATAGGGAAATGAGGGACGAAGGGGAGACTATGGTACATGAACTAAAAGGGAAATGGGAAGAAGAGCTGGGGGAGGAGATCGAGGAGGGGCTGTGGGCGGATGCCCTAAGCAGGGTAAACTCGTCGTCCTCGTGTGCCAGGCTAAGCCTGATTCAGTTTAAGGTATTACACAGGGCGCATATGACTGGAGCACGGCTCAGTAAATTTTTGGGGGTGGAGGATAGGTGTGCGAGGTGCTCGAGAAGCCCAGCGAATCATACCCATATGTTTTGGTCATGCCCGGCACTACAGGGGTTTTGGAAGCGGGTGACAAAGGTGCTTTCAAAAGTAGTAGGGGTCCGGGTCGAACCAAGCTGGGGGTTGGCTATATTTGGGGTTGCACAAGAGCCGGGAGTGCAGGAGGCGAGAGAGGCCGATGTTTTGGCCTTTGCGTCCCTAGTAGCCCGGCGTAGGATATTGCTAATGTGGAAAGAAGCCAAGCCCCCGGGGGTGGAGACCTGGATAAATGACATGGCAGGGTTTATAAAGCTAGAGCGGATTAAGTTTGTTCTAAGGGGGTCGGCTCAAGGGTTCACCAGGCGGTGGCAACCATTCGTCGAATACCTCGCAGAAAGATAGATGGAATGGAAAAAAGAAGGCAGCAGCAGCAGCCCAGGATCGGGGGGGGGGGGGGGGGGAGTGGGGGGGGGGGGGGGAAGAGGAACCAGAAGGACTCTCAGGGTTATTAATATACACTGTATAATATGTATAGGTCGTTGCTACAGATAACTTTATATTGGACTGTTAAATTATATTTTTGGAGAGTGTTACTTGTGATAAGGCAGTTGCCAATTAGGGTTAGTTTTCATTTTTGTTATTTATTATTTATTCATTTTCTGTTTATAAAATAGGTCATTGTTATTTGTGTTGTTATAATATTGTGTAAAGGATGCACAATGTACTGTGTTGGTTGACCAAAAATTTTCAATAAAATATATTTTTTTAAAAGATAGTGAGTATGACTGTCATAGTCGAAGGCTTGGTAAGAATCTATTTAAATATGTCCAAGCATTGCCAAGGCTTGGCGAGAAGGAGGTGGAAGCCTTTTTCATTTCATTTGAGAAGGTAGCTAAACAAATGAAATGGCTGCAGGACATCTGGGTGTTACTGATTCAAACAAAGCTGGTAGGCCGAGCGAGTGAAGTGTTTGCATCACTACCGGATGAGGTATCTGGAACGTATGAGGAGGTGAAGAAACCCATCTTGAGTGTATATGAGCTAATGCCTGAAGCTTACAGACAAAGGTTTAGAAATTTAAGGAAAGAATTTGGTCAAACATACATGGAGTTTGAAAGGCTCAAACAGAGTAATTTTGATTGGTGGATAAGGGCTTTGAAAATAGAACAAAGATATGAAGCTCTCAGAGAAATAATACTTTTGGAGGAGTTTAAAAATTCAATTCCTGATCTAGTGAGAACTCATGTGGAAGAACAGGGGGTTAAAACTGCGAGATTAGCAGCGGAAACGGCAGATGATTATGAATTAGTTCAAAAATCAAAGATTGGTTTCCGACATTAGTTTCAGCCGGTGAGGGATAGAAACTGGGGACATGAGAAATACTTAAGTGGTAAAGGTAAAGGTGATCTGATGGGAGACAATAAAGAAAGTGTACCTCAAATTTAAAAATAAATCCAGGAAGTTGGAAAAGAAATGAAAAGTTTCAAATGTTTTCACTGTAATAAATTAGGCCATGTAAAGTCACAGTGTTGGTGGTTGAAGAAAAGCACTGAGAGGGCTGATGTGGTAAAGGAGGATAAGACGGTGGGGTTTGTTAGAGTGGTAAAGGAAAGCCCAAGGGAAGCGAAGGAGGTGCAAACAATTGTACAGCCTGTTCACGAAGTAATTGTTAAGAAGGCCAGATATATTAAAACAATTTACTTGTGTGGGTAAAGTTTACTCATGTGTATCAGGAGGAGCAGGTAATGAAGTCACAATTTTAAGAGATACAGGGGCTAGTCAATCTTTAATGGTAAGAGATGAGGAATCATGTAGTTTGGGAAGAATGTTGCCAGAAAAGGTGGTGATATGTGGAATTCAGGGTGAGAGGAGTAGCGTTCCATTATATAAGGTAATGTTGGAAAGTCCAATGAAGGGTGGTGAAGTGGTAGTAGGAGTAATAGATAAACTATCTTGTCCAGGAATACAGTTTATCTTGGGTAATGATATAGCTGGATCGCAGGTGGGAGTGATGCCTACTGTGGTTGATAAGCCAGTGGAAAATCAGTCAACTGAAGAGTTGACGGACGAATATCCTGGAAGTATTCAGGGTTGTGTAGTAACAAGGTCGCAAAGTCACAGGTTAAGACAAGAGGAGAAATCAAAGAGTGAAGATGAAGTTGAAGTGCAATAATCAGAAACGATTTTTGATCAGCTGGTTGAAAAAGAACAAGAACAGGTGGAGGATGAGGCGGATATTTTTAGTTCCGGAAAATTGGCGGAGTTACAACAGAAAGCTGTAGAAATAAAACGGATATATCAGAAAGCATATACGGAAGAGGAATCTGAGAGTATACCAGAGTGTTATTACCGGAAAAATGATGTCCTGATGAGAAAATAGAGACCTTTACATATGCAGGCGGATGAAAAGTGGGCAGAGGTTCATCAAGTAGTATTGCCGGTAGGGTATACAGAGGAGGTGTTGCGAGTTGCACATGAGGTACCAGTGGAGATCATTTGGGAAAAAGGACAACTCAAGTTAAAATCCAGAAAACAAATTTTGGCCTGGACTATATAAAGATGTAGTTACATTTTCTCAATTATGTCGCACATGTCAAGTGACAGAGAAACCTCAAGCAGTGATGTAACCAGCGCCCTTAATACCCAGCCCAGCATTTGAGGAACCTTTTACAAGGGACTTAACCGATTGTGTAGGACCGCTTCCTAAAACAAAAAATGGGAATCAATATCTTTTGACTGTAATGGATGTGTCTACTAGGTTTGCAGAGGCCATTCTAGTACGTAATATTACAGCTAAATGGATGAACGTAAATGAAAATCGCTTATTGCCACAAGTAGGCTTCAATGAAGTTACTGTGAAAAGCCCCTTGTCGCAACATTCCGGCGCCTGTTCGGGTAGCCTGGTATGGGAATTGAACAGTGCTGCTGGCCAGCCTTGGTCTGCTTTAAAGGCCATCCCTTTAGCGCTGTGCTAAACCAACTCCTGGCTGATTGTGGAGGAGTTACTTAAGTTTTTTACTAGATATGGACTACCCACAGAAATTCAATCGGATCAAGGAACGAATTTTACTTCAAAGTTATTCAAAGAAGTTATGGATACCTTCGGAGTAAAACAATTTAAATAAACTGCGTACCATCCAGAATCGCAGGGAGCGTTAGAAAGGTGGCATCAGACATTAAAGACAATGTTGAGGGCGTATTATCAAGATTTTCCAGAGGATTGGGGTAAAGGAATCCCATTCGTATTGTTTGCAATTAGGGATGCACCTAATGAGTCCACCAAATTTAGTCCTTTAGAACTAATTTTGGTCATTACACTATTTGGAAATTACACTATTGGATTCCGTGTCAAATTTTAGGGAACGATGAAATAGAGCAGGCGAATTGGCTAGACAACATTTGAAAGCTGCACAAAATGTGATGAAACGGGTAGCGGACAAGAAACCAAAGTTTGTAGTTTTGCCAGTGGGGATAAAGTTTTAGTGTTGTTACCAGTGGTAGGGGAGCCTTTAAAAGCTAGGTTTTGTGGACAGTATCAGATTGAAAGGAAATTAAGTGAGGTGAATTATGTGGTAAAAACACCAGATAGAAGGAAGACTCACCGAGTGTGTCATGTGACTATGCTTAAAAGGTACTTTGAAAGGGAAGGGGAGAAAAAGGTTTTAATGATTCTAACTCAAAGTGACGAACCAAATCCAGATGACTGTGAATTTGACATACCTCAAATTAAATTGGAAAATGAGGATGTTCTTAAAAATTGGGATGAATTGTGAAGTTACCTGCCAGAGGAAAAACGAACTGACCTGAAAGAGTTATTGATATCATATGGGCAAGTTTGTAGAGATAAATTGGGAAGTACTAAAATGGCTATACATGATGTAGATGTGGGAAATGCTGTTCCGATCAAACACATCCATATACACTTAATCCTTTAAAATTGGCACAGGTTTACAGAGAGATTGAGGGTATGCTGAAGAATGGCATAATTGAAGTGGGGTGCAGCCAATGGAGCTCACCCATAGTGATGGTACCTAAACCAGACGGTACCCAACGGTTGGGTGTGGACTACAGAAAGACGAATGCAGTTACAAGAACGGACTCTTATCCTATCCCACCATTGAGGGATTGCATTGAGAAAGTGGGACAATCTGCTTTTACTTCCAATTTCCAGACATGGAAAGAACATTTAAAGCATCGTATGGAGTTCTTCGATCGACTTCAGGAGGAAGGTTTGGTGATAAACCTACGCGAAAGTGAATTTGGAGAAGCCCAATTCACTTTCCTTGCGGAGTTTCCGATACCCTCAAGACGAAGGGAAATAATGTGATTTCTTAGCATGAGTGGATTTGATTGAACAGCTTTTTGGCATGATTACTCCACTGATGGAATTTCTGAAGAACCGTAAAAAAATTCATTGGACAGCGAACTTTCAACAGGCATTTGGCTGCCTGAAAGCTGTGATCACCAATGTTCCTGTATTGGAGAATTGCAAGGGACTCTGTGGTCAGATTGAACTAAAGTATCTGATTCTAAAGGGAAATGCCGAGGAGTAGAGGAATGGATGGATCGTGCAGAGACTTTTTTCAAAGAGACTGTCAATCGAGAAGGATTGCGGTTGGAGGAAGAAGAACAAAGAAAAATGGACTATGTTATTATACCTGTTTGAGTGTGTTGTTTTCTTTAAATGAAAATGTATATTTACTGTGTACATTTTTTTTACAGAATTTACAGTGCAGAAGGAGGCCATTCGGCCCATCGAGTCTGCACCGGCTCTTGGAAAGAGCACCCTACCCAAGGTCCACACCTCCACCCTATCCCCATAACCCAGTAACCCCACCCTACACTAAGGGCAATTTTGGACACCATGGGCAGTTTAGCATGGCCAATCCACCAAACCCGCACATCTTTGGACTGTGGGAGGAAACCGGAGAACCAGGAGGAAACCCACGCACACACGGGGAGGATGTGCAGACTCCGCACAGACAGTGACCCAAGCCGGAATCGAACCTGGGACACTGGAGCTGTGAAGCATTTGTGCTAACCACTATGCTACCGTGCTGCCCAAGAAAGAAAGAAAATCGCTTATTGTCACAAGTAGGCTTCAAATGAAGTTACTGTGAAAAGCCCCTAGTCGCCACATTCCAGCGCCTGTCCGGAGAGGCTGGTATGGGAATTGAACCGTGCTGTTGGCCTGCCATGGTCTGCTTTCAAAGCCAGCGACTTAGCCCTGTGCTAAAGAGACTTTCTTAGTGGAATGTGCAAAAGTGAAAAATTAAACCATCTTGAAGTTGATGGTTTATTTTTTTTCTTGGGGGGAGGTGTCATGCGAGAGTGCCTTTAATAACTGGATGTTTAAGCAATGTACCTTTAAGAAAACAGTGATGTCATAGAGTGGGTGGAGCTCAGCTCAGTTCAGCCATTTTGCAGTCTGTGTTTTGGCAGGTTTTTAGTTTCAGTTTAAAAGCTGTGTCTGCGTGTTTCCAGAGAGCTGCAAGTTTTGCAGTTTGGTTTTGCTGAGAGCAGCTAAAAAAGTGCCTGGCTGGTTTTGCTGAGAGCAGTTTAAAAGTAGAAAGCAAATTTGCGACAGTCTCTGCCATTCTACAAAATATAAATATCCTTTAACCTGATGTGATACTGTTTAAAGGTGTTAAGTCTCTTGGAAGTTTGAAGGAACATTTGAAGGAATTATTTACTGTTGCAATATTTTCTGAGTTATCTTTCAAGTAAGGGTTCTTAAGAGATCCAATGTTTATTTAAGCTGTTAAGTTGAGTTCATGGAATAAACAGTGTTTTGTGTTTAAAAACCCACGTGTCCGTAATTGTAATATCACACCTCTGGAATAAGCCACGTGCTCGGAAAAGCAACAAATCCATTAAAGGGTGAGGTTGGTTGAACTCCATGAGACATTTTGGGGTTCTGAAAACCCCTCGCCCATAACACAAGAAATTTGGAAATGGTCAGAGACAGTTGGAATGAAATGGGATGAAACCAAATGGGTCGAGATGGGGTAGAGCCAATCATCTGAAGTTGTTGAATTCGATGTTGAGGCCGGAAGGCTGCAGCGTCCCTAACCGGAAGATGAACTTCCTGGAGTGATTCCAGGCTGGTTTTATAATGTATTCCATTGGACTCTGTTCAATTCCCCACTGAGTCGAAAATCAATCGCAATCCCGGTTGGTTGTCAGTAAATAGTTTGAATTTATCGAGTTCAGTCTGACATTTAACATTTTGTTGGGAAACTAAACGAAATATGAAGATGAATAAAAAGCTCACACTCAAAGCACCAATCACTAAATAATAACGTTAATAATAAAAAATAATAAGTTCCATTGCTGGTTGTGAGGTGGCTCTGAGATAAAGGGGTCGAGAGAGAACGAGGTGACTGCAGTCTGCCTCTTACTCTGAAAACCAGTTAGTGCGCCCTTGTAGAAAGTGGATGTGTCTGAGAACAGGAGGAAAGCAGATCATGGGCCTGTGATTGATTTTATTGAGCCGGATCTAGAAAAGTGAAGCAAACTTCTAACCAGTCGGCGCCTGTCTGAGTAACTGGCAAGGATTGACGGCTGATATTGAGACAGTTCAGAGGGAATTCGCTGCAGCAAATCCATTCTTTAGAGATGTTGGCATATTGTTTTCAGAGAGACTGTCATACTTCCTTTAATTATGATTTGTGCTTGTTTTCGTTTTGTTCAGTAATTTGGGGAATCTATTTGGAGCGGGTGCAGTTGGTCAATATCTGTGCCTCTTGCTTGTCCAGCTCCCCGGGCAGCAGCAGCTCCATTCCTATCCAGGTGTGCGGACAGAAACGGCAAACCCACATCCAGTAATACCCCACAGAGGGACAATAAGGTAATTTAACAATATCCAGTAATACCCCACAGAGGGACAATACGGATATTTAACAATATCCAGTAATACCCCACAGAGGGGCAAGAAGAAAATTTACAATATCCAGCAATACCCCACAGAGGGGCAATAAAGATATTTAACAATATCCAGTAATGCCCCACGGAGGGGCAATAAGGATATTTAACAATAGAACATAGAACATTACAGCGCAGTACAGGCCCTTCGGCCCTCGATGTTGCGCCGACCTGTGAAACCACTCTAAAGCCCATCTACACTATTCCCTTACCGTCCATATGTCTATCCAATGGCCATTTGAATGTCCTTAGTGTTGGCGAGTCCACTGCTGTTGCAGGCAGGGCATTCCACGCCCTTACTACTCTCTGAGTAAAGAACCTACCACTGACATCTGTCTTATATCTATCTCCCCTCAATTTAAAGCTATGTCCCCTCGTGCTAGACATCACCATCCGAGGAAAAAGGCTCTCACTGTCCACCCTATCCAATCCTCTGATCATCTTTTATGTCTCAATTAACTCACCTCTTAACCTTCTTCTCTCTAACGAAAACAGCCTCAAGTCCCTCAGCCTTTCCTCATACGATCTTCCCTCCATACCAGGCAACATTCTGGTAAATCTCCTCTGCACCCTTGCCAATGCTTCCACATCCTTCCTATAATGCGGCGACCAGAATTGCACGCAATACTCCAAATGCGGCCGCACTTTAGTTTTGTATAGCTGCAACATGACCTCATGGCTCCTAAACTCAATCCCTCTACCAATAAAAGCTAACACACCGTACGCCTTCTTAACAACCCTCGCAACCTGGGTGGCAACTGTCAGGGATCTATGTACATGGACACCGAGATCTCTCTGCTCATCCACACTGCCAAGAATCTTGCCATTAGCCCAGTACTCAGTCTTCCTGTCATTCCTTCCAAAATGAATCACCTCACACTTTTCTGCATTAAACTCCATTTGCCACCTCTCAGCCCAGCGCTGCAGCTTATCTATGTCCCTCTGTAATTTGTAACATCCTTCTGCACTGTCCACAACTCCACCGACGTTAGTGTCATCTTCAAATTTACTCACCCATCCTTATACGCCCTCCTCCAGGTCATTTATAAAAATGACAAACAGCAGTGGCCCCAAAACAGATCCTTGTGGTACAGCACTAGTAACTGGACTCCAGCCTGAACATTTCCCATCAACCACCACCCTTTGTCTTCTTCCAGCTAGCCAATTTCTGATCCAAACTGCTAAATCTCCCTGAATCCCATGCCTCCGTATTTTCTGCAGTAGTCTACCGTGCGGAACCTTATCAAACGCTTTATGAAATCCATATACACCACATCAACTGCTTTACCCTCATCCACCTGTTTGGTCACCTTCTCAAAGAAGTCAAGAAGGTTTGTAAGGCACGACCTACCCTTCACAAAACCGTGTTGACTATCTCTAATCAAATTATTCCTTTCCAGATGATTATACGCCCTATCTCTTATAAACCTTTCCAAGATTTTTCCTACAACAGAAGTAAGGCTCACTGGTCTCTCGTTACCGGGGCTATCGCTCCTCCTCTTCTTGAACAAGGGGACAGCATATGCTCTCCTCCAGTCTTCTGGCACTATTCCTGTAGACAAAGATGACTTAAAGATCAAGGCCAAAGGCTCAGCAATCTCCTCCCTAGCTTCCCAGAGAATCCTAGGATAAATCCCATCCGGCCCACGTGAGTTATCTATTTTCACACTTTCCAGAATTGCTAACACCTCCTTATGAATCTCAAGCCCTTCTAGTCTAATATTCTCCTCGACAACATTTTCTTTTTTCTGTGTGAATACTGACGAAAAATATTCATTTAGCAATACCCCACAGAGGGACAATAAGGATATTTAACAATATCCAGTAATTCCCTACAGAGGGGCAATCAGGATATTTAACAATATCCAGTAATACCCCCACAGAGGGACAATGAGGATATTTAATAATATCTAGTAATACCCCACAGACGGGCAATAAGGATATTTAACAATATCCAGTAATACCCCACAGTGGGACAATAAGGATATTTAACAATATCCAGTAATGCCCCACAGAGTGGCAATAAGGATATTAAACAATATCCAGTAGTACCTCGCAGAGGGGCAATAAGGATATTTAACAATATAATGTAATACCCCACAGAGGGGCAATACGGATATTTAACAATCTCCAGTAATACCCCACAGAGAGGCAATAAGGACGTTTAACAATATCTAGTAATACCCCACATAGAGGCAATAAGGATATTTCACAATATCCGGTAATACCCCACAGAGGGACAATAAGGATATTTAACAACATCCAGTAATACCCCACAGAGGGACAATAAGGGTATTTAACAATATCCAGTTATAAACCACAATAAAACTCGAGACACCAGTTTCCCCTCTAGGACGGGTGTGAACAATCCAACCAGACTATTTACAACCAGAGAAGAGGAGATTTACCCGGAGTCCTGCCTCCAGCTGCCTTTCTTCCTCCAGCTCTCTCCCTCTGTTCCTTCTTCACTCTCACACATTGTGCCATCCTTCGATTTCCCTCCCTTTCCCCCTCCCGGTCTCTTCCTACCCCACTCCCTCTCTCTAATGTATTTCTCTTTCTCTGGGCTCTCCCTTGTCTCCGGGCTCCCACTGACCCCGGGCTCGGGGACTCTCATCCCAGCCACGGCTCTTTAACCGGCTCCATTCACAGGAAAAGTTTCCACAATAACATCCGCTGTCTCTGAAACCCCCAAACTGAAATTCAGACTCACCGTTAAGGTGAAGACTGCGGACTGCGGTTCCCTCTCCTGCTGTTTAATACAGATCACTATAACTGTGTACAGTGAGCAGAAAGAAATTGCTGTTGTTTGTAAACATTTCTTACTGACATCACTGTCATTCTGCTTTAACAGGACGAGGTTGTGTCTCCTGATATTTGAATCGATATAAAACTGTGCAAAGATATAAACTGAACGGGTAAATCTGAAATATCCTGAAAAGATTATTTATATTATGCTTCTAAACGGAGTAATTTCATTTCCACACAATGAACTTTGTCCAAATGTAAAATTGTGGAATCAGCTGTAGGTAAACTCAGTCAGCCTGACGTGATTTGAACAAGCAACCTCCTGATGTGACAAAGAGTCATTAGACTCAAAACATTAGATTTTACTCTCCCTACAGATGCTGCCAGACCTGCTGTGATTTTCCATCATTTTCTCTTTCGTATCAAGCAACCTTCTGATCTGGAGTCAGACGCGCTACCGTTGCGCGACACGCTCAAGTACTGGTCACTGAACCTGTCTCCTCATAGATTTATTCATTATCAGTCAATGACTGGTACTGCACGTGAGGGTGGAATCCAGTCTCTGTCAGATATTGGTGCCGAATATCAGTGTGGAAATCTTTCTGTATCTACCAATCACAATTACTGTTTGGGAAAAGTGGGATTAATTCAGTATCAGTGGGTATGAGTGTTTTTTGGGCTGTTGGGGCACTCAACAGCGGGTCAATGGTTTCCTGCTTGAACCAAGCATAGAATGCATTGAGTTCATCGGAGAGGGGTGCTCTGCTGCTGGAGACGCTGCTCGGCGTCGCTTTGTAGCCCGTTATGTTGTTTAAACCTTGCCACAACCGACGAGAGTCTGTAACGCTAGGCTGTGACTCTAGCTTGGTCTGATATTCTCTCTTGGCATACCGGATGGCTTTACCGAGGTTGTACCTGCATTTATTGTATAGGTCAGGGCCGCCTGACTTGAACACCTCAGACCTGTCCTTCTGTAGGGAGTCAATCTCCCGATTAAGCCATGGTTTCTGTCATGATATCCTCATTAACATATCTTGGTGCAATAACACACAAACACTGATAAGCAGGTAGATGGACCAACCAACACACACACAACATCGCAGCCAATCAGCAGTGAGAGCACACGCACTATAAAACAGGGAACACCACAGTTCCCGCTCATTCTACCAGGAGAGAGCTCAGAGCACAGATCTCACAGCGTGCCACTCAGACATACACCATGTGCTGAGTGTCTCACTAAGATAGTGTTGGGCTGGGTCCACAGGTTTGCTGGTGAAGTACGAACCACAGCCAGAAGTTAATAGTTATTATTGTACAGAATAATAAAACAGAGTTGTACCATCTACAACTGTGTTGGTTTGTTTGTTTATCGGAACACCCAACACGACATGATACCAGGTCTGGATACTCGCCAGCAACTGTGAGACCTACCTGCACCTCTTCAGAAACCCGCCATCCTGCGCCATTGAAACCATCATCCCGCCACATCGGAATGCTGGAAACCTTCATATTCCGGATCGCTGGAAATCTTGGCGTCAACTGGAAGCTGTTTAAACAGAGCTTCCAACTCTTCCTAGAAGCCACAGGCAGGGAGAATGCATCGGACACCAGGAAGATCGCCCTCCTCCTCTCCACGGCAGAGCAACACGCCATCCACATCTACTACTCCCTGGCATTCACGGAAGGCGAGGACAAGACGAAGTACAAGACAGTCCTTCTAAAATTTGAGCAACACTTCAGCGTGGAAGTAAATGATAGGTTCAAGAAGTAGCTCTTCCAGCAGCGCCTGCAGGGTATGGATGAGCCTTTTCAGTCTTATTTGACATATCTCCATATCCTCGCGCAGTCCTGCGGCTATGAGGCCACCTCCGACTCCATGATTCGGGATCAGATAGTTTTTGGTGTCACCTCGGACACCCTACGCCAGCAGCTCCTCAACATAAAGCGCCTCACCCTAGCCACCGCCATCGAGACCTGTGTCCTCCACGAAGACGCAACCAGCCGGTACTCCAAATTCCAGGCAGCCGAATCGGCACGGCAGGGTTCCTATGAGCCGAGCAGGTCCAGTCGATTGAGTTCCTCCTGGCCCGCGGCCCGGACGAGGGCGGCCATTTCGCGTGCTTTCCGAGGCCTCCCGCGCTTGTACGCGCCAAAAGAGGGGACATCGACACAGAGAGACGGGATGCGCAGGCATGCTCTATGCAGGACCGCACCATGCATGCACGGTGGCGCGACGAACGCCATGACGTCACGACGTGCGGCAACTGTGGATTCGCACACTTAAAGCGGCAATGTCCAGCCAAAGCGCGACAATTCCTCTGCTGCGGCAGGATGTGCCACTACGCTGCCTGCTGTCGAGCAGCTCAACGCGCCAACTCTCTGCAATTCCGCCAGCCTCGCAGGGACGTGCGGGCCAGTTAGCCCCCATACACCGAATCATACCCTGACGACGTGCAGACCGGTGATACCGACGACCGGGAACCCTTTTGTGTTGCGGTAATAAACAAGAACCGGATGTCCCCAAGTCGGACCCACCAGCCGATGCCAGTGCACAGCATTAATCCGGGCGATGAATGGTGTGCCATCCTAACGGCCAACCCAAATCCGTCGCCCACCTAATAGACTGGACTTATGAGCCCGTTTGCACATTGGACTCACTGAATTGTTTTGCAATACTGTTAACGTGTTTCTTTCTTGTTGTTCCAGAAGTTCTGTTTCGATATTTGCTGATTGCACTTGTTTTGTTTGTGCTACAACCTCGTTGCTCTGTTGCACCTGACACCTTCCGATGTTTTTAGTTTAGCCTCATGTACATGTTGTAAATATTGCACACACATATTCATATGCACTCAGTACACACCAATATTTATTACCATGTAGGCACATTTCCTTGTGAAAAGGGGGGATGTCATGATATCCACATTAACATATCATAACATATTCTCTGAAGGTAAATTTGCAGGTTGAGTTCGTAATTAAGAAAGGAAATGCAATGTTGTCATTTATCTCAAGAGGCTTGGAATATAAAAGCAGGGATGTACTTCTGAAGCTTTATAAAGCACTAGTTAGTCCCCATTTAGTCTTCTGTGAGCAATTTTGGGCCCCACACCTCAGGAAGGACATACTGGCAGTGGAGCGGGTCCAGTGGAGATTCACACGGATGATCCCAGGAATGGGAGGCCTAACATACGATGAACATCTGAGGATCCTGGGATTATATTCATTGGAGTTTAGGAGGTTGAGCGGAGATCTAATAGAAACTTACAAGATAATGAATGGCTTAGATAGGGTGGACGTAGGGAAGTTGTTTACATTAGCAGGGGAGACTAGGACCCGGGGGCACAGCCTTAGAATAAAAGGGAGTCACTTTAGAACAGAGATGAGGAGAAATTTCTTCAGCCAGAGAGTGGTGGGTCTGTGGAATTCATTGCCACAGAGGGCGGTGAAGGCCGGGACGTTGAGTGTCTTTAAGACAGAAGTTGATAAATTCTTGATTTCTCGAGGAATTAAGGGCTATGGAGCGAGAGTGGGTAAATTGAGTTGAAATCAGACATGATTGAATGGTGGAGGACTCGATGGGCCGAATGGCCTTACTTCCACTCCTCTGTCTTATGGTGTTATGGTGCAATCACACACACACACTGATGGACAGGTAGTTGGACCAACCAACAACACACACACCATCGCAGCGAATCAGCAGTGAGGGCACACGCACTATAAAACTGGGTACACCACAGTTCCCGCTCATTCTACCAGGAGATAGCTCAGAGCACAGAGCTGACAGCGAGCCACTCAGACATACACCATGTGCTGAGTGCCTCACTAAGATAGTGCTAGGGCTGGGTCCACAGGTTAGCTGTTGAAGTACGAACCACAGCCAGAAATTAATAGTTATTATTGTACAGAATAATAAAACAGAGTTGTACCATCCACACCCGTGTTGGTTCATTTGTGTATCGCAACACCCAACACGACAGTTTCTGGTTGGGAAACGTACGTACTGCTTTCTTTGGCACGCAGTCGTCCACACTTTTGCTGATGAAGTCTGTGACAGTGGTGACATACTCATTTCAGTTAGTCGCTGAGTTCTTAAATATGGACCAGTCCACTGTCTCCAACAGTCACGTCAGAGCTCTTCTGCTTCCTCGGACCAGCACTGCACGACCTTCTTAGCTGGATTCTCCCACTTAAGTTTCTGCTTGTATGCCGGGAGAAGGAGCACCGTCCTATGGTCTGATTTTCCAAAGTGCGGCCACGGGATGGAACGGTAGGCGCCCTTGATTTTTGAGGAGCAGTGGTCAATCGTGTTGTCTCCCCTGGTGGGACAGGAGATGTGCTGGTGGAATTTTGGCAGTACACTCTTGAGGTTGGCCTTGTGGAAGTTTCCGGCCACGATGAATGTGCTTTCAGTATGGACAGTGTTTGACTATTCACCACCCAAGGCCTCAAACAAAAGCTAAAAACCACAGCATTTTCACTTCACCCACATCAAGTTAACCAGAGACACAACAGAAACGTTACAGACGAGGATGGGATTTGAAGCCACGTGCACAGAGCACAATGGATTATTGTGCATCATCCTAACCACGTGGTACAGCTGCTTTACTTCAGGGCCCTTTAGTATCCCTCAATCAGACTTCTTTGAGTTTCTTTCGCACAGGTGCTGATTTACAGTGTACCGTCAAAGTGTAAATAAAAAATAAATCTCTGAGGAGAAAGGTTCAGTTATTAGAACTTGGGCTTCTGGCGCTCAGGTAGCGCGTCTGACTCCACATCAGAAGGTTGCGTCCAAATCACGTCAGGCTCCCGGAGATTTTCTGCAGCTGGTTCCAGGAATTTCTCTCTGTGTTGGAATGTTTTTGAAATGACTCCGTTCAAAAGCGCAATTCAAATAATCTTTTCCGGATATTTCTGATTTACCTGCTCAGTTTATATTTTTGCAAGGTTTAATATCGGATCAAATATCACGAGACTCAAACTCGTCCTGTTAATGCAGAATGACAGTGAGTTCAGTAAGAAATGTTTACAAACAACTGCAATTTCTTTCTACTCAATGTACACAGTTATAGTGATCTGAATTAAACAGCAGGGGCGGGAACCGCAGTCCGCGGTCTTCACCTTCACGGTGGGACTGATTTTCAGTTTGGGGGTTTCAGAGAGAGCGGATGTTATTGCGGAAACTGAAGTCACTTTTCCTGTGAATGGAGCCGGATAAAGAGCCCTGGCCGGCCTGAGAGTCCCCGAGACTCCATGAATCTTCACAGCTCACAGGGTGAAGGGCTTTTCCACTTTGAAAATGACCATGTCCGGCAGCTGGAGCTTGCCCTTGTATTTTCTGGGATCTGGGAAACAGCGGATCACCAAACAATAGAAATGAAACACATGGAATCGCAGTATTTATTCACAAGAGATAAACATCAGCTCACGTATCACAGCCAGTGGCCGCGTGGCCTAATGGATAAGGCGTCTGACTTCGGTGAATTTCAAAGATGATATCAGAAGATTGCAGGTTCGAGTCCTGCCGCGGTCGTTTTTTACAGAAATCCGGTGCAACTTGCTGACAGCCGAGTTTTCCCTCCTCAGCTCAAACTTCCACCTGTCCATCCAAACACTGTTGGGATTTTTTGGAATGTAATTTCTTGTAACTTTGTTCATTCAATTGTCTCTCATATTTTGTTTAGTCCCTAATGAATCCACAATATCTGTCTAATTTAGATAAAGTGTTGAATAAATTATTATGCATCAATCGGTTCAATACAATTCTGTGGAGGAAATTCGAATGTCCTCAGGAAGATGGATAGAGTCATAGATGTTTACAGCATGAAAACAGGCCGTTCGGCCCAGCTTGATCATGCCGCCCAGTCTCTATCACTAAGCTAGTCCCACTTGCCCGTGTTTGGCCCTCTCTTATCCACCCTGCCCATGTAACTGTCCAACTGATTTTTTTAAAGATTAAATTGTACACGCCCCTGCCTCTGGCAGCCCGTCCCAGATACTCACCACCCTCAGCGTGAAGAAATGTCCTGCCTGGTCTATTTAGTATTTCTCCCCTCTCACCTTATACAAATGCCCTCTAGTTCGAGACACATCTACCTTTGGGGAAATGTGTCGACTACCTACCTTATCTATGCTCCTCATTATTTTATAGATCGCTGTAAGATCACCCGTAAGCCTCTCAAGCTACCATTCAAATTCACCGATTTAATAGATTTACAGGGGGATTAACAGGGTGGATGCTGAGAGGTTGTTTCTTCATGTGGGAGAGTCTCGGACCAAAGGCAATGATATCAGAGTAAAGGGCCGCCCATTCAAACCAGGGATGATGAGTAATTTCTTCTCTCAGACTATAGTGTATCTGTGGAACCATTTTTGTAACCGAATAGGGCTGTCAGGCTGGGTCAGTTAATATGTTCAAGGCTGATACAGACAGATTTTTAATCAGTAAGGAAATCAAGGATTATGGGGATGATGTGGGAAAGTGGGTTTGAGGATTATATCAGATCAGTTAAAACCTATCTGAATGGTGGAGCAGACACGATTGGCCGAATGACCTACTTCTGCTCCCACGTCTTACAGTGCAATGAGATCATCTGATTAACTTGTTTTCACAGCTGGGCTGCCGGTTCTGGAAAGACAAAATCTGCCAGCAGTGCCCCAGATGAAGCTGGCGTCTGTTTTAGAGATTCTGAAGCCGCATGTTTTCATGGTGCCAAACTCCTGCCCAAAGCTGGTGTAGTGATTTAAATCGATTATCAGACAGAGGATTAGGAATATCGGTATAGAGATTGGTGCAAGAAGATTCATTCCTCAGGCCTGTTGAACTCCGAATCTAACCTTCATCCTAGTTCCGTGTCGACGAGACTGGATTCAAACCCGCAGATGCAAAGCACAATGGATTAGCAGCGCATCACCGTCACCTCTCGGCCAACTCGCCATGTAACCTGACTTCACCAAACCACCTCATGGACTTTTAACATCCCCAATAACTAACGGAAGAAGGTTGTCTACTAAATGCATTGGTCCAGATGTGCAGCCAGATGTGAAGTGTTGGAAATGTTGTTCCTATCAGCAAATTACATTTCCATCATGTCAGCTCAGGGATTGTTCTGATTGGACTGATGGGAAACACTTCAACACCATGTCCAACATGTTTCTGCACATTGTAAATAAAACACCGCGGAAAGACTAAAAGATACAAACAATTGATCGCATCATGATGGACATCACTCGGAAGCCTCAAACATCCCGTCAATGTCGGAGTTCTGACGATTCTAATTTGTTATCCAGAGAAACCCTGCAGGGCATTCTGCCTCTTGAGTCTGCACCGAACTTCGGAAGGCGCACTCGACCTGGACCCCCTCTTCCGCTTCTCCTCATAACCCCGCACTTGCTCATGACGAATCCAGCCAACCTACACTGTGGGACGAAACAGGAACACACTGAAAAAACCCATGCAGACACGGGGATAAAGTGTAAACTCCACATAGATAGTCACGCAAGCTGGAATCCAACTATAATGAAATGCGAACTGACAGGATGAATTGCTCTAACTCCACATGAGTTGAGTGAGTTGGAAAATGAATGGCAGATGAATGTATAATATGTATAAATGTGAGGTTATACACTTTGGGAGCAAAACCAGGAAGGCAGATTGTCATCTGAATGTCCATTAATAGGAGAGGGGAACGTGGAACGAGACCTGGCGGTCCTCGTACACCTGTTGCTGAGGGTGAGCTTGCAGGTGCAGCAGGCGGGAAAGGAGGTCAATAGTATGTTGGCCTTCATCGCGAGAGGATTTCAGTGCAGGAGCAGGAATATTCTTGGTGCAATTATCCAGGGCCCTGGTGAGGCCACGTCTGGAATATCGTGTGCACATTTGGTCTCCTTCTCTGAGAAAGGGTGTTCTTGCTGTAGAGGGAGCGCAGCGGAGGTACAGCAGACTGATTCCGGGGATTAAAGGTCTGACGTATGAGGAGAGACTGGGCGGTTGCGATTGTATTCGCTGGCGTTCAGAAGAATGAGGGGATTTCATAGAAACCTATCGAATTCCAAAAGGACTGGACAGAGTTGATGCCGGAAGAATGCTCCAGATGGTGTGATGTTCAGAACCAGGGGTCACAGTCTGAGGATATGGGGTAGACCGTGTTGGATTGAGAAGAGTATAAATGTCTTTACGCAGAGTTTGGTCAGATTGGAATTTGCTCCCACAGCAATTTGCTGAGGCAAAACCACTATATTTTCAAGAAACAGTTTGATGAAGCACATGGGGAGAAGGCAATCAACAATACGGGAGGGGAGGCGTGGGAAGGAGGGATCAGCCAATTGGGTTGGATGATCAGCCATGATCACAATGAATGGCAGAGAAGGCACGAAGGGCCGAAGGGCCTCCTTCTGCTCCAATTGTTTATGTTTCTATGATTGGCGCAGAACAACTTAAAGGCTGCTGGGCGGGAGGTGCCGCTGATCTTCACAGGAACAGACAGTGAGACGGAACATTGATCATAAACAGACAGTGAGAGAATACAACACAATAAACACAGGAAGCAACAATGGGAAATAACAAATCCATTCGATTGGAGAACAAGCACCCGGAGATCAGAGGCTGAATGTCCTTGACTGCTGAAGTGTTCTCCGATGTGTTCTCCGGTGTGACATGTGAATATTCGATTCATTCTCTATCTGCAGTCTCTGTTCCTGTGTGTGGCTCAGGTCTCCCCAGGCCAACGAGCCAGCCGCTGATTTGATCTCAGTAAAAATAACTTTTAATTGCGCCCCAAAGCCCATCAGTTTCCCCACAATTATAAATCAGAAATGTGAATGAACAATGTGACATTTATCTCTCTGTTATGGTGATGATCAGAAGCAGTGATGTCAGTTTTCACCACTCGCCAAGTCAGCCTGTGGATGCGTCTCGCCAATCACGTGGGTAATGTAATTCTGCCAGTCAGTGTGTTCAGTTGGCATTTTAGGAGAAATTCGAAGTCATCATGACTTCATCAGTGGCCTCATGGTTAAGGTGTGAGTGATGGAACATTACAGCACAGAACAGGCCCTTTGGCCCACAATGATGTGCCGACCCATTATCCGAGATTAATCATAGAATTTACAGTGCAGAAGGAGGCCATTCGGCCAATCGATCTGCACCAGCCCCCGGAAAGAGCACCCCACCCTTGGACTGTGGGAGGAAAACGGAGCACCCAGAGGAAACCCATGCACACACGGGGAGCATGTGCAGACTCCGCACAGACAAGCCGGAATCGAACCTGGGACCTTGGAGCTGTGAAGCAATTGTGGTATCCACAATGCTACCGTGCTGCCCTTAAGAAGAAATTAATCTACACTATATCATTCTACCGTAATCCATGTACCTATCCAATAGCTGCTTGAAAGTCCCTAATGTTTCCGACTCAACTACTTCCACAGGCAGTGCATTCCATGACCCCACTACACTCTGGGTAAAGAACCTACCTCTGACATCACCCCAATATCTTCCACCATTCACCTTAAATTTATGTCCCCTTGTAATGGTTTGGTCCACCCAGGGGAAACGTCTCTGACTGTCTACTCTATCTATTCCCCTGATCATCTATCAAGTCGCCCCTCACCCTTCTCTGTTCTAATGAGAAAAAGCCGAGCTCCCTCAATCTTTCCTCATAAGACCTACTCTCCATTCCATGCAACATCCTGGCAAATCTCTTTGCACCTTTTCCAAAGCTTCCACATCCTTCCTAAAATGAGGCAACCAGAACTGTACACAGTACTCCAAATGTGGCCTTACCAGGGTTTTGTACAGTTGCATAATCACCTCACGGCTCTTAAATTCAATCCCTCTGCTAATGAATGCTAGCACACCATAGGCCTTCTTCACAGCTCTAACCACTTGAGTGGCAACTTTCAAAGATGTATGAACATAGACCCCAAGATCTCTCTGCTCCTCCACATTGCCAAGAACCCTACCGTTAACTCTGTATTCCGCATTCATATTTCTCCTTCCAAAATGGACAAATTCACACTTTTCAGGTTTAAACTCCATCTGCTACTTCTCAGCCCAGCTCTGCATCCTATCTATGTCTCTTTGCAGCCGACAACAGCCCTCCTCACTATCTACAACTCCACCAATCTTCGTATCGTCTGCAAATTTACTGACGCACCCTTCAACTCCCTCATCCAAGTCATTAATGAAAATCACAAACAGCAGAGGACCCAGTACTGATCCCTGCGGTACGCCACTGATAACTGGGATCCAGGCGAAATATTTGCCATCCACCACCACTCTCTGACTTCTATCGGTTAGCCAGTTCGTTATCCAACTGGCCAAATTTCCCACTATCCCATGCCTCCTTACTTTCTGCATAAGCCTACCATGAGGAACCTTATCAAATGCCTGACTAAAATCCATGTACAGTACTTCCACTGCTTGACCTTCATCCACATGCTTGGTCACCTCCTCAAAGAATTCAATACGACTTGTAAGGTAACACCTACCCCTCACAAATCTGTGCTGACTATCCCTAATCAAGCAGTGTCTTTCCAGATGTTCAGAAATCCTATCCCTCAGTACCCTTTCCATTACTTTGCCTACCACCGAAGTAAGACTAACTTGCATGTAATTCCCATGGTTATCCCTATTCCCTTTTTTGAACAGGGGTACGACATTCGCCACTCTCCAATCCCCTGGTACCACCCCTGTTGACAGTGAGGATGAAAAGATCATTGCCAACGGCTCTGCAATTTCATCCCATGCTTCGCATAGAATCCTTGGATATATCCCGTCGGGCCCGAGGGACTTGTCTATCCTAAAGTTTTTCAAAATGACCAACACATCTTCCTTCCGAACAAGTATTTCCTCGAGCTTACCAGTCTGTTTCACACTGTCCTCTCCAACAATATGGCCCCTCTCATTTGTAAATACTGAAGAAAAGTACTCGTTCAAGACCTCTCATATCTCTTTAGACTCAATACACAATCTCCCGCTACTGTCCTTGATCGGTCCTACCCTCACTCTAGTCTTTCACATATGTCTCACAAGTTTTCCTTGATCCTACCCGCCAAAGATTTTTCATGCCCTCTCTTAGCTCTCCTAATCCCTTTCTTCAGTTCCCTCCTGGCTATCTTGTATCCCTCCAGCGCCCTGTCTGAACCTTGTTTCCTCAGCCTTACATAAGTCTCCTTCTTCCTCTTAACAAGACATTCAACCTCTCTTGTCAACCATAGTTCCCTCACTCGACCATCTCTTCCCTGCCTGACAGGGACATACATATCAAGGACACGTAGTACCTGTTCCTTGAACAAGTTCCACATTTCACTTGTGTCCTTCCCTGACAGCCAATGTTCCCAACTTATGCACTTGAATTCTTGTCTGACAACATCGTATTTACCCTTCCCCCAATTGTAAACCTTGCCCTATTGACGAATGTGATATAAAATAGTTACTTTAGAGTTACTAGTTAATGTAATGTAGAAATAAGCCACTTTGATTTTTGCAGTTAGGGACAAAGGAATTTGAGACCGCATGGAAAAAGCAGGAAGAGGTGTGTCTATGAGAGTGAGACTGCATTGATAGGGGCCAGAGAAAGGGATTGGAAGTGAGCCAATCAGAATAGATCGAACAGGTCAGGAGGGACATAGGCTGACCTATGTCCGTCGAGTATGTGAAACTTGATACCATTTGAATTGATTTTGCAGAGATCTCTTTGTCTTTTAGTCAGTCGTTTTCTGGAGTGTAAGAGGCAGGATGTCCTGTTACATTTCTGTAAGATGATTCAAGCTTGCAAGCTAAATGAATAACTTCTGTTTACGTGCGAATCCGTCTCAACTTTTATTGAGGCCAGACTGACAGAGAAAGAAATTTGGAGATCAACACTATTGCACGCACCTATCCCTCTCCTTTACTAAAGTGAAAGTCACAGAATTGTGGTCACTATCTCCAAAATGCTCCCCCACTAACAAATCTATCACTTGCCCTGGTTCATTGCCAAGCCCCAAATCCAATATGGCCTCCCCTCTGGTCGGACAATCTGCATACTGTGTTAGAAAATCTTTCTGGACACACTGCACAAACACCACCCCATCCAAACTATTTGATCGAAAGAGTTTCCACTCAATGTTTGGGAAGTTGATGTCACCCATGTCTCCTATCCTGTGACTTCTGCACCTTTCCAAAATCTGTTCCCTAATCTGTTCCTCCACATCTCTGCTACTATTGGGTGGCCTATAGAAAACTCCCAACAAGAAGACTGCTCCTTTCCTACTTCTGACTTCAACCCATACTATCTCAGTAAGCAGATACTCCTCGAACTTCCTTTCTGCATCTGTTATACTATCTCTAATTAAAACGCCCCCCCCCCCACCTCTTTTACCACCCTCCCTAATCTTATTGAAACATCTACAACCAGGGACCTCAAACAACCATTTCTGCCCCTCTCCTATCCAAGTTTCCGTGATGGCCACCACATCGTAGTCCCAAGTACCGATCCATGCATTCACCCACCTTATTCCTGATGCTTCTTGCGTTGAAGTATACACACTTCAACCCATCTCCGTGCCTGCAAGTACTCTCCTTTGTCAGTGTTCCCTTCCCCACTGCCTCACTGCACGCTTTGGAGTCCTGAATATCGGCTACCTTATTTGCTGGACTACCAATCCGGTTCCCATTCCCCTGCCAAATTAGTTTAAACCCTCCCGAAGAGTACTAGAAAATCTCCCTCACAGGATATGGGTGCCCCTCTGGTTCAAATGCAACCCATCCTGCTTGTACAGGTCCCACCTTCCCCAAAATGCACTCCAATTATCCAAATACCTGAAGCCCACCCTCCTGCGCCATTCCTGCAGCCACGTGTTCAACTGCACTCTCTCCCTATTCCTAGCCTCGCTATCATGTGGCACCGGCAACAAACCAGAGATGACAACTCTGTCTATCCTGGCTCTTAACTTCCAGCCTAACTCCCTAAACTCGTTTATTACCTCCACACCCCTTTTACGACCAATGTCGTTGGTACCAATGTGCACCACGACTTCTGGCTGCTCACTCTCCCCCTTAAGGCTCCTGAAGACAAAATCTGAGACATCCCTGTCCCTGGCACCCGGGAGGCAACAATACCTTCCGGGAGTCTCGCTCGCGACCACATAATCTCCTATCTATTCCCCTAACCATTGAATCTCCTATTACTATTGCTTTTCTATTCTCCCCCCTTCCCTTCTGAGCCCCAGAGCCAGACTCAGTGCCAGAGACCTGGCCGCTAGGACCTTCCCCCGGTAGTTCATCCCCCCCAACAGCATCCAAAATGGTATACTTGTTTTGAAGGGGAACGGCCACGAGGGATCCCTGCACTGTCTGCCTGTTTGTTTTCTTTCCCCTGACTGTAACCCAGCTACTCTTGTCCTGTACCTTGGGTGAGGTTAACTCCCGTTAACTCTTCTCTATAACCCCTTCTGCCTCCCAGATGATCTGAAGTTCATCCAGCTCCAGCTCCAGTTCCCTAACACGGTCTCCGAGGAGCTGGAGTTGGGTGCACTTCTCGCAGGTATAGTCTTTGGGGACACCTGTGGTATCCCTCACCACCCACATCCTACAGGAGGAGCATGCAACTGGCCTCGCCTCCAGCCCCTCTTACCTTACAGAATATAGCTGCCCTGTGGACCAACTGGACCTCGCCCTCCGACTCTGCTCCCAGTCAGCTGCACTCTCTGTAAACTCCTGGATCCCTTCTCGCTCTTCGAAGACTGGTTCGAAGTTTGCTTCACTTTTCAAGGTCCGGCTCAATAAAATCAGTCACAGGCCCATGATCTGCTTTCCTCCTGTTCTCAGACACATCCACTTTCTACAAGGGCGCACTAACTGGTTTTCAGAGTAAGAGTCAGACTGCAGTCACCTCGTTCTCTCTCGATCCCTTTATCCCAGAACCACCTCACAACCAGGAATGGAACTTCTCACAGAGCCAAGAATGGAATAGTTTGTCGATTCTTCCACTGATTCAGGCCCGTCCATCGCCAGGACGTATTCGTCCAAAAGAGTTGGGATGAGATGGGGCTGAGTTTCACTGTGTATCCAATCATCCCCCGGAGAAGCACAAAAACAAGGAGTGAGGAGAGAAAAGAAAACAAAGAAATAGATAGAGAGACAAAGGAAAGAAAACAAGAAAAAAAATTTCAAGTATGTTCCATTTCTGCCTCGATCATGTTCCCCAGAAATACATTCAGCTGAATGAAACCCAACCACGTTTCCATTCGCTGCCATTCCTGCTTCTCCTTCCAAACGCTGCAGGAAACGTTATTATTTATTTATTGTTGCTTTGAGAGTGAGTTCCTTATTCATCTTTATATTGAAGAATGAAATGAAAATCGCTTAATGTCACAAGTAGGCTTCAAATGAAGTTACTGTGAAAAGACCCTAGTCGCCACATTCCGGCGCCTGTTCGGGGAGGCTGGTACGGGAATTGAACCGTGCTGCTGGCCTGCCTTGGTCTGCTTTCAATGCCAGCGATTTAGCCCTGTGCTAAACCAGCCCCGTTTAGTTTTTAAAAAGAACGTATTTCGAAAAAACTGAATTCGATAAATGTTCACACCGTTAACAGACAACCAACCGAAATTCCGATTAATTGTCGAGCCGGCAGCTTCCCGGGGGAGTTAAACAAACATTTCGAATCACAGTCGCTGCGAGCAGGATTCGAATCTGCGCGGGAAAACCCTATTTCATTTGAAGTCCAACCACTCGCCCATCACAGCTGCGTCATTCAACATCAATTTGGTCGATAGAAAAATTCTCAAACCAGCCTGGAATCACTCCAGGAAGTTGTTGCATTCAAACGATCAACGGGGCCCCGGGGTTTATGTGTGGAGGGATTGAATTTTCGTTGAAAATTACCATTCGATTTGGAGAGACTCGGAAATCTCAGCTCCCTAAACGCACAATTCCGCTGAATAAATATTTTGTGTAACAACATCAGTTAAATTGGAAATATATTAGAAATTCATGTTTCTTTTCAAATGCAGCAGCACTACACTTCCCAGTCTGGAAGAAAATTATAATGATGAAATCTAGAAATTACAGAGGGAGACCTGTGCAGACCGAATGGTCACATGATGACCTGATGACGCAATTAAAATGATCACGTGTCTGGATTCCGGCAGTTCTCCCCGGATCGCGGTCAGAGCACAAGCCAGGAGCAGCTGCTCAATTATTAAATCAGTTATTTTTTATTACAGCTCCTTGGTCGCCAGTCATTGAGAGACCAGCATTTCTCTTAAGGGCAGCACGGTAGCATTGTGCATAGCACAATTGCTTCACAGCTCCATGGTCCCAGGTTCGATTCCGGATTGGGTCATTGTCTGTGCGGAGTCTGCACGTCCTCCCCGTGTCTGTGTGGGTTTCCTCCGGGTGCTCCGGTTTCCTCCCACAGTCCAAAGATGTGCGGGTTAGGTGAATTGGCCAATGATAAATTGCCCTTAATGTCCAAATTGCCCTTGGTGTTGGGTGGAGGTGTTGAGTTTGGGTAGGGTGCTCTTTCCAAGAGCTGGTGCAGACTCAAAGGGCCGAATGGCCTCCTTCTGCACTGTAAATTCAATGATAATCTATGATTAATCTAGGACAAAGGTTTGGCACAACATCGTGGGCCGAAGGGCCTGTTCTGTGCTGTATTTTCTATGTTCTATGTTTTCTATGTTCTATGTACATGGTGTCAGGAGTGGGCAGTATGGCAGAAGGACTCCACCGCATCAACCTCCTTGGATCATAGAATCGTAGAATCTCCAGCGCAGAAGGAGGCCATTCGGCCCAACGAGTCAGCACTGACCCTCCGAATGAGCACCGCAGCAACTCTCTTCAAGAAGAGGTTTAATAGATACTGCACCAGCAGCCCGGTTAGCTCAGTCGGTAGAGCATGGGACTCTTAATCGAGCCCCACGTTGGGCACATATATATTATTATCGGGAAATATTGATGCCGAATGAACTGTCTTCATAACAGGAACACAAGGTTATGTCGCTGGACTGGGAATCCAGGGGTCTGAACTAACCCTTGGTGACAAGATTTAATAAATCTGGAATTGAAATTTCGTCTCATGTTCTGCTTCAGACGGATCATATTTCCACAACAGGGATTGATTTGACTGAACCACAGTGAAGATCTGTCACCGGCAGACTCACGGTTCCACGACACAGAGAGAACAGTTGCATTTCAGAGAGCTCAGTTACACAGCAGGATATACATTTACAAACAGGGCCTTCTCCACCTCAGCACCTTTTCTGTGTCATTGTGTGTGTCCTGATAGTCTCTTCCTGCTTTTCTATGTGTCTTTCTCTGTCTGTTACAGCCGTGCTGATGTTACGTATTAATCTCACTTTTCCCAAACAATAATTATGATTGATAGATACAGACAGATTTCCACACTGACATTCAGTACCAATGTCTAATAGAGACTGAAACCCACCCTTACATACAGTCCCGGACATTGACTCATAATGAAGGAATTCTGCTCTCACAACCTGTCCCAGAGACTGAGGTGCAGAGTGTTCCCTCCACTCGCGAACACTACCTGTGATTTACAGATACAGAACAAATCTCAGTCAGGTGAGTAGCAGAGTTTGATGGGGACGACATGGATTCCACAATCACCTTCTCTGCGCCAGATAATCAGATGCAGTCGACACGCGGTGCCTGTGTTGTTTTAACAAGAGTTTACAGAAGAACCGGAACACATTTACACAATACCAGGGTATAAGACGTAGGAGCAGAAGTAAGCCATTCAGCCCATCGAATACGCTCCGTATTTTAATGAGATTATGATTGACCTGATATATGACGTGTTATGACCTCATACGGTGGCACGTTGTCACAGTTGCTACCTCACAGCTCCAGCGATCCGGTTCAATTCCAGCCTTTGGTCACTGACTGTGTGGAGTTTGCACTTTCTCTCCGTGTCTGTGTGGGTTTCCTCCGGGTGCTGCGATTTCCTCGCACAGTCCAAATGTGTGCGGGTTAGGTGGACTGTCGATGCTAAATTGCCCCTTAGTGTTCAGAAAGTTGGGTGGTGTTACAGGGATGTGGTGCAGAGATAGGGACGCTGTCACAGGGTCGGTGCCGAGTCGATGGGCAGAATGGCCTCCTTTTACATTTTAATGATTTCATGATAATCCTCATGTCCACTTTCCCGGGTTTTTATATCTAGATTTCATGATGAACCTTTAAAACCAACATTCCAACCAAGCCTCAGGTACCAGTAACTCCTCAATGGTCGTTAATTTCCCGGCTGTCTATCATTTGGTCAGTCTGAGGAAGTCACGTCCTGGAAATGTCATACATTGATCCAGTTCTAAAGTAAATTAAGTCGCTCTAGTCCCTGATGACCATAGGCTGCTTTCCCCGTTGACGGTGAGATCTGACTGGTGGTGATTTAACCTGAGAATCATAAGACCATAAGACATAGGAGCGGAAGTAAGGCCATTCGGCCCATCGAGTCCACTCCACCAATCAATCATGGCTGATTGCAACACCATTTACCCGCTCCCTCTCCAGAGCCCTTAATTCCTCGAGAAATCAAGAATTTATCAACTTCTGTCTTAAAGACATTCAACGTCCCGGCCTCCACCGCCCTCTGTGGCAATGAATTCCACAGACCCACCACTCTCTGGCTGAAGAAATTTCTCCTCATCTCTGTTCTAAAGTGACTCCCTTTTATTCTAAGGCTGTGCCCCCGGGTCCTAGTCTCCCCTGCTAATGGAAACAACTCCCCTACGTCCACCCTATCTAAGCCATTCATTATCACCATACCCCAGGCGAGGGGCAAGTTTGTGAAGGCTGGGTTTTCATGATTCCGTTCTATATTTACCGTGTGATCAGAATCTAATTAACCTGGTGTTGTCTCTGTTAATATTGTCTCATGGTAAGGCAAACATCACCGATTGGATAGACGAGTGATCGTTCTTCAGTCTTGTCATGGACGGACCCGCTGAATATTGAGGCACTTTCTGAAAAATTTACCTTTCTACCAGGAATAGTCTCATCCCAACACAATAATTTATCATTAATCTGCTCCAAATATACTTTCATGACTCGCTGAAAGAATATACTCTATTTCCTGGAGATACCGGTAACTCAATGATCAGACTATGTCCATCGTGAAGTGTGTGTTCCGATGATCGACGGATTCCTCTCTGAAGCCGGGAACGTTTGTTCTTGTTGTCAAATGCTGGTTGATTCCAGTCTTTCAGCGGGGGCCCTTCACACTGTGTGGAAACATCTTGGACATGATATTGAAGTGTTTCACATCAGTGAAACATCATTCTCAAAAGTCCCTGAATATGCTGGGAATTCGTTTTACTGACAAAATCTGCATTTCTATCATTGACCACCGGGCTGAAATGAAATGAGATGAAAATCGCTTATTGTCACAAGGAGGCTTCAAATGAAGTTACTGTGGAAAGCCCCTAGTCGCCACAGTCCGGCGCCTGTTCGGGGAGGCTGGTACGGGAATTGAACCATGCTGCTGGCCTGCCTTGGTCTGCTTTCCAAGCCAGTGATTTAGCCCTGTGCTAAACCAACCCGTGAAGACAAAGTGGCGCATATTTTCCATCAATTCATGGATGCAACACGAATTAAGACTTTTTGACGCATGCATTTGTGGGTTGAGGTGGCCGAGTGGTTAAGGCGTTGGACTGCTAATTCTCTGTGCGTTCGAATCCCATCCTCGTCGATTTTTCATCCGCTAGTTGCTCGGAAGTGGGACTCATTTTTCCAAGATGGGTCTGCAGTAACTGATGTGACAATCCAGTCCAAGTTGTCAGGCCAGATTGCAGCGAGTTGTGTTGGAAAAGCGAGAATTCAAAATTCAGTCTTGTTCTGATTGAGATGAATTGATCGGATAGTGAGAGAGGAACCACTTTGATTTGATTTATTGTCCCATGAAAATTATTTTTCTGCTACCAAGGGAACATACACATTACATAGGTAGTAGACAGAAAAAGTATAATCGACAGAGCACATTGACAAATGGTACATGGACAAACAGTGATTGGTTACAGTGCGGAACAAGGGGCCAAACAAAGCAAACCCATGAGCAAGAGCAGCATAGGGCGTCCTGAATAGTGTTCTTACAGGGAACAGATCAGTCCGAGGGAGAGTTGTTGAGGAGTCTAGTAGCTGTGGGAAAGAAGCTGTTCCTATGTCTGGATGTGCGGGTCTTCAGACTTCTGTACCTTCTGCCTAATGGAATAATCAGTAAAAAGGTAAAACCTGGGTGGGAGGGTCTCTGATAATGTTGTCTGCTGTCCTGCGGCAGCGGGAGTTGGAGACAGAATCACTGTGCGGGTGGCAAGCTTGTGTGATACGTTGGGCTGATGTCACCACACTGCAGTTTCTTGCGACCTTGGGCCGAGCAGTTGCGATCCCAAGCTGTGATGCAGCCCGATAGGATGCTCTCTGTGGTACATCTGTAGACGTTTGTGAGAGTCGATGCAGACATGACGAATTTCCTGTCCTTCCGTAGGAGGTAGAGACGATGTTGGGTTTCTAGACTGTTGCATCAACATGAGTGGACCAGGACAGACTGTTGGTGAGGGTGACACCCGGAAATGTAAAGCTATCCACCATCTCCACTTCGCAGCCATTGATGTAGAGGGTGTGTGTGTTGTGCAACGCTTCCTGGCGTCGATGATCAGTTCCTTGATCTTTCCGACATTTAGAGACAGGCTGTTTTAGGTACACGATGCAACCAAGTGATTTATCTACCTTCTGTGTCTAATTCGTCATTGTTTGCGATACGACCTACCGCCGTGGTATCATCCACAAACTTATAGATTGAGTTGGAGCTAAATCCTGCCACACAGGATATGCCTCCATATTCAGCGGGTCCGGCCATGACAAGACTGAAGAACGATCACTCGTCTATCCAGTCAGTGAGGTTTGCCTCACTGTGAGACAAGATTGTCTAAGAGAACACCAGATAAATTAGATTCAGATCACACGGTTATACTAGAACTGAATCATGAAAATCCCGCTTTCTCACAATTCCCGTTCCAGCCTCCCCGAACAGACGCCGGAATGTGGTGACTCGGGCTTTTCACAGTAAATTCATTGAAGCCAACTTGTGACAATAACAGATTATTATTATTATTATTACTGCTCGTCGCCTTAGGTATGGTGATCCTCAGGTTAAATCACCACCAGTCAGATCTCACCCTCAAAGGGGAAAGCAGCCTATGGTCATCAGTGACTAGAACGACTTAATTTACTTTAGAACTGGATCAATGTGTGACATTTCCAGGATGTGACTTCCTCAGACTGACCAAATGATTGACAGCCGGGAAATTAACGACCATTCAGAAGTTACTGGTACCTGGGGCTTGGTTGGAATGTTGGTTTTAAAGTTTCATCATGAAATGTAGAGATAAAATCCCGGGAAAGTGGACATGAGGGTTATCATGAAATCATTAAAATGTAAAAGGAGGCCATTCTGCCCATCGACTCGGCACCGATTCTCTGAAAGAGCCTCTGTGTCCCCACCACATCCCTGTAACACCACCCAACTTTCTGAACACCAAGGAGCAACTTAGCATGGACACTCCACCTAACCCGCACACATTTGGACTGTGCGAGGAAATCGCAGCACCCGGAGGAAACCCACACAGACACGGAGAGAAAGTGCAAACTCCACACAGTCAGTGACCAAAGGCTGGAATTAAACCCGGATCGCTGGCGCTGTGAGGTAACCACTGTGACAACGTGCCACCGTATGAGGTCATAACACGTCATATATCAGATCAAGCATGATCTCATTGCAATACGGAGCATATTCGATGGGCTAAATGGTTTACTTATGCTTCTATATCTTATACCCTGACATTGTGCAATATTCTGCTATTTGTCTCTAAAACCTTGTTAAAACAATGTTTAGCGAGTTGGTCACACCGCAGGTGAAAGGTACTGAAGGAGATAGAAAATGGGTGACCAAAAGACAGAGCAAGAGTAGGAAAGCAGTGCAGGTGTCCCCTGCGGTCATCTCCCTGCAAAACAGATACACCGCTTTGGATACCGTTGAGGGAGATGGCTCACCAGGGGAAGGCAACAGCAGCCAGGTTCATGGCACCGTGGCTGACTCAGCTGCGCAGCCGGGCAGGAAGAAGATTGGCAGGGCTATAGTGATAGGTGACTCAATCGTAAGGGAAATAGACAGGCGGTTCTGCGGACACAATCGAGACTCCAGGATGGTATGTTGCCTCCCTGGTGCAAGGGCAAAGGATGTCTCGGAGTGCCTGCAGGACATTCTGGGGGGGGGGGGGGGGGGGGGGTGAACAGCCAGCTGTCGTGGTGCACATAAGCACTGATGATATAGGTTAAAAAAACGGGGTGAGGTCCTACAAGCTGAATTCAGGGAGTTAGGAGTTAAACTTAAAAGTAGGGCCTCAAAGGTAGTAATCTCAGGATTGCTACCAGTGCCACGAGCTAGTCAGAGTAGGAATGTGAGGATAGATAGGATGAATGCGTGGCTCGAGAGATGGTGCAAGAGGGAGGGATTCAAATTCCTGGGGCATTGGAACCGGTTCTGGGGGTGGTGGGACCAGTACAAACCGGACGGTCTGCACCTGGGCAGGGCTGGAATTGATGTCCTAGGGAGAGTGTTCGCTAGAGCTGTTGGGGAGAGTTTAAACTAACGTGGCAGGGGGATGGGAACCGACGCAGGAATTTGGAAGGTAGTAAAACAGGGACAGAAACAAAAGGCAGTAAGGGGGAAAGTGTAAGGCAGAGAAGCCATAGTCAAAAATCAAAAAGGGCGACAGTACAAGGTACAGTGACTGAGGGGAGCTCCGTGAATAGGACCAGGAATACTAAAAGGAATAAAACGGGAAGTAAAAACATGAATGGTAAGCGACGCAGCAGGTTGTTACATGACTTTATGGGTTCAACCACAAGGAAAATCAGGAGAAAGGTTAAGAGGAAATATAACTTAGGAGAGGTTACTGATCGAGGTGGTAAGATACAGAACAGAGGTAAAAAAGCCAACATAAGTGTACTTTACCTGAATGCTCGTAATAATCAGAATAAGGTAAATGAGATGGTGGTGCAAATCATCGTGAATGACTATGATTTAGTGGCCATTACTGAAACATGGTTAAAGGATGGTGTCGACTGGGAGTTAAATATCAGAGTAAATCAAACTATACGGAAGGGCAGAGTGGTTGGTAAGTGAGGTGGTGTAGCTCTGTTATTTAAGGATGACATCTGGGCAATAGTAAAGGATGACATCGGTGCTATGGAGGATAAGGTTGAATCCATTTGGGTGGAAATCAGGAATAGTAAGGCAAAAAAGTAACTGATAGGAGTCATCTATAGGCCAACAAATAGTAACATTATGGTGGGGCAGGCAATAAACAAAGAAATAACTGATGCATGTAGAAATTGTACAGCAGTTAACATGGGGGATTTTAATCTACATGTCGATTGGTTTAATCAGGTCGGTCAAGGCAGCCTTGACGAGGAGTTCATAGAATGTATCCACGACAGTTTCCTAGAACAGTATGTAATGGAACCTACGAGTGAACAAGCGGTCGTAGATCTGGTCCAGTGTAATGAGACAGGATTGATTCAGGATCTCATAGTTAGGGATCCTCTCGGAAGGAGCGATCACAATACGGTGGAATTTAAAATACAGATGGAGACTGAGAAAGTAAAATCAAACACGAGTGTTTTGTGCTGATAGAAAGGAGTTTACAGTGGGATGAGAGAAGAACTAGCTAAGGTAGACTGGGAGCAAAGACTTTATGGTGAAACAGTTGAGGAACAGTGGACAACCCTACAAGCGATTTTTCACAGTGCTCAGCAAAGGTATATACCAACAAAAAGGAAGGACGGTAGAAAGAGGGAAAATCGACCGTGGATATCTAAGGAAATAAGGGAGAGTATCAAATTGAAGGAAAAAGCATACAAAGTAGCAAAGATTAGTGGGAGACTAGAGGACTGGGAAATCTTTAGCGGGCAACAGAAAGCTACTAAAAAAGCTATAAAGAAGAGTAAAATAGATTATGAGAGTAAACTTGCTCAGAATATAAAAACAGAGAGTAAAATTTTCTACAAATATATTTTAAAATAAATAGTGACTAAGGTAAACATTGGTCCTTTAGAGGATGAGAAGGGAGATTTAATAATGTGAGATGAGGAAATGGCTGAGTAACTGAACAGGTTTTTTGGGTCGGTCTTCACAGTGGAAGACACAAATAACATGCCAGTGACTGATGTAAATGAGGCTATGACAGGTGAGGACCTTGAGAGGATTGTTATCAATAAGGTAGTAGTGATGGGCAAGCTAATGGGGCGAAAGGTAGACAAGTCTCCTGGCCCTGATGGAATGCATCCCAGAGAGCTAAAAGAGATGGCTAGGGAAATTGCAAATGCACTAGTGATAATTTACCAAAATTCACTAGACTCTGGGGTGGTCCCGGCGGATTGGAAATTAGCAAACGTGACACCACTGTTTAAAAAAGGAGGGAGGCAGAAAGCGGGTAATTATAGGCCAGTGAGCTTAACTTCGGTAGTAGGGAAGATGCTGGAATCTATCGTCAAGGAAGAAATAGCGAGGCATCTGGATGAAAATTGTCCCATTGGGCAGACGCAGCATGGGTTCATAAAGGGCAGGTCGTGCCTAACTAATTTAGTGGAATTTTTTGAGGACATTACCAGTGCGGTAGATAACGGGGAGCCAATGGATGTGGTATATCTGGGTTTCCAGAAAGCCTTTGACAAGGTGCCACACAAATGGTTGCTGCATAAGATAAACATGCATGGCATTAAGGGGAAAGTATTAGCATGGATAGAGGATTGGTTAGTTAATAGAAAGCAAAGAGTGGGGATTAATGGATGTTTCTCTGGTTGGCAATCAGTAGCTAGTGGTGTCCCTCAGGGATAAGTGTTGGGCCCACAATTGTTCACAATTTACAGAGGTGATTTGGAGTTGGGGACCAAGGGCAGTGTGTCCAAGTGTACAGACGACACTAAGATGAGTGGAAAAGCAAAAAGTGCAGAGGATACTGTAAGTCTGCAGAGCGATTTGGATAGGCTAAGTGAATGGGCTAGGGTCTGGCAGATGGAATACAATGTTGACAAATGTGAGGTTATCCATTTTGGTAGGAATAACAGCAAAAGGCATTATTATGTAAATGATAAAATATTAAAACATGCTGCTGTGCAGAGAGAACTGGGTGTGCTAGTGCATGAGTCACAAAAAGTTGGTTTACAGGTGCAACAGGTGATTAAGAAGGCAAATGGAATTTTGTCCTTCATTGCTAGAGGGATGGAGTTTAAGACTAGGGAGGTTATGCTGCAATTGTATAAGGTGTTAGTGAGGCCACACATGGAGTAGTGTGTTCAGTTTTGGTCTCCTTACTTGAGAAAGGACATACTGGCACTGGAGGGTGTGCAGAGGAGATTCACTAGGTTAATCCCAGAGCTGAAGGGGTTGGATTACGAGGAGAGGTTGAGTAGACTGGGGCTGTACTCGTTGGAATTTAGAAGGATGAGGGAGGATCTTATTGAAACATATAAAGATTATGAAGGGAATAGATAGGATAGATGCGGGCAGGTTGTTTCCACTGGCAGGCGAAAGCAGAACTAGGGGGCATAGCCTCAAAATAAGGGGAAGTAGATTTAGGACAGAGTTTAGGAGGAACTTCTTCACCCAAAGGGTTGTGTATCTATGGAATTCCTTGCCCAGTGAAGCAGTAGAGGCCCCTTCATTAAATGTTTTTAAGATAAAGATAGATAGTTTTTTGAAGAATAAAGGGATTAAGGGTTATGGTGTTAGGGCCGGAAAGTGGAGCTGAGTCCACAAAAGATCAGCCATTATCTCATTGAATGGTGGAGCAGGCTCGAGGGGCCAGATGGCCTACTCCTGCTCCTAGTTCTTATGTTCTTATCTGGACCACAGACTCCGAGTGCCGACTGCGTCTGGTTATGTGGCGGAGAGAAGGTGATTGTGGAATCCATGTCGTACCCATCAAACTCTGCTACTCACCTGACTGAGATTTGTTCTGGATCTGGAAATCGCAGGTAGTGTTCGCGAGTGGAGGGAACACTCTGCAACTCAGTCTGTGGAACAGTTTGTGAGAGCAGGGTTCCTTCAATATGAGTCAATATCTAGTACTGTATGTGAGGGTGGGATTCAGTTTCTATCAAACATTGGTACTGAATGTCAGTGTGGAAATCTTTCTGTATCTATCAATCACAATGTCTGTTTGGGAAAAGTGAGATTAATACGTAACATCAGCACGGCTGTGACAGACAGAGAAAGACACACAGTAAAGCAGGAAGAGACTATCAGGACACACACACAATGACACACAGAAAAGGTGCCGAGCAAACCAGCAAGATACTGAGATGGAAAAACTGGTTATTTACGAAAATGTGTTTCCTGCTGCACACATATAGGCCCTGTTTGTAAATGTATATCCTGCTGTGTAACCGTGCTCTCTGCTGTGTAACTGTGCTCCCTGCTGTGTAACTGAGCTCTCTGCTGTGTAACTGTTCTCTCTGTCGTGGAACCGTGACTCTGCCTGTGACAGATCTTCACTGCGGTTGTGTCAAATCATTCCCTGTTGTGGAAATATGTCCTCTCTGAAGCAGAACCTTTCTGCGCCATTACTGAGACGAAATTTCAATTCCAGATTTATTAAGTCTTGCCACCAAGGGTTAGTTCAGACCTCTGGATTCCCAGTCCAGCGACATAACCTTGAGTTCCTGTTGTCAAAACAGTTCGTTCAGCATCAATATTTTCAGATAATAATGTAGACCGCCCAACGTGGGGCTCGAACCCACGACCCTGGGATTAAGAGTCCCATGCTCTACCGACTGAGCTAGCCGGGCTGATGCTGTACTGACTATTAAACTTCTTCCTGTCGAGAGTCGCTGCGGTGCTCATTCGGAGGGTTAGTCTTGACTCGTTGGGCCGAATGGCCTCCTTCTGAGCTGGATATTCTACCATTCTATGATCCAAGGATGTTGATGCGGTGGAGTCCTTCTGCCATGCTGCCACACTCCTGACACCATGTAGAAATGCTGGTCTCTCAATGACTGGCGACCAAGGATTTGGAATAAAAATAACTGACTTAATAGTTGAGCAGCTGCTCCTGGCTTGTGCTCTGACCGCGAGCGGGGAGAACTGCCGGAATCCCGACACGTGATCATGTTAGTTGCGTCATCAGATCATCATGTATTCTATCGACCAAATTACTAATGAATGACACATTGGACGCACCTGCGATGGCCGAGTGGTTAAGGCGTTGGGCTTAAACTCCAGTGTGGTTTTCCCGCGCAGGTTCGAGCCCTGCTCGCAGCGACTTTGATTCGGAATGTTTGTTCAACTCCTCCCACAAGCCGCTGACTCCGGAATGAATCGGAATTCCGATTGGCTGTAAATAAACGGTTGGAACGTTCTTCGAGTTCAGTCCGATATGTAACATTTTTTGGGGAAACTGAACAAAATATAAAGATGGAAACGTGATTTGCTTTCATTCAGCTGAATGTATTTCTGGGTAAAAAGATCGTGGTAGAAATGGAACATATTTTATCTCTCTATCTGTTTCTTTGTTTCTTTCTCTCTCTCTCACTCACTGTTTTTGTGCTTCTCCGGGGACTGATTGGATACACAGTGAAACTCAGCCCCATCTCACCCCAACTATTTTGGACGAATACGTCCTGGTGATGGACGGTCCTGAATCAGTGGAAGAATCGACAAACTATTCCATTCTTGGCTCTGTGAGAAGTTCCATTCCTGGTTGTGAGGTGGCTCTGAGATAAAGGGATCGAGAGAGAACGAGGTGACTGCAGTCTGACTCTTACTCTGAAAACCAGTTAGTGCGCCCTTGTACAAAGTGGATGTGTCTGAGAACAGGAGGAAAGCAGATCATGGGCCTGTGATTGATTTTATTGAGCCGGACATTGAAAAGTGAAGCAAAGTTTTAACCAGTCAGCGCCTGTCTGAGAGCTCGGAAGGAATTACGGTTGACATTGAGACAGTTCAGAGTGAATTTTTACAGCAAATCGAATCTTCAAGAGGTGTTGGTACATTGATTTCAGAGAGAATGTCATAATACCTTAGAAGATCAGTTGCGCTTGTTTTTGTTTTGTTCGGTAATTTGGGGAATCTATTTGGAGCGGGTGCAGTTGGTCAATATCTGTGCCTCTTGCTTGTCCAGCTGCCCGTGCAACAGCAGCTCCATTCCTATCCAGATGTGTGGACACAAACGGCAAACCCACATTATTGTATCCCCGCGGAGGTTCGAACCCCGCTCGCAGCGGCTCTGCTCCGGAATATTTACTCAGCTCCATAAACAAACCACTGACCACACAAAAGACCGGGGCTCCCATTGCCTCTCATTGATGGTTTTCACCCAATTTGGCTGTTTCGGGAATGAAAGCAAAAATTTATCGCGTCTGGTAATCAGCATTTTTAAATAAACTACACTAAACGTATAAAACAATACTTTATAAATGATAATTAACCAATATTAATCAATATTAATAATGTTTCCTGCAACGATTGGAAGGAAAAGCCCATCCCATCAGATCAGGATATGTTGGGAATGGACCGGAGTGAAACATTCCCAGACCATGTCCAACATGTTTCTCCTCAGCATGAAAACTCCCCGCGGAAAGACTGAAACAGACACTCATTTGATCACATCATGATTAACATCACTCACACCTTAACCATGAGACCACTGGTGAAGTCATGATGTCTTCGAATTTCTCCTAAAATGCCAACTGAACCCACTGACTGGCAGAATGACATAAACACGAAATTGCCGACGCGCAACCACAGGCCGACTTGTGGAGTGGTGAAATCTGACATCACTGCTTCTGATCATCACCAGAACAGAGAGATAAATGTCACATTGTTCATTCACATTTCTGATTTATAATTGTGGGGAAACTGATGGGCTTTGGGACGCAATTAAAAGTTATTTTAACTGAGATCAAATCAGCGGCTGGCTCGTTGGTCTGGGGAGACCTGAGCCACACACAGCAGCAGAGACTGCAGATAGAGAATGACTCGAATATTCACATGTCACACCAGAGAACACATCGGAGAACACTTCAGCAGTCAAGGGCATTCAGCCTCTGATCTCCGGGTAAGCGTGACAACAGAATCGCCGAGCAGAAACTTGTAGCCAAGTTCCGCACACATGAGTACGGCCTCAACCGGGACCTTGGATTCATGACGCATTACATTCGCCCCGCACCATCTGGCCTGGGATTGCGGAATCCTACCAACTGTCCCGGCTTGAGACAATTCCCACCTCTTTAACCAGGGGTTACCCCTACCTCTGGATCTGTAAAGATTTAATTACCTGCAAATGCTCGCATTCAAAACATTTTCTTGCATCTTTGACTTTGTCTATATATATGTTTCCGGAACATATCTCTTCATACACCTGAGGAGGGAGCAGTGCTCCGAAAGCTAGTGTTTGAAACACACCTGTTGGACTTTAACCTGGTGTTGTCAGACTTCTTACTGTGCACATCAGAGACTGAGAGGTAAAGATTCATTCACCACCCAAATGCCTATATGCCCCCCCCCCCCAACGGACACACAAGCGCAATGCCACTGAAAGTGTTGTCATGATTCTGATATGCAGACGTTTTAACGGAAACTGGCAAACAACAGAATGATTTTATCCACTCAATAACAATATCAGAGATTGATCATTACAGATTTAGTTCCACCTTCACACAGAATTTCAGAGAATGAAAGATACTGAATGAATGACAGACTCTCATACAGTCCCAGAGACTCTCTCAAAGCGATTTAACTGAATCCCAAAGACAGATTGTTACAGTAGATGTGCAACAATCCTAGGAATTACCGGAATATTATAAATATGGAATGAATCTGACTCTGTCATACAGTGTCAGAGACTGAAATATACATGAATTATATTTCAAAATTGATCGCATTTAGCAGGGTGGTAGTGTCAAATAACCCGATGGAGCGAATCCTCAATGTGAAGATGGGGCCTTGTCTCCACAAGGACTGTGCAATGGTCACTCTGAACATATAGAGTATGGGACACGGAGTTCCACAGACTGAATCCTACTTTCCACACAACACCACTGACTGGATTGGATTGGATTTGTTTATTGTCACGTGTACCGAGGTACAGTGAAAAGTATTTTTCTGCGAGCAGCTCAACAGATCATTAAGTACATGAGAAGAAAAGGGAATAAAAGAAAATACATAATAGGGCAACACAACATATACAATGTAACTACAAAAGCACTGGCATCGGATGAAGCATACAGGGTGTAGTGTTAATGAGGTCAGTCCATAAGACGGTCATTTAGGAGTCTGGTGACAGTGGGGAAGAAGCTGTTTTTGAGTCTATTCATGCATGTTCTCAGACTTCTGTATCTCCTGCCCGATGGAAGAAGTTGGAAGAGTGAGAAAGCTGGTCGGAGGGATCTTTGATTATGCTGCCTGCTTTCCCCAGGCAGCAGGAGGTGTAGATGGAGTCAATGGATAGGAGGCATGTTCGTGTGATGGACTGGGCCGTGCTCACGACTCTCTGAGGTTTCTTGCGGTCCTGGGTCGAGCAGCTGCCATACCAGGTTGTGATGCAGCCAGCTAGGATGCTTTCTTTGGTGCATCTGTAAAAGTTGGTAAGGGTTAATGTGGACATGCCGAATTTCCTTAGTTTCCTGAGCAAGTATAGACGCTGTTGAGCGTTCTTGGTAGTAGCATCGAAGTTGGTGGACCAGGACAGATTTTTGGAGATGTGCACCCCTAGGAATTTGAAACTGCTAACCATCTCCACCTCGGCCCTGTTGATGCTGACAGGGGTGTGTACAGTACTTTCCTTCCTGAAGTCAATGACCAGCTCTTTAGTTTTGCTGGCATTGAGGGAGAAATTGTTGTTGCCACACCACTCCACTCAGTTCTCTATCTCCCGCCTGCATTCTGACTCGTCGTTATTCGAGGTCCGGCCCACTATGGTCGTATCGTCAGCAAACTTGTAGATGGAGTTGGAACCAAGTTTTGCCACACAGTCGTGTGTGTACAGGGTGTAGAGTAGGGGCCTAAGTATGCAGCTTTGCGGAGGCCCGGTGTTGAGGACTATTGTGGAGGAGGTGTTGTTGTTCATTCTTACTGATTGTGGTCTGTTGGTCAGAAAATCGAGAATCCAGTTGCAGAGTGGGGAGCCAAGTCCTAGGTTTTGGAGCTTTGATATGAGCTTGGCTGGGATTATGGTGTTGAAGGCGGAGCTGTCGTCAATAAATAGGAGTCTGATGTAGGAGTCCTTGTTTTCGAGATGCTCCAGCACAATTGAGCTGAGACTATAAGCTTCGGGAGGCAATGATAAGCTAGTTTGAGTGAGTCGCAAGTGTGATTTGGCTCGTTGGTCTAGGGGTATGATTCTCGCTTAGGGGCTACCATTTGGGATAAAATGCGAGAGGTCCCGGGTTCAAATCCCGGACGAGCCCTGTTGTTGTTTTTTTTAAATCACGACGATCATTGAATGAAGTCGGGAGCAGGTTTGCGCCCCAGAGAATATATCAGTGCTGATCACGTGAAGAAACGAACACATCATTTAAAGACCGTTTCACCATGGTGTAGGACTCTGAATGTATCCTCAAACATGTAAAACAAACGAACACTTGTGCATCCAGGTAGTTGGCTGAATGCAATGGTTGTATGTAACCCGGATAAATCTTTGGTTTATTTGCTGAACAAGAATCTTTCAATCTCTGCCTTAAAAATAATCAATGTCCCGCTTCCGCCGCCTTCTGAGGCAGAGTTCCAAAGTCGCACAACTCTCTACGAGGGAGACATTTCCCCATCTACGTCCGAAAAGGGTGACATCCGTTTTTTTCACTCCCACAAGCAGTGACATCCTTTCCACGTCCACCTTGTCAAGACCATTCAAAATCTGATGTACTTCAATCAAATCAACTGTCAGTCTTCACATCTCCACTGGAAACAAGTGCAGTCTCTCGAACCTTTCCTCAATAGCAAACCCGCTCAAAGAACAACAAAGAACAGAGACAAGTACAGCACTGGAACAGGCCCTTCGGCCCGTCAAGCCCGTGCCGACCATGCTGCCTGACCAATGACGAATCTAAAATGTTTTACACTTCCTGGGTCCGTATCCCTCGATTCCCATCCTATTCATGTATTTGTCAAGATGCCGCTTAAATGTCACTATCGTCGTTGCTTCCATCACGTTCTCCAGCAGCGAGTTCCAGGCACCCACTACCCTCTCTGTAAAAAAACTTGCCTTGTACATCTCCTCTAAACCTTGCCCCTCGCACCTTAAACCTATGTAATTGACTAGTAATTGACACCTCTACCCTGGGGAAAAGCCACTGTCTATCCACTCTGTCTATGCCCCTCATAATTTTGTAGACCTCTATCAAGTCGCCCCTCAACGTCCGTCATTCCAGTGAGAACAAACCGAGTTTATTCAACCGATCCTCATAGCTAATGCCCTCCATAACAGGCAACATCCTGGTAAATCTCTTCTGCACCCTCTCTAAAGCATCCACATCCTTCTGGTAGTGTGGCGACCAGAATTGAACACGATACTCCAAGTGTGGCCTAACTAAGGTTCTAGACATCTGCAACATGACTTGCCAATCTTGTACTCAATTCCCTGGCCAATGAAGGCAAGCATGCCGTAGCCGTCTTGGCTACCTTCTCCACCTGTGTTGCCCCTTTCAGTGACCTGTGGACCTGTAGACATAGATCTCTCTGACTTTCGATACTCTTGAGGGTTCTCCCATTTACTGTATATTCCCTACCTGCATTCGACCTCCCAAAATGCATTACCTCACATTTGTCCGGATTAAACTCCATCTGCCATCTCTCCGCCCAAATCTGCAAAAGATCTAAATCCTGCTGTATCCTCTGACAAACCTCATCGCTATCCGTAATTCCACCAACCTGTGTGTCATCTGCAAACTTACTAATCAGACCAGCTACATTTTCCTCCAAATCATTTATACACACTACGAACTGCAAAGCTCCCAGCACTGATCACTGTGGAACACCACTAGTCCCAGCCCTCCAATTAGACAAGCACCCTTCCATTGCTACTCTCTGCCTTCTATGATCTAGCCAGTTCTGTATCCATCTTGCAAGCTCACCCCTGATCCCGTGTGACTTCACCTTTTATACTAGTCTACCATGAGGGACCTTGTCAAAGGCCTTACTGAGGTCCATATAGACAACATCCACTGCCCTACCTGCATCAATCATCTTTGTGACCTCTTCGAAAAACTCTATCAAGTTAGTGAGACACAAAACCATGCTGCCTCTCACTAATATGTCCATTTGCTTCCAAATGGGAGTAGATTCTGTCTCGAAGGATTCTCTCCAGTAATTTCCCTACCACTGACGAAAGGCTCATTCCTGGCACCAATCGAGGAAACCTTCTCTGAACCGTCTCCAACGTATTTACATCGTTCCCTAAATAAGGAAACCAAAACTGCACAGAATTAGCGAAATGTGACAGCTCCTGGAATAAAAGGGACAGTAGCAATATGGATATAAATGTGGTTGAATAATCAGAAACAGAGTATAATGGTCAATAGAGACTTTTCGGACTGGAAGAAGGTTTGTAGTGTTTCACATGGCTCCCTACTGGAACATTTGCTGTCCCTGATATAGAACAATGTGCTAGATCATGGTGTACAGAGAACAGTTTCAAAGTTTGGGGATGGTACAAACTTGGAAATTTTGAAAACTGAGACGTGGACAGTCTAGAACTTCAAACGACAAAAGATGATTTTCAGTCTGGAGACGTGTGAGATTATGCATTTTGGTAGGGAAGTATAGAATCATAGAATTTACAGTGCAGAAGGTGGCCATTCGGACCATGGAATCTGCACTGACTCTTCAAAGAGCACCCCCATGAAGCCCACACCTCCACCCTATCCCCGCACCCCAGCAACCCCATCTAACCTAAGGGCAATTTAGCCTGGCCAATCCACCTAAACTGCACATCTTTGGAGTGTGGGAGGAAACCGGAGCACCCGGACGAAACCCACGGAGAACACAGACAGTGATCCAAGCGGGAATCGACCCTGAGACCCGGCGCTGTGAAGCCATAGTGCTAACCACTATGTTACCGTGCTGCCCCTCAACTATTTATGGGATGTAGGAGCAGACAGAGCTGGGTGTATATGTGGATAGATCATTGAAGGTGGACAGGTGGAGAGAGCAGGTAATAAAGCAAATCTTATTCTGGGCATTATAACGAGTGGAAAACAGAACAAGAGGAAGGAGGTTATGCTGAATCTGTACAAGGCGCCAGTTAGACATCAAATGGAATATTTTGCACAGCTCTGGGAGCCACAATATTGGAAGGCTGTGGACGTATTGGGCAGCGTGCAGAAGAGGTTTACAGGATTGATTCCATTTAGGAGGCGAGATTGGAGATGTTGGGAACGTTCTCCTTGGAGAGGATAAGGCAGAGAGGAGATATGATGGAGATGTTCAAAATCATAATATCAACATATTAACTGACCCACCCTTTACAGCCCTATTCGGTTCATGCAAACATTTCTACAGATACACTATACTCCGAGAGAAGAAACTACTCATCATTTCTGGTTTAAATGGGCGGCCACTTACTCTGAGATTATTCCTTCTGGTCCAAGACTCTCCCACATGGTGAACCAGCTTCTCAGCATCTATCCTGTCAAGCCCCGCCCCCCGCCCCTGAAAATCTATTAAATCAGTGAATTTGAATGGTGGGATTTATTCCGTGTCCCAAAGATTCGTTCGGGCCTCTGGATTCCCAGTCCAGTAACACAATCTTACATCCCTCTGAACAAAAAAACAGTTGATCCAGCTCATTATTAAACATCTTGGGCCAGTGGGCCGATGAATGGCAAATAGAGTTTAATTTGGATAAGTGTGATGTGATGCATTTGGGTCGATCAAATCAGGGCAGGACCTACTCAGTTAATGGTAGGGAGTTGGGGAGAGTTACAGAACAAAGAGATTTAGGAGTACAGGTTCACAGCTCCTTCAAGCTGGAGTCGCAAGTGGACAGGATGGTGAAGAAGCCATTCAGTATGTTAGTTTTTATTGGACAGAATATTGAATACAGGAGTTGGGACGTCTTGCTGGAGTTCATAGATCATAGAATTTACAGTGCAGAAGGAGGCCATTCGGCCCACCGAGTCTGCACCGGCTCTTGGAAAGAGCACCCTACCCAAGGTCAACACCTCCACCCTATCCCCATAACCCAGTAACCCCACCCAACACTAAGGGCAATTTTAGACACTAAGGGCAATTGTATCACGGCCAATGCACCTAACCTGCACATCTTTGGACTGTGGGAGGAAACCGGAGAAAACCCACGCACACACGGGGTGGATGTGCAGACTCCGCACAGACAGTGACCCAAGCTGGAATCGAACCTGGGACCCGTGAAGCAATTGTGCTATCCACAATGCTACCGAGTTGTACAATACATTGGCAAGACCACACACGTTATGCTGTGTTCAGTTATGCTCACCCTATTATAGGAAGCATATTGTTAAACTAGAAAGAGTGCAGAAGAGATATACGAGGGTGTTCCCAGGACTTGATGGTGATTTATAAGGAGAGGCTAGTTAGGCTGGGACTTTCCCCCCTGGACCGTATGAGTCTTGGGGTGAACTTACAGAAGTCGAGACAATAATGAAGAGCATAGCTAAGGTAGTCGGCATCTTTTCCCAAAGGTAGAGAAGTCTAGAATGAGGGGGCATAGGTTTAAGGTGAGAATGGAGAGATACAAACGAGAGCAGAAGGGAAATTTCCTCACACAGAGGGTGGTGGGCATCTGGAACGGGCTTCGTGAGGCAGTGGCAGTGGTGAGGAAGCGGGCACGATTTTATCTTTTGAAAACCAGTTGGACAGTTATATGTGCTGGGTGGGTAGAAAGGGATATGGGCGAAATGCGGGCAAGTGGTACTAGCTTAGTGATAGAAACTGGGCGGCATGGTCAAGCTGGGCCGAAGGGCCTGTTTCCATGCTGTAAACACCTATGACTCTATGACTCTAACCATCTTCCTGAGGACATTAGAATTCCCTCCACAGAATTGTATTGAACCGCTTGATGCACAATCATTTCTTTATCCAAATCAAACAGATCTTGTGGATTAATTAGGGGGTAAACGAAATACTAAGATGAGAGAGAATTGAATAAACTGAGCTGAGGAAGGAAAACTGGATTGTCAGCAAGTTATACCGGATTTCTGTATAAAACGACCGCGGCAGGTCTCGAACCTGCAATCTTCTGATATCATCACTAGATTTCCCCAAAGTCAGACTCCTTATCCATTAGGCCATGCGCACTGATGTTTAGCCCATTTAAATAAATACTGCGATTATATGTGTTTCATTTCTGTTTTTTGATGATCCGCTGTTTCCCAGATCCCAGAAAATACAAGGGAAAGCTCCAGCTGCCGGACATGGTCATTTTCAAAGTGGAAAAGCCCTTCACTCTGTGAGCTGTGAAGATTCATGGAGGCTCGGGGACTCTCAGGCCGGCCAGGGCTCTTTATCCGGCTCCATTCACAGGAAAAGTGACCTCAGTTTCCACAATAACATCCGCTCTCTCTGAAACCCCCAAACTGAAATTCAGACTCACCATTAAGGTGAAGACTGCGGACTGCGGTTCCCGCTCCTGCTGTTTAATACAGATCACTATAACTGTGTAGTGAGCAGAAAGAAATTGCTGTTGTTTGTAAACATTTCTTACTGAACTCACTGTCATTCTGTATTAACAGGACGAGATGAATCTGCTGCTATTTGACAAATTTGCTCAAGCGGGTAAATATGAAATATATTATTTGCATCGTGGAATGGAGTCATTTCGAGAACATTTCTCCAGATGAAATTCCTGGAACAAGCTGCAGAAAAGCTCCGTGCGCCTGACATGATTCCAACGCAACCTTCTGATCTGGAGTCAGGCGCGCTCCCGTTGCGCCACAAGCGCAAATTAACTCAGAGATTATTTTTATTCATTTACACTTTGACTGTGTTCTGTACATCAGCAACTGTGCGAAAGAAACGCAGAGAAGTCAGATTGAAGGATACTAAAGGGCCCTGAAGTAAAGGAGCTGTACCACGTGGTGAAGGTGATGCACAATAATCCATTGTGCTCTGTACACGTGGCTTCAAATCCCATCCTCGTCTGTAACGTGTCTGTTGTGTCTCTGTTTGGTCCACTTCATGAGGGTGAAGTGAAAAAGCTGCGGCTTTTAGCTGTTGTTTGACGGCTTGTGGGTGAATAGTGGAACACTGTCCATATTGAAACCACATTAAAAAATGATGAGAAAGTTACTTATTTCACTCCCCAATTGCGCCCAAATTCTGAGTTCGGAACTGTTTCTCTTTCTCGGTTTGAAACTCACGAAGTGGCGCAAAAATATACAACCAGCTTTTTATTGCGATGGCCGGGAATCGAACCCGGGTCAACTGCTTGGAAGGCAGCTATGCTCACCACTATACCACCATTGCTCACTGAAAGAATCAGATTCCAATTGGTACTTTAGATTAGCTTGATAAACTGTTTTGGAACACATTCATACTGAGCGTAAGTTATTTCACTCCAATTTAAAATGCTCCTGAATGAGAGTGTCCGTGTCGCACGGCTCCCGTTCTGCCAGGAGATGGCACCAGTCCACAATAAATGTATTTATCTCATTGATTTCTAATGTTGTGTGTGTCATTACTTTGGACACTTACTCTGGACTGAGACCGTAACTTGTCCTTGTGTCCTGATGCTGCAGTTTTCACCCTATTTCAGTAATCGTAGAATGGCTCCAGTGCGGAAGGAGGCCATTCGGCCCATCGAGTCAGCACTGACCCACGGAAAGACCACCCGACTTCGGCCCAATCGCACCTAACCTTTCGAATACGTCAGGATGGCCGAATTCAGGTCGCAGTCTCCTCTGGAGGTCAGGGCTCGAATCCCACAACTTTACTCCGCGAGGCACCATCCAAACCTGGAACCCCTCCCGAACAGCACTGTGTGTGTACATACACCATATGGACTTGCAGCGGTTCCAGAATGAGGTGTGAGCCAGGGGTTGATGTTAATCTGAGGCTCCGAGTATGAAGCGAGACATACAGTAACCCACTTACAGAAACATCTACACATTAAAAGAGCGGAATCACTTGCGGATAGATTACAAGTTAGACTTCCTTCTTTGAGCAATCTTATTGAAACTAAGATCAATTCAGTTCACAGACTTTTATCCCCAATAAACACCGTCAATTCACATGTATCATAAATACTGAACATGTAAATAATCTGCACAGAATGCGCTGCGGATTGATGTCATAAAGCGTGAAACATTTGCACATTCATTAGCAGAGCAGAATCTGAGGGACAGACAATAGTTGGCCCTTTTTCAGATAAAGTGAGTGGCTCTGAAAAGAGCCTTTGGGTTATCAGAATAAAGAATGGTCGCTTCACTTCTTGCCGGCGCCAGCGCTGGTTTTCTTGGGCAGCAGCACGGCCTGGATATTAGGCAGCACCCCACCCTGAGCGATGGTCACCCCTCCCATCAACTTGTTCAGCTCTTCGTCGTTGCGGACGGCCAGCTGCAGGTGCCTGGGGATAATGCGGGTCTTCTTGTTGTCCCGGGCCGCGTTGCCGGCCAGCTCGAGGATTTCAGCGGTCAGATACTCGAGCACAGCAGCCAGATAGACCGGGGCTCCGGCCCCCACACGCTGGGCATAGTTGCCCTTTCTCAGGAGCCTGTGAACACGACCCACCGGGAACTGCAGTCCAGCCCGGGAGGAGCGAGACTTGGCCTTGGCCCGAGCTTTACCGCCGGTCTTTCCTCTTCCAGACATTGTCACAATCTCACAAACACTTTCACAGAATGAACAATTTCTCCAGCATTTACTCTTTTATAAACTGACGGCTCCTCTGATTGGTCGCTGCTCAGTTCACCTCATTTGCCTATATTCTGCACCAATCAGCTCACTGGAAACAGAAGAGGGCGGGATTTACCCACAACAACCGGCAGAAGCTGAGAATTTGTCCATTTCAAAAAGCCGCCAATTTCATTGTGGGAAAGGAGCGAATTCAAATAAATGTCGTCCTTAGTCAGAGATTTCAAATCCCTTCTATTTATTTGGTTTGATTCAGCGCTTCCCGTCACCAATCACAGGCGCGGGTTTAACATTTAGTTTAAATGTGATTCATTCTCCTCTCGCTTTCTAACTGTCCCGGGCGGGAATCAATCCCTGTTCACAGCATTCCCGGAAGGAAAACGCTCCGTTTAGTCTTCAGTCAGGACCGAGGGTCCTTCACTGAAAACAGGGAGTGGGATTGAGTCCTCAGACTCTCCTTATTCCGCTCTGGAATCATCCCACTCCGGACTGTTACCCTGCGGAGAATTACTGGGAATAAAATGATGGATCAATGAACATTTCAGGAATTGGGAGAAGGCTCCGTTCCCGCTAAAAACAGCTGCTAATGAGGTGATTTGGGGGCTGTGAAAATAACAGAATAATAACAGCTTTCAGCACAAAGCCAAGGCGGCGGAGTGAATTCTGCCTGAACCAATCGGAGAGCTGGAGAGAAGGAGCTACAGGTTTTGATTGGCTGACATTTTCAAATCCCAAAATCCCGCCAATTTCAGTGCAGGAAAATCCCAAATAACGGACCGGCTCAATGTTCAGGAAACTATTTGCATCTCACACTTTGTTAACTGTTTATTGATTTTTTTCCATCCCAGAATCCGGGCGCTATTTTAGTAACAGTTTGAATTTGTCAATCTTTTCTCTGTAACCGGCGGTAATAAGACCCCGTTCAGCAATTTAAAACGGAACAAATCTCAGCTCACTGCAAAAGCAGGAACATCGAGATTACCAACCAACTCCTTCACACAGGCTTCACAGGGACAGAGAGAAAGGGCTGATTTCTGAGCCTCTCTCCTGAAAGCGGCCGGGAATGTTACACTGGGAAGTGTGGAGAGAATCCCCGACTCTATCCAGCCGGTGGAACAGGCAGCTTTGTGTCCGGAGAATAGGGAGGGCCGGGGAGAGGCAGATCTTAAAGCGCTGCAATGGACTCAGGTCCTGTGTGTGCTCAAATCTCGCTGGTTCCGTCCCCTGGGAAAACTGCGGAATAAACAGATCAACCCGAAAATAACCTCTTCATTCCCGCCTTTACTCTGTTCCGGGAGCGGGTAATACAACACCCGAGAGAAAAAATAATAATTTCCTTATGAATTTAACTCACCAGTTGTTAAACTCTGAATATAGTTATCATTAAATTTAAATAATTCCCTCCTGAAATTGTGTTTCTCCTCATTGTCCGTCACAAATGCCAGACTGGGTTTAAAATCCGCTCTCAATTCAGTTTGATTCTCTTCTGTGTGAAAGTGTCTGTGACGGGCGGGTATGAAGCCACATTCACAACATTCTGGAACGGGACAAATCTCTATCCTCCACAAAGAGATTTCTCATCAAGTCAATGCGGGAAAAGATGGTGCAGCTTTTTCACAGAGATTGTGGGTGGCTCTTAAAAGAGCCGTTGTGTTTGGGGTGGTTTTCAGTCCATTGTGGAGTTTTACATGGAGCTGGTGTACTTGGTCACCGCCTTTGTCCCTTCCAACACGGCGTGCTTGGCCAGTTCCCCGGGCAGCAGCAGGCGCACGGCGGTCTGGATCTCCCGGGAGCTGATGGTGCTGCGCTTGTTGTAATGGGCCAGGCGGGAAGCCTCACCCGCGATGCGCTCGTGTGGGATTTACTCACTCTCTGATACAGTGTGTGATTGTGGGATTTACTCACTCTCTGATACAGTGTGTGTGAGTGTGGGATTTACTCACTCTCTGATACAGTGTGTGAGTGTGGGATTTCCTCACTCTCTGATAGTGTGTGTGTGGGGGATTTACTCACTCTCTGATACAGTGTGAGAGTGTGGGATTTACTCACTCTCTGATACAGTGTGTGAGTGTGGGATTTACTCACTCTCTGATACAGTGTGAGTGTGGGATTTACTCACTCTCTGATACAGTGTGTCTGTGATTGTATTACTCTAGCTGAGGCCTAACCAACTTTTTTATAGTTGCAGCAGAACCTGCCTGTTCTTAATCTCTGTGCATCAGCTATTAGAGACAAGGGTACCATAGGCCTGGCATTTTTAAGCTCACGGTCGTGACCTGTGGGTCGATCTCGGGAACGTTTCAGTAGGGTGGCGATAATCCAGATTGCGGGAGGAATGGCCAATGGTCACGATCAGCTTTTAAAAGTGCCGGCCATCCCGCGCATGCCTGCCTTATCAAGTAGTGCGCAAGGTGGACCGGCTCCTCCTGATGTCAGTGCACAGTCCCAGGCCAGTTATTTTCAGCAAATTCTGGAGTCCTCCCACCGGAGGCGGCGCCAGCGAGCAGGTCACACGCCCCGTACGCTGACATCACGTGTTCTGGGCCCGAGAGAGATTCCTCCATTTTGCAGCTGCCAGCAGTGTTGGAGTGAACTCCAGGGCCTCTGGGGAACAACCCATGAAGAAGCTGAAAACAGGAACAAAGCAGCACAATGATGAGTATTTGAGGGGTGGGTTTATAAATTGTGCCACTGCAATCAGGAGTCAAATTTCATGGGTGTTACATGCAGGGAATTACTGGCAAATGAATGTTTAAACCTCAAATTGTCAAAGACGTTTGAAGACTAAGCATGGCGAGTTCAAGGACAAACCTCTGTAATTTTTTTCAACGGATGCAGTGAGATCTTCAATCATCAGCTGAAGTCATTTTCAGAAATGTAACATTGAATAACAAAGCAAGTGAGATCGTGGGGACCAAGCAGGCTCACCTGTCACATTAAAGTCAAGTGAAAATGGTGGGTCGCGAAGATCAGCCGGCGATGGTCGCAAAGGCCGCCCAGCGAGGGTCCCGAAGGATGGCAGGTTGGTAAAAATGGGACCCCGGTTAAAAAGTTTGATCCACACTGCCATAGGCTTCCTTAACCATTGTATCCAGCTGCTCTGCTACCTTAACGTACTGGTGTACATGCACACCAAGATCCCTCCGGTCCTTCATGCCTCCCAGCGTCCTGCCATTTATCATGTATTCTCTTGTCTTGTTTGTCCTGCCCAAGTGCATCTCTTCCAGATTGAATTCCGTTTGCCACTGATCAGTCCATCTGTGTCGTCCTGTATTCGGAGGCTATCCTCCTCAATATTTACCACCCCACCAAATTTCATATTAGCAGCAAACTTACTGATCAACCCTCCTATATTCATATCTAAAGCATTTGTATCAACCACAAACAGCAAGGGCCTCAACACTTATCCCTGTGGGAAACCACTGGACATGATCTTCCAATCAGAGGCTAGGGGCTGGTTTAGCATAGTGGACTAAACAGCGGAACAATGCCAGCAGCGCGGGTTCAATTCCCGTACCGGCCTCCCCTAACTGGTGCCGGAATGTGGCGACTTGGTGCTTTTCACAGTAACTTCATTGAAGCCTACTTGTGACAATAAGCAATTATTATTATTATTAGAAAGACACTCCTCCACCAACAGCCTCTGCTTCCTGCCACTCAGCAATTTTGGATCCAATTTGCCAAATTTCCTTCAGTCCCTTGGGCATGTGTCTTCACATCAGTCACCCATGTGGGACCTGATGAAAAGCCTTGCTGAAGTCCAAGTAGATTACGTCAAAGCATTTCACTCATCTACACACCTGTTCACCTCTTCGAAAATTCAATCAAGTTGGTCAGACATGTCCTCCCCTTAACCAAACCACGCTGACCTTTTAATCTCTGCCTCTACAAATGCAGATTAATTCTGTGTCTCAGATTTGCTTCCAATAGTTTCCCCACCACACAGGTTAGACTGACTGGCCTGTAGTTTCCTGGTTTATCCTTTCCTCCCTTCTTCAATAATGGTACCACATTGGCGATCCTCCAGTCCGCCAGCGCCTCTCCTGTGGCCAGAGAGGAATTGAAAATTATTGCCAGTGTCCCTGCTATTTCCTCGCTTGCCTCACTCATCAGCCTGGGATACATTTCATCTGGCCCTGGAGTTTTGTCTACTTTGAAGCCTCCCAGTCAGAACCTCCTCTCTGTCTATATTAATCTCTTTAATATTATTACAAACCTTCTCCCTGGTTTCTATACCCACACTGTCCTTCTCACGGGTGAACACTGACACAAAGTACCCATTTCGAACCCCACCTACATCCCCCGGCTCCACACACAAGTTACCACTATGATCCATCATGGGCCTTACTCTGCCCCAAGTTATCATTTTACCCTTAATGTACTTGTAGAATAGCTTAACAACTTTATTTTACCTGCCAGTATCCTTTCAGTATCTGGTGTGACCGCATTTGGAGTATTGCGTGCAATTTTGGTCGCCGCATTATCCGAAAGATGTGGAAGCATTGGAAAGGGTGCAGAGGAGATTCACCAGCATGTTGCCTGGTATGGAGGGAAGATCTTATGAGGAAAGGCTATGGGACTGAGGCTGTTTTCGTTAGAGACAAGAAGGTTAAGAGGTGACTTAATTGAGGCATACAATAGGGCAGTACAGTGTCGCAGTGGGTTAGCCCTGCTGCCTCACAGCGCTGAGGTCCCAGGTTCGATCCTGGCTCTGGGTCGCTGTCCATGTGGAGTTTGCACATTCTCCCCATGTTTGCATGGGTTTCGCGCCAACAACCGAAAGATGTGCAGGGTAGGTGGATTGGCCCCACCAAATTGCCCCTTAATTGGAAAAAATGAATAGGGTACATTAAAAAAAAAAATTTTTTTTTTTTTTTTAAATAAATTGAGGCATACAAGATGATCAGAGGGTTGGATAGGGTGGACAGTGAGAGCCTTTTTCCTTGGATGGTGCTGTCCAGCACGAGGGGACTTAGATTTGAATTGAGGGGAGATAGATATAGGACAGATGTCAGAGGTAGGTTCTTTACTCAGAGAGTAGTAAGGGCGTGGAGTTCCCTGCCTGCAACAGTAGTGGACTCGCCAACACTAAGAGCATTCAAATGGTCATTGGATAGACTTATGGACGTTAAGGGAATAGTATAGATGGGCTTTAGAGTGGTTTCACAGGTCGGCACAACATCGAGGGCCAAAGGGCATGTACTGCGCTGTAATGTTCTATGTTCATGTCTCTTTTTGCTCTCCTCATTTCCGTTTTAAGTCCCCTCTTGCACATTCTGTACACCTCTAGCACTTCTGCTGTTTTGAGCCCTTGATATCTGCCACAAGCCTCCCCTTTTAGACCATAAGACCATAAGACATAGGAGTGGAAGTAAGGCCATTCGGCCCATTGAGTCCACTCCACCATTCAATCATGGCTGATTTCAACTCTATTTACCCGCTCTCTCTCCATAGCCCTTAATTCCTTGAGAAATCAAGAATTATCACCTTCTGTCTTAAAGACACTCAACGTCCCGGCCTCCACCGCCCTCTGTGGCAATGAATTCCACAGACCCACCACTCTCTGGCTGAAGAAATTTCTCCTCATCGCTGTTCTAAAGTGACTCCCTTTTGTTCTAAGGCTGTGCCCCCGGGTCCTAGTCTCCCCTGCTAATGGAAACAACTTCCCTACATCCACCCTATCTAAGCCATTCATTATCTTGTAAGTTTCTATTAGATCTCCCCTCAACCTCCTAAACTCCAATGAATATAATCCCAGGATCCTCAGACGTTCATCGTATGTTAGGCCTACCATTCCTGGGATCATCCGTGTGAATCTCCGCTGGACCCGCTCCAGTGCCAGTATGTCCTTCCTGAGGTGTGGGGCCCAAAATTGCTCACAGTATTCTAAATGGGGGCTAACTAATGCTTTATAAAGCTTCAGAAGTACATCCCTGCTTTTATATTCCAAGCCTCTTGAGATGAATGACAACATTGCATTTGCTTTCTTAATTACGGACTCAACCTGCAACCTTTTTACTTATCCAACGCTGTATATCCCTCAATATACATGGTTGACTGGATTTGTTGGTCCCACCCGTTTCTTGATTGGAACATGTTGGCCGTGTACTCTCCCTATTTCCTTGTTGAATGTGTCCCACTGTTCTGTCACAGATTTACCTAATGGTGTCTGCTCCCTATCAACTCTGGCTAAATCATATCTGATCTTATTAAAATCAGCCTTCCTCCATCTGTGAACTTTGATCTCAGGTCCATCCATCTCCTTTTCCAGAACTATCTTGAATCTAATGAAGTTATGATCACTGTCTGCAAAATGCTCCCCCAGCGATACTTCAACCACTTGTCCAGCTTCCTTACTGAAAATGAAGTCCAAGACCGCCCCTCTCTTGTCTGTCCCTCTACGTACTGGCTTAAAACGTTCTCATGGGTGCATTTTAAGAATTCCGCTCCCTCTGAACTGTTCACACTATGACTACCCCAGTTCATATTGAGGAAGTTGCGATCCCCCACTGTTCCCACTATCACGCCCCTATTACTTTTCCACTTCTCTGAAATTTGCCTCCATATTCACTCTTCTATTTCTCTCGGAGGGTTAGGGGGCCAATGGAACACTCCAGCAATGTGATTTCTCCTTTTTGGTTTTTAAGTTCTACTCATTTGGCTTCAGTATAGTTCTAATATCTGGGCACCGCAAGGTTGCCTACTTAGCTCCTTACTATCCTCCCTGTACACACACGACTGCCTGGCAAAATTTGTTTCCAACCCCATCCACAAGTTTGCTGACGATACGATCATAGTGGGCCGGATTGCGAATAATGACGAGTCAGAATACAGGAGGGAGATCGAGAACCTGGTGGAGTGGTGTCGCGACAACAACCTCTCCCTCAATGCCAGCAAATCTAAAGAGCCGGTCATTGACTTCAGAAAGCTAAGAACTGGACACACCACTGTCAGCATCTATGAGGCCGAGGTGGAGATTGTTAGCAGTTTCAAATTCCTAGTGGTTCACATCTCCAAAAATCTGTCCTGGTCCACCCACGTCGACGCTACCACCAAGAAATCTCAACAGGGCCTTTATTTCCTCAGGAAACTAAGGAAATTCGGCATGTCCACATTAACTCTTCCCAACTTTTACAGATGCACCATAGAAAGCATCCTAGCTGCTGCATCACGGCCTGGTATGGCAACCGCTCGGCCCAAAACCGCAAGACACTTCAGAGAGTCGTGAACACAGCCCAGTCCATCACACGAACCTGCCTCCCATTCATTGACTCCATCTACACCTCCCACTGCCTGGGGAAAGCAGAAAGCACAATCAAAGACTCTCCCACCCGGCTTACTCACTCTTCCAACTTCTTCCATCGGGCAGCAGATACAAAAGTCTGGGAACACGCACAAACAAACTCAAAAACAGCTTCTTCCCCACTGTTACCAGACTCCTAAACGACCCTCTTATGGACTGACCTCATTAATACTACACCCCTGTATGCTTCACCCGATGCCAGTGTCTATGTAGTTACATTGTGTACCTTTTGTTGCCCTATTATGTATTTTCTTTTATTTCCTTTTCTTTTCATGTACTTGATGATCTGTTGAGCTGCTCGCAGAAAAATATTTTTCACTGTACCTCGGTCCACGTGACAATGAACAAAATCCAATCCAGTTGAAGAGCTTTCTAAGATGTCATCTCTCCTTACTGCTGTAATTCATTCTCTGATCAAAATTGTGACACTCCCTCCTCTTTTACCTCCTGCCCTATCTCTCCTGGAGATCCTGCATCCTGGAATATTGAGATCCCAATCCTTCCCCTCTCCCAACCGTGATTCAGTGACAGCAAATACATCATAACCCCATGTTCTCACTTCATCTGCCTTCTTCGTCAAGACTCGCAATCTCGCTGTGATATAGAACGCATACTTACTGTTTACTGCTAAGTTAGTGCTTTGTGTGAGTTTTATCCTCAATGTCCCTGTGATATATAATGCATATTTTACTGCTTCCTGCTCAGTTACTGGTGTGTCAGAGTGAGAGAATGTGAGTGTGTGTGCGCGTGTTTTATTTTCAATATCACTCTATGATATATAGCACATATTTTACTGCTTACTGATCAGTTATTGATGAGTGAGTGTGTGTTTGTGTGTGTGAGAGAGTGTGAGTGATCGCATTATTGTGTGTGAAAGTGTGTATTGCCCTCACTGTCTCTCGTTGATACAGAACACATATTTTACTGCTTACTGCGCAGGTACCGGTGTGAGTGTGCGTGAGAGAATGTGTGTGAGAGAGCGAGCGCGTGTGAGAGAGCGAGCGCGTGTGAGAGAGCGAGCGCGTGTGAGAGAGCGAGCGCGTGTGAGAGAGCGAGCCCGTGTGAGAGAGCGAGCGCGTGTGAGAGAGCGAGCCCGTGTGAGAGAGCGAGCCCGTGTGAGAGAGCGAGCCCGTGTGAGAGAGCGAGCCCGTGTGAGAGAGCGAGCCCGTGTGAGAGAGCGAGCCCGTGTGAGAGAGCGAGCCCGTGTGAGAGAGCGAGCCCGTGTGAGAGAGCGAGCCCGTGTGAGAGAGCGAGCCCGTGTGAGAGAGCGAGCCCGTGTGAGAGAGCGAGCCCGCGTGAGAGAGCGAGCCCGCGTGAGAGAGCGAGCCCGCGTGAGAGAGCGAGCCCGCGTGAGAGAGCGAGCCCGCGTGAGAGAGCGAGCCCGCGTGAGAGAGCGAGCCCGCGTGAGAGAGCGAGCGCGCGTGAGAGAGCGAGCGCGTGTGTGAGAGCGAACGCGCGTGTGAGAGCGAGCGCGCGTGAGAGAGCGAGCGCGCGTGTGAGAGCGAGCGCGCGTGTGAGAGCGAACGCGCGTGAGAGCGAGCGCGCGTGTGAGAGCGAGCGCGTGTGTGAGAGCGAGCGCGTGTGTGAGAGCGAGCGCGTGTGAGAGCGAGCGCGTGTGTGAGAGCGAGTGCGTGTGTGAGAGCGAGCGCGTGTGTGAGAGCGAGCGCGTGTGAGAGCGAGTGCGCGTGTGAGAGCGAGTGCGCGTGTGAGAGCATGTGCGTGTGTGAGCATGTGTGTGTGTGAGCATGTGTGTGTGTGAGCATGTGTGTGTGTGAGCATGTGTGTGTGTGAGCATGTGTGTGTGTGAGCATGTGTGTGTGTGAGCATGTGTGTGTGTGAGCATGTGTGTGTGTGAGCATGTGTGTGTGTGCGCATGTTTGCATTTTACCCTCTATCTCTCTTTGATATATTACACATATTTTACTGTTCCTGCCCAGTTACTGGTGTGTGTGAGAGAGTGTGAGCGTGTGTTTTACCATCATTGTCTCTATGATAGATGATGCATATTTTACTGCTTATTACTCAGTAACTGTTGTGTCAGAGAGTGTGAGTATCAGAAAGTGTGTGAATATGAAAGAGTGTGTGTGTGAGGGAGCGTGTGCAAGTGAGTGTGTCAGTCTGTGTGAGGGAGTGTGTGAGTGTGAGAAATAGTCAGCATGAGTGTGAGTGTGTGGGGAGAGAGTGTGTGTTTTACCTTCATTGTCTCTCTGTGATATATAACATATTTTACTGCTCAGTAACAGGTGTGTGAGTGTTTTATCCTCACTGTCTGTCGATCAGAAATAACATATTTCACTGCTTACTGCTCAGTAACTGGTGTGTGTGTGAGAGAGAGATTGTGGGGAGAGCGCGTGTGAGCGTGTTTTGTACCCTCATTGTCCCTCTGTGAAATCAGCAAGAAGTCTTGCTGGAGAGGGATAGGGCCGTACGGCAGGGCAAGGTTTATAATTGGGGGAGGGGGGGAACTTCCGGTTGCGGCGATGCGGAGCTAAGTCGCACATTCGGCGGCTCCCGCAAAAACTGACTTTTGGGCTCTTTTCAATGCCCCCAACGGCACTTTTTCGACGTTTCCCGGTGTGGGAAGGAGTCTACAAGAGCTCCCCGTCAGTATATGGCTTCAACTAGGAGCGGGGTGAAAAAAAAGGTGGTGGTGGACCCGAAGAAGGTGCGAGGGAAGAAGGACAAAATGGCGGCGGGCGGAGACCAGGCAGCGTGGAAGAGCAGCAGGAGGGTATCCAGCGCTGCTTCAGAGAGAATAAAACGGACCTGCTAGAGGCGATGAAGGCTTCTATTGATAAGCTGCTGGAGACACAGACGGCCCAGGGAGTGGCGATCCACAAGGCTCGACACAAGATCTCTGACAATGAGGACGAGATCTTAGGCCTGGCAGGAAAGGTGGAGGCGCACGAGGCGCTCCACAAGAAATGGCAGGAGCGGTTCGAGGAGATGGAGAATCGGTCGAGGTGGAAGAATCTGCGGATTCTGGGCCTCCCGGAGGGGCCGGAAGTGGGGGCCTATGTGGTCACCATGTTGAACTCGCTGATGGGAGCAGGGTCCTTCCAGGAGCCCCTGGAGCTGGAAGGGGCCCATCGAGTGCTGGCAAGGAGGCCCAAGGCTAACGAGCCTCCGCGGGCGGTGCTGGTGAGGTTCCATCGGTTCGTCGATCGGGAGTGTGTGTTCAGGTGGGCCAAGAAGGAGAGGAGCAGCAGGTGGGAGAACGGGGAGGTTCAGATATATCAGGACTGGAGTGCGGAGGTGGTGAAGAGGAGGGCCGGGTACAATCGAGCGAAGGCGGTGCTGCACAGGAAGGGGGTGAAGTTTGGCATGTTGCAGCCGGCGCGACTGTGGGTTACCTACAAGGACCGGCACCATTATTTTGAGTCTCCGGAGGAGGTGTGGGCCTTTGTTCAGGCCGAGAAGTTGGACACAGATTGAGGGTCGGGACGGGCGATTGGGGACTATGGTTGATATGCTATGTTTATTTTTGTTTCGAGGGGGGGGGGGCTTTTGTATTGCTCCGGGATTCTTTTTCTTTGTGTTTTTTCTCTTTTGGGTCGGTGCAGGTGGCTGGGGCGGGTTGGGCACTGTTTTGGTTGGGTTGGTCGGGGGGGGGCTCTTGAGGGTGAGATGGGGCCCCGCGGGGGAGGGGGAGGCCCGAGTCAGGGGTGAGGGGAGAGGGCCTGTAAAAGGAGCTGCGTCAGAGGTCGCGGGGCCTGGTAGGTGGAAAGCGCGGGCTTTTTCCCACGCTGAAGACTGGAGGGGGCGGGGAAGCGAGGGTGGTTTCCCGCGCTTAGAACGGAAGGGGGAGGGGGAGAGCCTATGGATGAGGACGGGAGAGGAGGGTGTGCCACACAATGGGAGGAGTCGAAGGAGAGGCGGGAGTGGCCGGGGTCAGGAGGAGTCAGCTGACTTGCGGAAGTGCAATGGGGGGAGTAAATCAACTAGGATGGGTCCTAGCCGGGGGTTGTGGGGGGTTGGGTGGGGGGGGAAATCGAGCTGCTGCTGCTGCTATGGTCAAGGAGGAGCTGGAGCGAGTGGGGGTGGGGGGGATCTAGACGGGGGTATGCCGCTGTGGGGAACGGGCCGGGTGTGGGGTGTGGGCACGTGGCTGGCCAAGGAGGGGCCATGGCTAGTCGGCGGGAGAGGGGGGTGGGTAGCCCCCTGATCCGGCTGATCAGCTGGAATGTAAGGGGACTGAATGGGCCGATTAAGCGGGCCCGCGTGTTCGCTCACCTGAAGGGGCTCAAGGTGGATGTGGTTATGCTTCAGGAGACACACCTGAAGGTGGCAGACCAAGTAAGATTGAGGAAAGCGTGGGAAGGTCAGGTGTTTCACTCGGGGCTGGATGCCAAAAATCGAGGGGTGGCGATCTTGGTGCGAAAGAAGGTGTCGTTTGAGGCGTCGAGCATTGTGGCAGATAATGGCGGCAGGTACATGATGGTAAGTGGTAAGTTGCAGGGAGAGAGGGTGGTACTGGTCAATGTGTATGCCCCAAACTGGGACGATGCGGGTTTTATGCGGCGTATGTTGGGTCGGATACCAGACTTGGAAGTGGGGTCCTGATAATGGGGGGAGACTTTAACATGGTGCTGGACCCGACACTGGATCGCTCCAGGTCTAGGACGGGTAGGTAGCCGACGGCGGCTAGAGTGCTGAGGGTGGTTTATGGACCAGATGGGAGGGGTGGACCCTTGGGGATTTGCAAGGCCGGGGGCTAGGGAATTTTCATTCTTCTCACATGTCCTGGGTTATTCCCGAATCGACTTTTTTCATCTTGAGTTGGGCGTTGATAGCGAGAGTAGAGGATACTGAGTATTCGGCAATAGCCATTTCGGACCACGCCCCGCATTGGGTGGACTTGGAGATGGGGGAGGAGAGGGACCAGCGCCCGCTGTGGCGCTTGGAGGTGGGGCTGTTGGCGGACGAGGAGGTGAGCGAGTGGGTCCGAGGAAGTATAGAGAGGTACCTGGAGACCAACGCCAACGGGGGGAGGTCCGAGTGGGGATGCTATGGGAGGCACTGAAGGCGGTGGTGAGGGGAGAGCTGAACTCCATTAGGGCCCACAAGGAGCGGAGGGAGTGGGGGCAGAGGCTGGTGGGGGAGATGGTGAGGGTAGACAGGAGGTATGCGGAGGAGCCCGAGGAAGGATTGTTGAGGAAGAGGCGCAGCCTCCAGGCCGAATTCGAACTGGTGACCACCAGGAAGGCGGAGGTGCAGTGGAGGAAGGCCCAGGGGGCGATTTACGAGTATGGGGAAAAGGCAAGCCGGATGCTGGCACATCAGCTTCAGAAGCAGGACGCAGCTAAGTTAAGGACAGTGGGGGGGGGGGGGGGGGGGAGTGGAGCAGGCATCAATGGGGTCTTCAGGAACTTCTACGAGGAATTGTACCGATCCGAGCCCACGGGAGGAGGGAGGGATGGGCCACTTCCTGGACCAATTGAGGTTTCCAAAGGTGGAAGAGGGACTGGTGGCGGGATTTGGGGCCCCGATTGGGCTGGAGGAGGTGATCAAAGGGATAGGAAGCATGCAGACGGGGTAAGAACCGGGGCCGGACGGTTTCCCGGTCCAATTCTAGAAAACATATCTGGACCTTTTGGGTCCGCTGTTAGTTAGGACCTTCAATGAGGCAAGGGAGGAGGGGGCTTTGCCCCCGACGATGTCCCGGGCACTGATCTCCTTGATCCTGAAGCGGGACAAGGATCCCCTGCAGTGTGGGTCTTACAGACTGATTTCCTTGCTAAATGTAGATGCGAAGGTGCTGGCGTAGGTCTTAGCCTTGAGGATTGTGTGCCGCAGATCATCCATGAAGACCAGATGGGGTTTGTGAAGGGGAGGCAGTTGAACGCGAATGTGCGGAGGCTTTTGAACGTTATCATGATGCCTGCGAGGGAGGGGGAGGCGGAGATAGTGGTAGCGATGGACGCTGAGAAAGCCTTCGATAGGGTAGAGTGGGGGTATCTGTGGGAGGTGCTGAAGAGGTTTGGGTTTGGGGAGGGGTTTGTCAGGTGGGTTCGGCTGTTGTATGAGGTCCCGATGGCGAGTGTGGCCACAAACAGGAAGAGGTCCGAGTACTTTCGGTTGCACCGAGGGATGAGACAGGGGTGTCCCCTATCCCCCCTGCTCTTCGCACTGGCGATTGAAGCCCTGGCTGTGGCACTGAGGGAGTCAAGGAACTGGAGGGGGTTGGTGCATGGTGGGGAGGAGCATAGGGTGTCACTTTATGCGGACGACCTTCTGCTGTATGTGGTGGACCCGGTGGGAGGAATGCCAGAAGTAATGAGGATTCTTAGGGAATTCAGGGACTTCTCGGGGTACATCCTCAACATGGGGAAGAGCGAGCTGTTCGTAGTTCATCCAGGGGACCAGGAGAGGGGGATTGGCGAGCTCCCACTAAAAAAGGCGGAGAGGAGCTTCATGTATCTGGGAGTCCAGGTGGCCAGGAGCTGGGGGGCCCTGCATAGGCTTAACTTTACAAGGCTGGTGGAGCAAATGGAGGAGGAGTTCAAGAGGTGGGACGCGTTGCTGCTGTCCTTGGCGGGTAGGGTGCAGTCAATCAAAATGACGGTGCTCCCAAGGTTTTTATTCCTGTTCCAGTGCCTCCCCGTGTTTATCCCGAAGGCTTTTTCAGGCGGGTTAACAGGAGTATAATGGGGTTTGTGTGGGCGCGACGGACTCCGAGGGTGAGAAGGGTGTTCCTGGAGCGGAGGAGAGATAGGGGGGCACTGGTGATATCCAACCTCTGTGGATACTACTGGGCCGCCAATGCGACGATGGTGCGCAAGTCGGTGATGGAGGGGGAGGGGGCCGCATGGAAGAGGCTGGAGACGGCATCTTGTGTGGGTACGAGTCTGGGGACGCTGGCAACGGCGCCGCTGCCGCTCCCTCCAAGGAGGTAGACCACGAGCCCGGTGGTCGTGGCTGCCCTCAAAATTTGGGGGCAGTGGAGGCGGCACATGGGGGGGGGGGGAAGTGGGGGTCTCGGCGGGGACCCCATTACGGGGGAACCACCGGTTCGCCCCAGGAAGAACAGGTGGAGGGTTTGCGGTGTGGCACAGGGCAGGGATACGAAAGTTGGGGGACCTGTTTGTGGACGGGAAGTTCGCTGGAGGAGAAGTACGGGCTCTCCCTGGGGAACACGTTCAGGTACTTACAGGTAAGGGTGTTTGCCAGACGGCAGGTAACACAATTCCCACGGCTACGGCCACACACAGTATAGGACAGGGTGCTCTCGGGGGGGTGGGTGGGAGTGGGGAAGATCTCGGAAACTTAACAGGTGATGCAGGAGGAGAAGGAGGCCTCGGTGGTGGAGGTAAAAGATAAGTGGGAGGAGGAGTTGGGAGAGGAAATTGAGGAAAGGACATGGGCAGACGCCCTGGGGAGGGTGAACTGTTCCTCGTCGTGCGTGAGGCTCAGCCTCATACAGTTTAAGGTGCTGCACAGGACACACACACCGGGACAAGGATGAGTCAGTTTTTTTGGGGTGAGGACAGGTGCGTTAGGTGCTCAGGGAGCCCAGCAAACCACACCCATATGTTCTGGGCATGCCCAGTGCTGGAGGAATTTTGGAAGGGCGTAGCGAGGATGGTGTCAAGGGTGGTAGGTTCCAGGGTCAAGCCGGGCTGGGGCTCACAATATTTGGGGTGGCAGAGGAGCCGGGAATGCAGGAGGAGAAAGATGCCGGAATTCTGGCCTTTGCGTCACTGGTAGCCCGGCGAAGGATTCTTCTTCAGTGGAAGGATGCGAGGCCGCCAAGCGTGGAATCCTGGATCAACGATATGGCGGGGTTTATTAAGTTGGAGAGGGTGAAACTCGCCTTGAGAGGGTCGGTACAAGGGTTCTTTAGGTGGTAGCAACCGTTCTTAGACTTCCTGGCAGAGCGGGAGACATTGGTCAATGGCATCAGCAACTCGGGTGGGGGGGGGGGGGGTCACTATTTTTTTTTGTTTTTGTTATTTACTCTGGAGGGTCTGAGGGGTTGTATATACTTGTTGTATTAAGTCAGGGTGTCAATGTTAATTTATTATTTATGTACAGGGGGGAGGGGGATATGGAGGGTTGTTTTTCTGGACTGTGTTTTGTACTTAACCCTTTTTCTTTTTCATTTTGTTCTTGATATTTTATGAAAACCTTTAATAAAAATTATTTTTTTTTAAATAATAATAATTGTGGGAGGGGTAATGATGATGCGATTAGGCAACAATTCGGAAGCATTAGATGGGAACAGAAACTGTCAGGGAAAAGCACAAATGAAAAGTGGAGCTTGGTCAAGGAACAAATTCTGCGTGTCCTTGATAGTTATGTCCCTGTCTGGCAGGGAGCAAATGCCCGTGAGAGGGGACCATGGTTCACAAAAGAGGTTGAATGTCATGTCAAGAGGAAAAAGGAAGCGTATGTAAGGATGAGAAAACAAGGTTCAGTAGGGTCGCTTGAGGGTTAGAAGGTAGCAAGGAATGAGCTTAAAAAAGGGCTTAGGAGAGCTAGGAGGGGGCATGAGAAGTCCTTGGCGGGTCGGATCAATGAAAACCCCAAGGCTTTTTCCTCTTATGTGAGAAATAAAAGAATAACCAGGGTGAGGTTAGGGCCGGTCAAGGACAGTAGTGGGAACTTCTGTGTGGCATCAGAAGAGACAGGAGAGGTGTTGAATGAATACTTTTCTGCAGTGTTCACCGAAGAGAGGGGCTATGTTTTTGAGGATGAGTGTGTGAGACAGGCGGGTAGTCTGGAGGAGGTAGATGATCTGAGGGAAGATTTATGAGCTGTTTTGAAAAATCTGAGGGGCAACAAGTCCCCTGAGCCAGATGGGATATATCCTCGGTTTCTTTGGGAGGCAGGGGATGAGATTGCAGAGCCCTTGGCTTTGATCTTTGGGTCCTCACTGTCCACGGGGATAGTGCCAGAGGACTGGAGAGTGGCGAATGTTGTTCCTCTGTTCTAAAAAGGCAATAGGAATGACCCTAGTAATTATAGGCCAGTTCGTCTTACTTCGGTGGTCGGTAGGTTAGTAGAAAGGGTCCTGAGGGATAGGTTTAATGACCATTTGGAAAGATTGCCCAATTAAGGGGCAATTTAGCTTGTCCAATCCACCTAACTTGCACATCTTTGGGTTGTGGGGGTGAAACCCCCGCAGACACTGGGAGAATGCGCAAACTCCACACGGACAGTGACCCAGGGCCGGGATTCGAACCCGGGTCCGTAGGCAGCAATGCTAACCACTGTGCCACCGTGCTGCCCTCGGTGATCAGTAAGTTCATGGAAAGTGTACTGAGGGATAGGATTAATGACCATGTGGAAAGATGCATAATCCGGGATTGTCAACAAGGATTCGTGAAGGGTCTTGCCTCACAAATTTGATTGAATTCTTTGAGGAGCTAAGTGTGCAGATGAAAGTAGAGCAGTTGATGTACTATACATGGATTTCAGTAAGGTTTTTGATGAGGATCCCCATGGTCAGCTCATGAAGAAAGTAAGGAGGTATGGGATCGAGGGAAATTTGGCCAATTCGATAAGTAACTGGCTATCACATAGAAGATGGAAAATTTTCAGACTGGAGACCAGTTACCAGCGGTGTACCACAGGGAGCAGTGCTGGGTCCTCTGCTATTTGTGATTTTTATCAATGACTTGGAGGAGGGGGCTGAAGGGTGGGTCAGTAAATTTGCTGATGACACCAAGATTGATGGAGTAGTGGATGAGGTGGAGGGCTGTTGTAGGCTGCAAAGAGACATTGATAAGATGCAGAGCTGGGCCGAAAAATGGCAGATGGAGTTTAACCCCTGATAAGTGCGAGGTGATTCATTTTGGTCGGACAAATTTGAATGCGGATTACAGGGTCAACGGCAGGGTTCAGAGGAATGTGGAGGAACAGAGAGATTTTGGGGTTCATGTCCACAGATCTCTGAAGGTTGCCACTCAAGTGGACAGAGCCGTGAAGAAGATCTATAGCGTGTTAGTGTTTATTACCAGGGGCTTGCGTTTAAGAGCCGTGGGGTTATGCTGCAATTTACACGACCCTGATGAGACCACATTTGGAGTATTGTATGCAGTTCTGGTCACCTTATTATAGGAAGGATGTAGAAGCATTGGAAAGGGTGCAGCGGATATTTACCAGGATACTGCCTGGATTGGAGGGTAGGTTTATGAGGAAAGGTTGATGGATCTAGAGCTTTTCTCATAGGAGTGAAGGAGGATGAGAGGCGACTTAATAGAGGTTTATAAGATGATGAGGGGGATAGATAGAGCGGACGTTCAGAGACTATTTCCTCGGGAGGATGTAGCTGTTACAAGGGGGCATAACTATAAGGTTCGGGGTGGGAGATATAGGAGGGATGTCCGAGGTAGTTTCTTTACTGAGAGTGGTTAGAGTGTGGAATGGACTGCCTGCTGTGATAGTGGAGTCGGACATTTAGGAACTTTCAAGCGGTTATTGGATAGGCACATGGAGCACACCAGAATGACAGGGAGTGGGATAGTTTGATCTTGGTTTCGGACAAAGCCCGGCACAACATCGGGCACTGTTCTGTGCTGTACTGTTCTATGTTCTAACAACACTAGGTTCAAGTCCCACAGGTGGTGCTTCGAAACAAACCTTTTGGACTTTAACCTGGTGTTGGAAGACTTCTTACTGTGCTCACCGTAGTCCAACGGCGGCATCTCCACATCATCTCTGTGATATATAACATATTTTACTGCTCAGTAACATGTGTTGGAGAGTGTGCGAGTGTGTGTTTTATCCTCACTGTCTGTCTATCATATACAACATATTTTGCTGCTCACTGCTCAGTTGCTGGAGTGTGTGAGTATGTGAGAGTGGCGAGAGTGTGTTTTACCCTCACTATCCCCCTGAGACATACAATGCATATTTAACTGCTTACTGCTCAGTGACTGGTGTGTGAGAGAGCATGAGTGTGTGTGAGAGATAGTGCCTGTATGGAGAGTGTGAAGGTGTGATTTGCCCTCATTGTTTCTCCGTGATATATGATGCTCACTGGTGTGTGCGAGAGAGTGTGTGAGTGTGTGTGTGTGTATGAGTGGGTGCTTTATCCTCACTGTCACTCTATAATACATAACATATATTTTACTGCTTACTGCTCAGTTAATGGTTTATGAGTGTGTGCGTGAGTGAGAGAGTGTGTGAGATTCTCAGTGATGTCTAAAACCTTGTAATATTCAGTTAACGGTGTGTGTGTGTGAGAGAGAGTGTGTGAGCAGAAGAGTGTGTGTGGGTGTCAGTTTTAAGACCATAAGACCATAAGACATAGGAGCGGAAGTAAGGCCATTCAGCCCATCGAGTCCACTCCACCATTCAATCATGGCTGATTTCAACTCCATTTACCCGCTCTCTCTCCTTAGCCCTTAATTCCTCGAGAAATCAAGAATTGATCAACTTCTGTCTTAAAGACACTCAACGTCCCGGCCTCCACCGCCCTCTGTGGCAATGAATTCCACAGACCCACCACTCTCTGGCTGAAGAAATTTCTCCTCATCTCTGTTCTAAAGTGACTCCCTTTTATTCTAAGGCTGTGCCCCCGGGTCCTAGTCTCCCCTGCTAATGGAAACAACTTCCCTACATCCACCCTATCTAAGCCATTCATTATCTTGTAAGTTTCTATTAGATCTCCCCTCAACCTCCTAAACTCCAATGAATATAATCCCAGGATCCTCAGACGTTCATCGTATGTTAGGCCTACCATTCCTGGGATCATCCGTGTGACTCTCCGCTGGACCCGCTCCAGCGCCAGTATGTCCTTCCTGAGGTGTGGGGCCCAAAATTGCTCACAGTATTCTAAATGGGGCCTAACTAATGCTTTATAAAGCTTCAGAAGTACATCCCTGCTTTTATATTCCAAGCCTCTTGATGTGAAAGTGTACAAACTCAGCAATCGCATGATGGGAAAAATAGCCAATTGATGTAACCAAGTGTGAGACAGCTGTGTCAGCTAAGTGCCAAGATCAGACCCTGACAAACTAGACAAAGCTAAGAATCCACATAATTGTATCATACAAGGCCAGAAGAGGGAAAATAGTGCCTGACCTTATTAAAACCTGATAACAAAGCCACGATCTAGGAATGTCCTAATAACACAACTTCCTCATGACCTAGGTCCATCTGCGTCAAGGCATCATGAGGGCAGAGGTAAAAACAAAATAGGACCACGTCTTAAACCCTCTAAAGACAAAATACTGCAAATAAGCCGAGTCAGGGTCTTTCCATGACAACATGTTTGATCAGAAGTTATGACTGTATTGACATTTTTGAACAAGGTCTGTTTTTGTAAAATGATACAGCTTTAGTATAAATATTGAATGTTTTCTCCCTGTCTTTGCGAGCTTGAGAAAGAATGAGCAGCTTTACATTAACAGCTCTCTCTCTCTCTAACCTGTAGCCATCTGCATGCAGACTTTGGTCAATAAAGACAAAGTTAGTTTTATCGAAACCAAGGTGTAAAGTTGTTTTTTTCACAGTCTTGAAGTAGGAAAGATTTTAAAAGACGACATTGCATTTGCTTTCTTAATTACGGACTCAACCTGCAAGTTTACCTTTAGCGAATCCTGGACCAGGACTCCCAAGTCCCTTTGCACTTCAGCATTATGAATTTTGTCACCGTTTAGAAAATAGTCCATGCCTCTATTCTTTTTTCCAAAGTGCAAGACCTCGCACTTGCCCACGTTGAATTTCATCAGCCATTTCTTGGACCACTCTCCTAAACTGTCTAAATCTTTCTGCAGCCTCCCCACCTCCTCTATACTACCTGCCCCTCCACCTATCTTTGTATCATCGGCAAACTTAGCCAGAATGCCCCCAGTCCCGTCATCTAGATTGTTAATATATAAAGAGAACAGCTGTGGCCCCAACACTGAACCCTACGGGACACCACTTGTCACCGGTTGCCATTCCGAAAAAGAACCTTTTATCTCAACTCTCTGCCTTCTGCCTGACAGCCAATCGTCAATCCATGTTAGTACCTTGCCTCGAATACCATGGGCCTTTATTTTACTCAGCAGTCTCCCGTGAGGCACCTTATCAAAGGCCTTTTGGAAGTCAAGATAGATAACATCCACTGGCTCTCCTTGGTCTAACCTATTTGTTATCTCTTCAAAGAACTCTAACAGGTTTGTGAGGCACGACCTCCCCTTACTAAATCCATGCTGACTTGTCCTAATCCGACCCTGCACTTCCAAGAATTTTTCTCCTCATTGCCTCTGTGATACATAAGGCATATATTAGTTTATGCTGCTCAGTTACTGATATGTTTGAGAGTGGGTGTGCATGAGGGGAGTGGGCGTGCGTGCGCGAGAGAGAGCGGGTGTGCGCGAGAGAGAGTGGGTGTGCGCGAGAGAGAGCGGGTGTGCGCGAGAGAGAGCGGGTGTGCGCGAGAGAGAGCGGGTGTGCGCGAGAGAGTGCGGGTGTGCGCGAGAGAGAGCGGGTGTGCGCGAGAGAGAGCGGGTGTGCGCGAGAGAGAGCGGGTGTGCGCGAGAGAGAGCGGGTGTGCGCGAGAGAGAGCGGGTGTGCGCGAGAGAGAGCGGGTGTGCGCGAGAGAGAGCGGGTGTGCGCGAGAGGGAGCGGGTGTGCGCGAGAGGGAGCGGGTGTGCGCGAGAGGGAGCGGGTGTGCGCGAGAGGGATCGGGTGTGCGCGAGAGGGAGCGGGTGTGCGCGAGAGGGAGCGGGTGTGCATGAGAGAGAGTGGGCACGCTTGAGAGAGTGTGGGTGTGTGTGTGAGAGAGTGGGTGTGCGTGAGAGAGAGTGGGCGAGCGTGAGAGAGAGTGGGTGTGCGAGCGAGTGAGCCTATGTGTATTTAACCCTCATTGTCTCTCTTTGATATAGAACACATATTTTGCTCAGTTACTGGGGTGTGTGGTGAGTGTGTGAGAGAGAGAGAGAGTGAGAATCTATTTGACCATCACTGTCTCTGTGATATATGATGCATATTTTACTGCTCACTGCTCAGTTACTGTTGTGAGAGTGTGTGAATATGAGAGTATGTGAATATGAGAGTGTGTGTGTGAGAGAATGTGTCACTGTGTGTTTGGGAGTGTCTGAGTGTGAGAAATAGTCTGCGTGAGTGTGTGTGTTTTACCGTCATTGTCTCGGTGATAAAAAACACATATTTTACTGCTCAGTTACTGGTCTGCGAATGTGTGTTTTACCCCCCACTGTCCCTCTGCGATATAAAACGCATATTTAACTGCTTACTGTTCAGTGACTGGTGTGTATGTGTGTGTGTGTGTGTGTGTGTGAGAGAGTCTGTGAGAGAAGGAACAAGAGTGTGAGAGAGAGAGCGTGAGTGTGTGTGAGAGTTAAAATATGTGAGTGTGTGTGCTTTACCCTCACTGTCCATGATGTATAACACATATTTTACAGCTTACTGCTCAGTTACTGCTGTGTGACTGAGTGAGAGTGTGTGAGTGAGAGAGTGAGTGCGTTTTACCCTCACTGTATCTCTCTGGTATATATCACATATTTAATTGATTACTGCTCAGTGACTGGTGTGTGTGTGAGAGGGAGAGTGTGTGTGTGTGTGTGAGAGAGAGAGAGTGTGTGAGTGAGTGAGTATTAACCTCACAGTCTCTCTGTGATATACAATTAATATATTCTTGATTACTGCTCAGTTATTGATTTGTGAGTGTGTGGGAGAGACAGTGCGTGGGTGTGTGTGAGAGAGAGTGTGTGAGAGACAGAGTGTGAGTGAGTGTGTATAAACCTCTCTGTTTATGTGTGCGATATATGACATATTTTACTGCTTAATGCTCAGTTATTGGTGTGAGAGTGCCTGTGATATACACTGCATAGAAAGTGCTTCCTGCTGAGTTACTTGTCAGTGAGCATGTGCATGAGAAAACGCGAGTGTGTGTTTTACCCTCACTGTCTATTTATGATATATGGCATATTTTACTGCTTCTTGCTCAGTTGTTGGTGTCTGAATGTGTGAGAGTGTGTTTTCCACGGTAGCTGTCTGTCTCTGTTATAAGTGTGAGGGGAAAAATTAATTTGATTCTCTAACTCCTGTCTCTGTGCTTGCCTTTGTAGCTGTCTGTCTCTGTTATGGGATTCTGGGTTTAATCTCCGTCTGTAATATTATTTACAGATACACGATCGGACAGGTAATCTCAGTCTGTCCACCTCTCTGATGTGCAAGATTTTATTGTGTTTTCTGTACTTGTCAATACCTGTTTTGTGAGTTAAGGGTGAACATTCTGTTCAGTATTCATCCTCCATTATTACTTTTATTGATAACATTGATATGTTAAATGATCTATTTCCATGTCTGTTTCATGAGAATGACACTGTACCATTATATCTGAGATTGTGTGAGATATTTGGATTGGAATTTAATATTTTGTTTTGGGAGGTGTCTGGGTAGAAGTTTATGATTAATTCGGCCCTTTTCAATCAGCTGTACTATCCAACCTTTCACTTGTACCAAAGGTTCACAAATTGTGAGAATGAAGGATGGCCTTACAATTTGATAAGTGTCCCTTTGGAGAACTATTTCAATGTATCATTTTTCTGTTAATGCCTTATTCAAGTGTTTTGCTTCTGATATATTTTAAACTAAGAAAGTTACAAAAAAGTGCCAATGGATACTTGCACATTGATTGCTGAATCTATAGCCTAATTAATACTATACTGATTACTTTATAGTGTTCAATTGTGGTCGCCACACTACCAGAAGGATGTGGAGGCTTTAGAGAGGGTGCAGAAGAGATTTACCAGAATGTTGCCTGGTATGGAGGGCATAAGCTATGAGGAGCGATTGAATAAACTCGGTTTGTTCTCACTGGAACGAAGGAGGTTGAGGGGCGACCTGATAGAGGTATACAAAATTATGAGGGGCATAGACAGAGTGGATAGTCAGAGGCTTTTCCCCAGGGTAGAGGGGTCAATTACTAGGGGGCATAGGTTTAAGGTGAGAGGGGCAAAGTTTAGAGTAGATGTACGAGGCAAGTTTTTTACGCAGAGGGTAGTGGGTGCCTGGAACTCACTACCGGAGGAGGTAGTGGAAGCAGGGACGATAGGGACATTTAAGGAGCATCTTGACAAATATATGAATAGGATGGGAATAGAAGGATACAGACCCAGGAAGTGTAGAAGATTGTAGTTTAGTCGGGCAATATGGTCGGCACGGGCTTGGAGGGCCGAAGGGCCTGTTCCTGTGCTGTACATTTCTTTGTTCTTTGTACAGATGAAACGCTGTTGTCAAAAGTTGATCCGACATTCCATGAGAGAGTAGGGGTGAATTGTGGAAAATTATGCCACCTGTCCTCTCGTGTATCTGTAAATAATATTTACATGTTCTCCAGAAGTCCAGATTTACTTGAATTTCTTCAATTGGATAATGAGGACTGTTGGATTGGACATGTTCATCTGGGACTTGAGGTCTCTGCGAATCTGACTGCTTCTGCTCTGTGACGGTGGAGCTGATGTTGTGTCTGTGTCTCTGCAATGTTGCATTAATATTGTACTTACAGTCAGTTAGAAGGAGACGGCTGCACATTCATGTTGCTGAGGAATCATCATCATCATCTTGGAACTCATCTTTTCATCTGTTGAACTAGGAAGAAGAAAACAAATTTCATGTAAGTTAGGGTCAGATGAGGCCAATGATAGATCAATCCATTCTTTCAACTGATAATCAGTAAAAGAAAGAAAATACTCTCCAAATCCTAACCCAGAATCAGACAAATAAGCCAGGCCCAGAAAAAGCTCTCCCTTCCCCCCGCTCACTCCAAGTCCCGGAACAAGATCGTGTTCCGCTGCGCCTCTTGCAAACAGCGCCCGATTCTCCCTGAACTCCCCCCGAGTCAGTAATGATCTCTGAGCCTCTTTGCTCACACTCCCAGATGGAGGTGCTGCTGCAATGAGAACGCTGTTTCCTCGCTGACCTGGGCCCTGACATTAACATTTAACTCAGTTTCAACAAAGCGATTCCACTCACTGACCAAATGGAGAATGTCTAGGGGAGCGGCTGCGCATGCGCTTAATCTCAGCGTGACGTCTCTGGGGCGTGGTTTAGCGGGCATGCGCAGATCCCCGCAGCAATTCCGCATTGAGAATCTTAAGGGGAACATTCCACATTTCATAGTCATCACATGTGGAGTAAAACCTCCTGTCGAGCCCGTGTTGGGGGGACTGTGTGTGTGGCTGCAAGTTACCCTGCGCCCTCGGCTCAACCAATCACCTTTGTAGCTGTGTGTTTGTCCCAATGTGAGGTTCAATTTGCAGTCATTGCCTGCAGCTTGTTTGTTATTACACTGTCACTCAGCCCCTCAAACTCACACTTTCTGCAAACTACCATTTCACTGAACCACAGAATTACTACAGTGTGAAGGAGGCAATTCGGCCCATCCAGTCTGCAGCAACCCTCTGAAAGAGCGCCCCAGCTCCGCCCACTCGTCGCCTTATCCCCATTAACCCGTAACCCGGACACAGCGGGAATTCAGCATTGCCGACCAACATAACCTGCACATCTATGGCCTGTGGGAGGAAATCGGAGCACCCGGAGGAAACCCACCTACATACATGGGGAGAACATGCAAACGCGAGACAGGCAGTCACTCAACGCGGGTCCCTGCCACAGTGAGGCAGCAGTGGAAATCACTGTTCCACCTCCGGGCTTACTCACTCCCCTAGTTCACTCACTCTCCCGGTTCACTCACTCCCCTGATTTACTCACTCTCCTGATTTACTCACTCTCCCGGTTCACTCACTCCCCTGGTTCATTCACTCCCCTGGTTCACTCACTCCCCTGGTTTACTCACTCCCCGGGTTTACTCACTCCCCTGGTTCACTCACTCCCCTGTTTCACTCACTCCCCTGGTTTACTCACTCTCCTGGTTCACTCACTCCCCTGGATCACTCACTCTTCTGGTTCACTGACTCCACTGGCTCACTCACTCCCCTGCTTCATTCACTCTCCTGGTTCACTCACTCCCCTGGTTTACTCACTACCCTGGTTCACTCGCTCCCCTGGTTCACTCACTCTCCTGGTTCACTAACTCCCCTGGTTCACTCATTCTCCTGGTTCACACACTCCTCTGGTTCACTCACTCCTTTGATTCACTCACTCCCCGGGTTTACTCACTCCCCGGGTTCACTCACTCCCCTGATTCACTCACTCTCCTGGTTCACTCACTCCCCTGGTTCACTCACTCCCCTGGTTCACTCACTCCCCTGGTTCACTCACTCCCCTGGTTCACTCACTCCCCTGGTTCACTCACACTCCTGGTTCACTCACTCCCCGGGTTTACTCACTCCCCTGTTTCACTCACTCCCCTGGTTTACTCACTCTCCTGGTTCACTCACTCCCCTGGTTCACTCATTCCAATGGTTCACTCACTCCCCTGGTTTACTCACTCTCCGGGTTTACTCACTCCCCTGGTTCACTCACTCCCCTGTTTCACTCACTCCCCTGGTTTACTCACTCTCCTGGTTCACTCACTCACTCTTCTGGTTCACTGACTCCACTGGCTCGCTCACTCCCCTGCTTCATTCACTCTCCTGCTTCACTCACTCCCCTGGTTTACTCACTACCCTGGTTTACTCACTACCCTGGTTCACTCGCTCCCCTGGTTCACTCGCTCCCCTGGTTCACTCACTCTCCTGGTTCACTCACTCCCCTGGTTGACTCATTCTCCTGGTTCACACACTCCTCTGGTTCACTCACTCCTCTGATTCACTCACTCCCCGGGTTTACTCACTCCCCTGGTTCACTCACTCTCCTGGTTCACACACTCCTCTGGTTCACTCACTCCTCTGATTCACTCACTCCCCGGGTTTACTCACTCCCCGGGTTCACTCACTCCCCTGATTCACTCACTCCCCTGGTTCACTCACTCCCCTGGTTTACTCCGGTTCCCTTGCTCCCCCGGTTCACTCGCTCCCCCGGTTCACTCGCTCCCCCGGTTCACTCGCTCCCCCGCATCACTCACTCCCCCGGGTCACTCACTCCCCCGGTTCACTCACTCCCCCGGTTCACTCACTCCCCCGCTTCACTCACTCCCCCGCTTCACTCACTCCCCCGCTTCACTCACTCCCCCGGTTCACTCACTCCCCCGGTTCACTCACTCCCCCGGTTCACTCACTCCCCCGGTTCACTCACACCCCCGGTTCACTCACTCCCCCGCTTCACTCACTCCCCCGGTTCACTCACTCCCCCGGTTCACTCACTTCCCCTGGTTCACTCACTTCCCCTGGTTCACTCACTCCCCTGATTTACTCACTCCCCTGATTTACTCACTCTCGCGGTTCACTCACTCACCTAATTTACTCACTCTCCTGGTTCACTCACTCTCCTGATTCACTCACTCTCCTGGTTCACTCACTCCCCTGGTTTACTCACTCTCCTTGTTCACTAACTCCATTGGTTCACTCACTCTCCTGGTTCATTCACTCCTCTAGTTCACTCACTCCACTGGTTCACTCACTCCCCTGGTTCACACACTCCCCTGGCTCACTCACTCCCCTTGCTCACTCACTTTCCTGGTTCACTAACTCCCCTGGTTCACTCACTCTCCTGGTTCACTCACTCTCCTGGTTCACCCACTCTCCTGGTTCACTCACTCCCCTGGTTCACTCACTCCCCTGGTTCACTCACTCTCCTGGTTTACTCACTCTCCTGGTTCACTCACTCCCCTGGTTCACTCACTCTCCTGGTTCACTCAATCTCCTGGTTCACTCACTCTCCTGTTTCACTCACTCCCCTGGTTTACTCACTCTCCTGGTTTACTCGCTCCCCTGGTTTACTCACTCTCCTGGTTTACTCGCTCCCCTGGTTTACTCGCTCTCCTGGTTTGCTCACTCCGCTGGTTCACTCACTCACTCTCCTGGTTCACTCGCTCTCCTGGTTCACTCATTCTCCTGGTTCACACATTCCCCTGGTTCACTCACTCCCCTGATTCACTCACTCTCCTGGGTTACTCACTCCATGGGTTTACTCACTCCCCTGGTTCACTCACTCCCCTGATTCACTCACTCTCCTGGTTCACTCACTCCCCTGGTTCACTCACTCCCCTGCTTCACTCACTCCCCTTGTTGACTCACTCCCCTTGTTGACTCACTCCCCTGGTTCACTCACTCTCCTGGTTCACTCACACCCCTGGTTCACTCACTCCCCTGGTTCACTCGCTCTCCTGGTTCACTCATTCTCCTGGTTCACACACTCCCCTGGTTCACTCACTCCCCTGATTCACTCACTCTCCTGGGTTACTCACTCCATGGGTTTACTCACTCCCCTGGTTCACTCACTTCCCTGATTCACTCACTCTCCTGGTTTCCTCACTCCCCTGATTCACTCACTCTCCTGGTTCACTCACTCCCCTGGTTCACTCACTCCCCTGGTTCACTCGCTCTCCTGGTTCACTCATTCTCCTGGTTCACACACTCCCCTGGTTCACTCACTCCCCTGATTCACTCACTCTCCTGGGTTACTCACTCCATGGGTTTACTCACTCCCCTGGTTCACTCACTCCCCTGATTCACTCACTCTCCTGGTTCTCTCACTCCCCTGGTTCACTCACTCCCCTTGTTGACTCACTCCCCTTGTTGACTCACTCCCCTGGTTCACTCACTCTCCTGGTTCACTCACACCCCTGGTTCACTCACTCTCCTGGTTTACTCACTCTCCTGATTCACTCACTCCCCTGGTTCCCTCACTCTCCTGGTTCCCTCACTCTCCTGGTTCCCTCACTCTGCTGGTTCACTCACTCTCCTGGTTCACTCACTCCCCTGGTTTACTCACTCTCCTGGTTCACTCACTCCCCTGGTTTACTCGCTCCCATGGTTTACTCACTCTCCTGGTTCACACACTCACTCTCCTGATTAACTCACTCTCCTGGTTCACTCACTCTCCTGGTTCACTCACTCTCCTGGTTTCCTAACTCTCCTGGTTTCCTCACTCCCCTGGTTCACTCACTCCCCTGGTTCACTCACTCCCCTGGTTCACTCACTCTCCTGGTTCACTCACTCTCCTGGTTCACTCACTCCCCTGGTTCACTCAATCCCCTGGTTCACTCACTCCCCTGGTTCACTCACTCCACTGGTTCACTCACTCTCCTGGTTCACTCACTCTCCTGGTTCACTCACTCCCCTGGTTCACTCACTCCCCTGGTTCACTCACTCCCCTGGTTCACTCACTCCCCTGGTTCACTCAATCTCCTGGTTCACTCACTCCCCTGGTTCACTCACTCCCCTGGTTCACTCAATCCCCTGGTTCACTCTCTCCCCTGATTTACTCACTCCCCTGGTATACTCACTCTCCTGGTTTACTCACTCTCCTTGTTCACTCACTCCCCTGGTTCACTCATTCCAATGGTTCACTCATTCCAATGCTTCACTCACTCCCCTGGTTTACTCACTCCCCGGGTTTACTCACTCCCCTGGTTCACTCCCCTGGTTCACTCACTCCCCTGGTTCACTCATTCCAATGGTTCACTCACTCCCCTGGTTTACTCACTCCCCGGGTTTACTCACTCCCCTCGTTCACGCACTCCCCTGTTTCACTCACTCCCCTGGTTTACTCACTCTCCTGGTTCACTCACTCTCCTGGATCACTCACTCTCCTGGTTCACTGACTCCACTGGCTCACTCACTCCCCTGCTTCATTCACTCTCCTGGTTCACTCACTTCCCTGGTTTACTCACTACCCTGGTTAACTCGCTCCCCTGGTTCACTCACTCTCCTGGTTCACTAACTCCCCTGGTTCACTCATTCTCCTGGTTCACTCACTCTCCTGGTTCACTTACTCCCCTGGTTCACTCACTCCCCTGATTTACTCACTCCCCTGATTTACTCACTCTCGCGGTTCACTCACTCCCCTAATTTACTCACTCTCCTGGTTCACTCACTCTCCTGATTCACTCACTCTCCTGGTTCACTCACTCCCCTGGTTTACTCACTCTCCTTGTTCACTAACTCCATTGGTTCACTCACTCTCCTGGTTCATTCACTCCTCTAGTTCACTCACTCCACTGGTTCACTCACTCCCCTGGTTCACACACTCCCCTGGCTCACTCACTCCCCTTGCTCACTCACTTTCCTGGTTCACTAACTCCCCTGGTTCACTCACTCTCCTGGTTCACTCACTCTCCTGGTTCACCCACTCTCCTGGTTCACCCACTCCCCTGGTTCACTCACTCCCCTGGTTCACTCACTCTCCTGGTTTACTCACTCTCCTGGGTTACTCACTCCCCTGCTTCACTCACTCCCCTTGTTGACTCACTCCCCTTGTTGACTCACTCCCCTTGTTGACTCACTCCCCTGGTTCACTCACTCTCCTGGTTCACTCACACCCCTGGTTCACTCACTCCCCTGGTTCACTCACTCCCCTGGTTCACTCAATCCCCTGGTTCACTCACTCCCCTGGTTCACTCACTCTCCTGGCTCACTCACTCTTCCCGGTTCACTCACTCTCCCGGTTCACTCTCTCCCCTGATTTACTCACTCGCCTGGTATACTCACTCTCCTGGTTTACTCACTCTCCTTGTTCACTCACTCCCCTGGTTCACTCATTCCAATGGTTCACTCATTCCAATGGTTCACTCACTCCCCTGGTTTACTCACTCCCCGGGTTTACTCACTCCCCTGGTTCACTCCCCTGGTTCACTCACTCCCCTGGTTCACACATTCCAATGGTTCACTCACTCCCCTGGTTTACTCACTCCCCGGGTTTACTCACTCCCCTCGTTCACACACTCCCCTGTTTCACTCACTCTCCTGGTTCACTCACTCTCCTGGATCACTCACTCTCCTGGTTCACTGACTCCACTGGCTCACTCACTACCCTGCTTCATTCACTCTCCTGGTTCACTCACTTCCCTGGTTTACTCACTACCCTGGTTAACTCGCTCCCCTGGTTCACTCACTCTCCTGGTTCACTCACTCTCCTGGTTCACTAACTCCCCTGGTTCACTCATTCTCCTGGTTCACACACTCCACTGGTTCACTCACTCCTCTGATTCACTCACTCTCCTGGTTTACTCACTCTCCTGGTTTACTCACTCACCGGGTTTACTCACTCCCCGGGTTCACTCACTCCCCTGATTCACTCACTCTCCTGGTTCACTCACTCTCCTGGTTCACTCACTCCACTGGTTCACTCACTCCCCTGGTTCACTCACTCCCCTGGTTCACTCACTCCCCTGGTTCACTCACTCCCCTGGTTCACTCACTCCCCTGGTTCACTCACTCCCCTGGTTCACTCACTCCCCTGGTTCACTCACTCTCCTGGTTCACTCACTCTCCTGGTTCACTCACTCCCCTGGTTCACTCACTCCCCAGGTTCACTCACTCCCCTGGTTCACTCACTCCCCTGGTTCACTCACTCCCCTGGTTCACTGACACACCTGGTTCACTCACTCCCCTGGTTTACTCCGGTTCCCTTGCTCCCTCGGTTCACTCGCTCCCCCGGTTCACTCGCTCCCCCGGTTCACTCGCTCCCACGGTTTACTCGCTCTCCCGGTTCACTCGCTCCCCCGGTTCCCTCACTCCCCCGGTTCCCTCACTCCCCCGGTTCACTCACTCCCCTGGTTCACTCATTCCAATGGTTCACTCACTCCCCCGGTTCACTCACTCCCCCGCTTCACTCACTCCCCCGCTTCACTCACTCCCCCGCTTCACTCACTCCCCCGCTTCACTCACTCCCCCGCTTCACTCACTCCCCCGCTTCACTCACTCCCCCGGTTCACTCACTCCCCCGGTTCACTCACTCCCCCGGTTCACTCACTCCCCCGGTTCACTCACTCCCCCGGTTTACTCACTCCCCCGGTTCACTCACTCTCCTGGTTCACTTACTCCCCTGGTTCACTTACTCCCCTGGTTCACTCACTCCCCTGATTTACTCACTCCCCTGATTTACTCACTCTCGCGGTTCACTCACTCCCCTAATTTACTCACTCTCCTGGTTCACTCACTCTCCTGATTCACTCACTCTCCTTGTTCACTAACTCCATTGGTTCACTCACTCTCCTGGTTCATTCACTCCTCTAGTTCACTCACTCCACTGGTTCACTCACTCCCCTGGTTCACACACTCCCCTGGCTCACTCACTCCCCTTGCTCACTCACTTTCCTGGTTCACTAACTCCCCTGGTTCACTCACTCTCCTGGTTCACTCACTCTCCTGGTTCACCCACTCTCCTGGTTCACTCACTCCCCTGGTTCACTCACTCCCCTGGTTCACTCACTCCCCTGGTTCACTCACTCTCCTGGTTCACTCAATCTCCTGGTTCACTCACTCTCCTGGTTCACCCACTCTCCTGGTTCACTCACTCTCCTGGTTTACTCACTCTCCTGGTTCACTCACTCCCCTGGTTCACTCACTCTCCTGGTTCACTCAATCTCCTGGTTCACTCACTCTCCTGTTTCACTCACTCCCCTGGTTTACTCACTCTCCTGGTTTACTCGCTCCCCTGGTTTACTCACTCTCCTGGTTTACTCGCTCCCCTGGTTTACTCGCTCTCCTGGTTTGCTCACTCCGCTGGTTCACTCACTCACTCTCCTTGTTCACTCACTCCCCTGGTTCACTCACTCCCCTGATTCACTCACTCTCCTGGGTTACTCACTCCATGGGTTTACTCACTCCCCTGGTTCACTCACTCCCCTGATTCACTCACTCTCCATGTTCACTCACTCCCCTGGTTCACTCACTCCCCTGCTTCACTCACTCCCCTTGTTGACTCACTCCCCTTGTTGACTCACTCCCCTGGTTCACTCACTCTCCTGGTTCACTCACACCCCTGGTTCACTCACTCCCCTGGTTCACTCACTCCCCTGGTTCACTCACTCCCCTGGTTCACTCACTCCCCTGGTTCACTCACTCCCCTGGTTCACTCACTCCCCTGGTTCACTCACTCTCCTGGTTCACTCACTCTCCTGGTTCACTCACTCCCCTGGTTCACTCACTCCCCAGGTTCACTCACTCCCCTGGTTCACTCACTCCCCTGGTTCACTCACTCCCCTGGTTCACTGACACACCTGGTTCACTCACTCCCCTGGTTTACTCCGGTTCCCTTGCTCCCTCGGTTCACTCGCTCCCCCGGTTCACTCGCTCCCCCGGTTCACTCGCTCCCACGGTTTACTCGCTCTCCCGGTTCACTCGCTCCCCCGGTTCCCTCACTCCCCCGGTTCCCTCACTCCCCCGGTTCACTCACTCCCCTGGTTCACTCATTCCAATGGTTCACTCACTCCCCCGGTTCACTCACTCCCCCGCTTCACTCACTCCCCCGCTTCACTCACTCCCCCGCTTCACTCACTCCCCCGCTTCACTCACTCCCCCGCTTCACTCACTCCCCCGCTTCACTCACTCCCCCGGTTCACTCACTCCCCCGGTTCACTCACTCCCCCGGTTCACTCACTCCCCCGGTTCACTCACTCCCCCGGTTTACTCACTCCCCCGGTTCACTCACTCTCCTGGTTCACTTACTCCCCTGGTTCACTCACTCCCCTGATTTACTCACTCCCCTGATTTACTCACTCTCGCGGTTCACTCACTCCCCTAATTTACTCACTCTCCTGGTTCACTCACTCTCCTGATTCACTCACTCTCCTTGTTCACTAACTCCATTGGTTCACTCACTCTCCTGGTTCATTCACTCCTCTAGTTCACTCACTCCACTGGTTCACTCACTCCCCTGGTTCACACACTCCCCTGGCTCACTCACTCCCCTTGCTCACTCACTTTCCTGGTTCACTAACTCCCCTGGTTCACTCACTCTCCTGGTTCACTCACTCTCCTGGTTCACCCACTCTCCTGGTTCACTCACTCCCCTGGTTCACTCACTCCCCTGGTTCACTCACTCCCCTGGTTCACTCACTCTCCTGGTTCACTCAATCTCCTGGTTCACTCACTCTCCTGGTTCACCCACTCTCCTGGTTCACTCACTCTCCTGGTTTACTCACTCTCCTGGTTCACTCACTCCCCTGGTTCACTCACTCTCCTGGTTCACTCAATCTCCTGGTTCACTCACTCTCCTGTTTCACTCACTCCCCTGGTTTACTCACTCTCCTGGTTTACTCGCTCCCCTGATTTACTCACTCTCCTGGTTTACTCGCTCCCCTGGTTTACTCGCTCTCCTGGTTTGCTCACTCCGCTGGTTCACTCACTCACTCTCCTTGTTCACTCACTCCCCTGGTTCACTCACTCCCCTGATTCACTCACTCTCCTGGGTTACTCACTCCATGGGTTTACTCACTCCCCTGGTTCACTCACTCCCCTGATTCACTCACTCTCCATGTTCACTCACTCCCCTGGTTCACTCACTCCCCTGCTTCACTCACTCCCCTTGTTGACTCACTCCCCTTGTTGACTCACTCCCCTGGTTCACTCACTCTCCTGGTTCACTCACACCCCTGGTTCACTCACTCCCCTGGTTCACTCACTCCCCTGGTTCACTCAATCCCCTGGTTCACTCACTCCCCTGGTTCACTCACTCTCCTGGCTCACTCACTCTTCCCGGTTCACTCACTCTCCCGGTTCACTCTCTCCCCTGATTTACTCACTCCCCTGGTATACTCACTCTACTGGTTTACTCACTCTCCTTGTTCACTCACTCCCCTGGTTCACTCATTCCAATGGTTCACTCATTCCAATGGTTCACTCACTCCCCTGGTTTACTCACTCCCCGGGTTTACTCACTCCCCTGGTTCACTCCCCTGGTTCACTCACTCCCCTGGTTCACACATTCCAATGGTTCACTCACTCCCCTGGTTTACTCACTCCCCGGGTTTACTCACTCCCCTCGTTCACACACTCCCCTGTTTCACTCACTCTCCTGGTTCACTCACTCTCTGGATCACTCACTCTCCTGGTTCACTGACTCCACTGGCTCACTCACTCCCCTGCTTCATTCACTCTCCTGGTTCACTCACTTCCCTGGTTTACTCACTACCCTGGTTAACTCTCTCCCCTGGTTCACTCACTCTCCTGGTTCACTAACTCCCCTGGTTCACTCATTCTCCTGGTTCACACACTCCCCTGGTTCACTCACTCCTCTGATTCACTCACTCTCCTGGTTTACTCACTCTCCTGGCTTACTCACTCCCCGGGTTTACTCACTCCCCGGGTTCACTCACTCCCCTGATTCACTCACTCTCCTGGTTCACTCACTCTCCTGGTTCACTCACTCCCCTGGTTCACTCACTCCCCTGGTTCACTCACTCCCCTGGTTCACTCACTCCCCTGGTTCACTCACTCCCCTGGTTCACTCACTCCCCTGGTTCACTCACTCCCCTGGTTCACTCACTCCCCTGGATCACTCACTACCCTGGTTCACTGACACTCCCCTGGTTCACTCACTCCCCTGGTTCACTGACACTCCTGGTTCACTCACTCCCCTGGTTTACTCCGGTTCCCTTGCTCCCTCGGTTCACTCGCTCCCCCGGTTCACTCGCTCCCCCCGGTTCACTCGCTCCCACGGTTTACTCGCTGTCCCGGTTCACTCGCTCCCCCGGTTCCCTCACTCCCCCGGTTCACTCACTCCCCCGGGTCACTCACTCCCCCGAGTCACTCACTCCCCCGGTTCACTCACTCCCCCGGTTCATTCACTCCCCCGGTTCACTCACTCCCCCGCTTCACTCACTCCCCCGCTTCACTCACTCCCCCGCTTCACCCACTCCCCCGCTTCACCCACTCCCCCGGTTCACTCACTCCCCCGCTTCACTCACTCCCCCGGTTCACTCACTCCCCCGGTTCACTCACTCCCCCGGTTCACTCACTCCCCCGGTTCACTCACTCCCCCGGTTCACTCACTCCCCCGGTTCACTCACTCCCCCGGTTCACTCACTCCCCCGGTTCACTCACTCCCCCGGTTCACTCACTTCCCCGGTTCACTCACTCCCCTGGTTCACTCACTCTCCTGGTTCACTTACTCCCCTGGTTCACTCACTCTCCAGGTTCACTCACTCCCCTGATTTACTCACTCCCCTGATTTACTCACTCTCGCGGTTCACTCACTCCCCTGGTTCACTCACTCCCCTGGTTCACTCATTCCAATGGTTCACTCACTCCCCCGGTTCACTCACTCCCCCGCTTCACTCACTCCCCCGCTTCACTCACTCCCCCGCTTCACTCACTCCCCCGCTTCACTCACTCCCCCGCTTCACTCACTCCCCCGCTTCACTCACTCCCCCGGTTCACTCACTCGCCCGGTTCACTCACTCCCCCGCTTCACTCACTCCCCCGCTTCACTCACTCCCCCGGTTCACTCACTCCCCCGGTTCACTCACTCCCCCGGTTCACTCACTCCCCCGGTTCACTCATTCCCCCGGGTCACTCACTCCCCCGGTTCACTCACTCCCCCGGTTCACTCACTTCCCCGGTTCACTCACTCCCCTGGTTCACTCACTCTCCTGGTTCACTTACTCCCCTGGTTCACTCACTCTCCAGGTTCACTCACTCCCCTGATTTACTCACTCCCCTGATTTACTCACTCTCGCGGTTCACTCACTCCCCTAATTTACTCACTCTCCTGGTTCACTCACTCTCCTGATTCACTCTCTCTCCTGGTTCACTCTCTCTCCTGGTTCACTCACTCCCCTGGCTCACTCACTTTCCTGGTTCACTAACTCCCCTGGTTCACTCATTCTCCTGGTTCACTCACTCCCATGGTTCACTCACTCCCCTGGTTCACTCCCTCCCCTTGTTCACTCACTCTCCTGGTGCACTCACTCTCCTGGTTTACTCACTCCCCTGGCTTACTCACTCATCCTGGTTCTCTCACTCCCCTGGTTTATTCACTCTCCTGGTTCACTCATTCTCCTGTTTCACTCACTCTCCTGGTTTACTCACTCCCCGGGTTCACTCACTCTCCTGGTTCACTCACTCTCCTGGTTTACTCGCTCCCCTGGTTTACTCGCTCTCCTGGTTTGCTCACTCCGCTGGTTCGCTCACTCCCCTGATTCACTCACTCTCCTGGGTTACTCACTCCCCTGATTCACTCACTCTCCTGGGTTACTCACTCCACGGGTTTACTCACTCCCGTGGTTCACTCACTCCCCTGATTCACTCACTCCCCTGGTTCACTCACTCCCCTGGTTCACTCACTCCCCTGGTTCACTCACTCCCCTGGTTCACTCACTCCCCTTGTTCACTCACTCTCCTGGTTCACTCACTCCCCTGGTTCACTCGCTCTCGTGGTTTACTCACTCCCCTGATTCACTCACTCTCCTGGGTTACTCACTCCCCTGATTCACTCACTCTCCTGGGTTACTCACTCCACGGGTTTACTCACTCCCCTGGTTCACTCACTCCCCTGGTTCACTCACTCCCCTGGTTCACTCACTCCCCTTGTTCACTCACTCCCCTGGTTCACTCACTCTCCTGGTTCACTCACACCCCTGGTTCACTCACTCCCCTGGTTCACTCACTCTCCTGGTTTACTCACTCTCCTGGTTTACTCACTCTCCTGATTCACTCACTCTCCTGGTTCACTCACTCTGCTGGTTCACTCACTCTCCTGGTTCACTCACTCTCCTGGTTTACTCGCTCCCCTGGTTTACTCGCTCTCCTGGTTGAGAGGCAGCATGGTTTTGTGAAGGGGAGGTCATGTCTCACTAACTTGATAGAGTTTTTCGAAGAGTTCACAAAGATGATTGATGCAGGTAGAGCAGTGAATGTTGTCTATATGGACTTCAGTAAGGCCTTTGACAAGGTCTCTCATGGAAGACTGACACAAAAGTTGAAGTCACACGGGATCAGGGGTGAGCTGGCAAGGTGGATACAGAACTGGCAAGGTCATAGAAGGGAGAGAGTAGCAATGGAAGGGTGCTTTTCTAATTGGAGGACTGTGACTAGTGGTGTTCCACAGGGATCTGTGCTGGAACCTTTGCTGTTCATCGTATATATAAATGATTTGGAGGAAAATGTAACTGGTCTGATTAGTAAGTTTGCATATGACACAATGGTTGGTGGAGTTGCAGATAGTTATGAGGACTGTCAGAGGATACAGAAGGAGTTAGATCGTTTGGCGGCTTGGGCGGAGAGATGACAGTTGGAGTTTAATCCAGACAAATGTGAGGTAATGCATTTTGGAAGGTCTAATGCAGGTCGGGAATATTCAGTGAATGGTAGAACCCTCAAGAGTATTGAAAGTCAAAGAGATCCAGCAGTACAGGTCCACAGGTCATTGAAAGGGGCAACACAGGTGGAGAGTTGTCAAGAAGGCATACGGCATGCCTGCGTTCATTGGCCGGGGCATTGAGTACAAGAATTAGTAAGTCATGTTGCAGCTGTATAGAACCTTAGGCCACACTTGGAGTTCAGTGTTCAATTCTGGTCGCCACACCACCAGAAGTATGTGGAGGCTTTAGAGAGGGTGCAGTAGAGATTTACCAGGATGGTGCCTGGTATGGAGGACATTTGCAATGAGGAGCGGTTGAATAAACTCGGTTTGTTCTCACTGAAACGGCGGAGGTTGAGGGGCGACCTGTTAGAGGTCTATAAATTTATGAGGGGCATAGTCAGAGGCTTTTCCTCAGGGTAGAGGGGTCCATTACTAGAGGGCATAGGTTTAAGGTGCGAGGGTCAAAGTTTAGAGTAGATGTACGAGGCAAGTGTTTTTACACAGAGCACAGTGGGTTCCTGGAACTCGCTGTCGGAGGACGTGGTGGAAGCAGGGACGATATTGACATTTAAGGGGCATCTTGACAAATACATGAATAGGATGGGAATAGAGGTATACGGACCCAGGAAGTGTTGAAGGTTGTAGTTTAGTCGGGCAGCATGGTTGGCACGGGCTTGGAGGGCCGAAGGGCCTGTTACTGTGCTGTACTTTTCTTTGTTCTCCTTTCGATTGACACACTTCTCTGGTATCACCATTCTCATGATTCACACAATCTTCTGATGAATACACTCCCTGCTTTATACATTCCCCTGTTGTACACACTGCCCTGGTTTACACACTCTCTGGTTTACAAACTCTCAGGTTTACATAATTTTTAGTGTGCACATTCTCATGGTTTTGCACACTCTCCTGGTTTACACTCACTAATTTTAAACACTCTCCTGGATGGAAACTCCCCTGGTTGTAAACATTCCTCTGATTTCCTGGTGCCCGGATTGTGGAAGTGCCTCCCCTCCACACAGAAAGTCCAGCTCTATGAGTTCATCCTTGTTTCTCTGTCACACTCTCTATTTTTCTTGTCTTTCTCTCTCATTTTCAATATGTCATCAGGAGTGTTGTGGACACAGTGATAACACGTGTAACACTGGCCCTCACTGTGAACACTGGACACAGTGATAACACGTGTAACACTGGTCCTCACTGTGAACACTGGACGCAGTGATAACACGTGTAACACTGGCCCTCACTGTGAACACTGGAGACAGTGATAACACGTGTAACACTGGCCCTCACTGTGAACACTGGACACAGCGATAACACGTGTAACACTGGCACTCACTGTGAACACTGGACACAGTGATAACACGTGTAACACTGGCCCTCACTGTGAACACAGCTGCCGTGTTGTGGGTGAGTCGGTCACTGTCCCACCTCCACACAGAAAGTTCGGCTCTGTGAGTCAACCTTTATTTTTAAAATTTGCTGTTGGGATCAGAATGGTCAGAATGTGTGTGTCACTGTGAAAATCTCCACTCTCAGAGGGGGTGGGATTATGCTTTAACTGGGTGTCCCTGCTTGTTGAGTTTGGGGTTCAGTGTTACCCGGCAGTGCAGGAGGATCACATCAAGCAGGAAAATCTCCACTGATAGAGAGATCAATTTTATTTTCACCTTCACGAAAGGTGGGCCATCAATGAATTTAGTTTTTAAAATATGACTGCCTGCTGCCGGGTATTTAGGTAAACAGAAAACTCAGAGAGTTGAACAGTAATTAAGACACGGATTGGGAACAAGTGTTGAGAAGAGGGAGAATTCTGCCCTGGGAAATGTCATTTCCAAACCTTGTGTGTGGATGTGAATATTGTGGAAGAGAGAGTGTGTGAAAGGGGCGGGCCGAACAGGAGAAACCAACTGTGTTTGTGTGTCCGCTCTGACCAGGAGATCTCCCAATTCCCTCTGGGACTAAATGGAAATATTTTTCATTCCAACAATCCCCCTGTTCCCCATCTACTTTTCCAAGTTGGATTTCAGGGCAGTTTCGATGCTGCTTTCCAGATTTCTGTGGAAAGGTTGGGAAAATGAGAGCGATCGGGTGAGAGAGCGCGAACAGTGCATCAGTAAAACGGGTTTAAATGCAAAATGGAGCCTTCAAATCGCGTGAAACCTTTTCTACAGCAAACATGAGAGTGTGAGAGACAGGAAGGAATTATCCTGGGACACTGTGGAGCTGGAATTTGAGTGGAATTGGAGAGTTTGGGACGAGAGAAAAACACAGAGAGGCAGCAGCAGCCTGGAGCTGAGAGCAGGTTGTCTCCGCCCCGTCCGCTCGCTGCCTTTAAGTTGCTCAGTGCCGCCACCAGAGGCTTCATTTCTCACCCACATTGACGGAGAGATTTTGTGCAGAGTCTCGGACATGAGCGACAGTGCAGCCGCCGAAACGGCTCCTCCAGCCGCCGCCCCAGTCAAGGCTGTCAAGAAGCAGAAGGCGGTTCCCCGGAAGAAACAAGAAGGTCCCGGGCTGGGCGAGCTGATCCTCCAGATTGTGGCGGAAAGCGGCGATCGCAAGGGGGTTTCCTTCCAGGCCATAAAGAAGGCGCTGCGGAGCAAAGGGGTCGATGTGGATAAACGGGGGGCCCAGATCAAGCAAAGTGTCAGGAGGGAATTGGCTAAAGGCACCTTGGCTCAGGTCAAGGGCACGGGCGTCTCCGGCTCCTTCAAGACCGTTAAGAAGACAAGCGGGGGGAAAGTGATGAAGACCGGAGCAGGCAAGAAACCTTCAGTGAGGAAAACAGCAGCCAAGAAATCTCCCAAGAAAACAGCAGCCAAGAAATCTCCCAAGAAAACATCAGCCACGAAAACTTCAGTGAAGAAACCAGCAGCCAAGAAATCTCCCAAGAAACCAGCAGCCAAGAAATCTCCCAAGAAACCAGCAGCCAAGAAATCTCCCAAGAAACCAGCAGCCAAGAAGGCGGCAACTCCCAAAAAGAGCGCGAAGAAAGCAGCCCCGAAGAAAAAGTCACCTGTGAAAAAGACCACGGGCAGAATAAATACGACCCAATTGAAGGCCAAGCCCAAAGTCAAATCAGCAACGGCTAAGAAACCAGCAAAGAAGTGAAAGAAGGCGAGCAAATTGTAAACCTCTGAACCCAAAGGCTCTTATCAGAGCCACCCACATCTCTCAGGAAAGAGCTGATCCCCCGACCAATGAATCGCTGTCCCGGTGCTGGGAGCAGATTTCAGATAGAAATGTCAATCCAGTCTTGCCGCTCACTCGCTGACATGCTCTGCACCGGGCCTCTCCCCCCACTCTGCACTAAAACACAGGGATGTTGCTGCCTCTTCCTAACCGGGGATGTGTCCGGGGGAACAGTCACAGTTTGTGTTAGTTTCATCATTCACAGATTCAGGGGAGAGTCTGTAAAAGAGTTAACATGGCGAAGAAATCCCACCTCATAACTTAAACACTTTATATCAGCTGGAAGGAATGTTAGTAAATCCCCAACCTATCCCCAACCCGTCTGGGAGAGGAGTTGTGGGGATGGAATAGGAGCTGGGGTTGAAATAGGAGCAGATAGTTGGGCTGGTTCTTGAAAGGAGTGAACTGAGGCGGGAATATTACTGACAAGTCTGGATTTAATAGATCTGCGTTTCTAACTAGCTGCTGTCTGATGTTGCAGTTTGTACGTGATGTTCAGCGCCCTCTTTTCACTTCTGTTTGGAATATAAAATGTGGGTTGGAGCAGGCAGGAGGCGGAGCTGGATGATCAAAGACATTTCACTGCTCTGTCTGTCACTCAGTCTGCTCCCCGCCTCTCTCTCTCAGTCAGGTCGGGGCGGGCTGTATAATAAAGGAAAGAGCAGCAGCTCGTCTCTCATTCAGCAGCGATTTGACTGAACAAGCATCATGTCTGGCAGAGGGAAAGGAGGCAAAGGACTGGGTAAAGGCGGAGCAAAGCGGCACCGCAAAGTGCTTCGTGATAACATCCAGGGCATCACCAAACCAGCAATCCGCCGCCTGGCTCGCCGTGGCGGGGTTAAGCGCATCTCGGGTTTGATCTATGAGGAGACTCGCGGGGTGCTGAAGGTTTTCCTGGAGAATGTGATCAGGGACGCCGTCACCTACACTGAACACGCCAAGCGCAAGACCGTCACCGCCATGGATGTGGTTTACGCTCTCAAACGCCAGGGCCGCACTCTCTATGGATTCGGCGGCTGAGAAAATCAATTTGACAATTTAACAAAATCCAAAGGCTCTTTTAAGAGCCGCCCAAATCCTCACACTGAGACCACTGACCTGAGAATGGCAGCAGCATAACTCATCGAGCTGCTTTAGCGACTCATAGCTTGGAAACCTCGATTTCCTGTTAAAACGGGTGGCGTTCGAGCAGGAAATCCTTTCCGATCATTGATTTCTTTTTTCACTCTTTTGAAGAGCCGGTGCAGATTCGATGGGCCGAGTGGTCTGCAGTATAAATTCTATAATTCGGCGACATAGTTGTACAGTCTGAAACACGAAACCATTCTCCGAGGTCAAACCTGTAACCGCGCACAATGAACACTGACATTGATCAGAGACACTGTTTACATAACTGATCTGTAAACACCGCCTCCTCCATCCATCTCCCCCAGAACAGTCGCTGAACGAATCAGCCAATTTTCCCTTTAATACCTATCGCTCTTTGCATTGAAAGAACCGATATCGCTGATCAGATAAAAATGAGACAGAATTCCGCCCCTCAATAGGAGCTTTATCCCAGTCTGTTGTAGAACAATCAGGGAGTGAATCTGAATTTAATCCGGGTGCTCAGGCAGTGGGTCGAATCTGAGACAAAAATGGGACCAGGAATCATTGAGAAGTTTTTCACATTTCCAACTTGAGATTGAGTTTTGATTTTTTCGGTTTTGTCAAATATCCGTTCCTGGTCCCTGTGAAATTGGCGGGCGTTTTGAAATTGATGGGGTGTCAGTTGCAGATCCACCAATCAGGGCCCTGATATTCTTCCCAATCATCGCTCTTTTCAAACTTGTCCACGGGTTCGGGCTGCATCCAATGAGGAGAAGTGGGCGGTCACTATAATGTCTTAAATAGGCAGCGAGAGAGCGGCGCCAGCATTCTCAGCGTGTGCCTTTCCCCCAGTTTCACATCATGGCCAGGACCAAGCAGACAGCGCGCAAATCGACCGGAGGCAAAGCTCCTCGCAAACAGCTGGCTACCAAAGCGGCCCGCAAGAGCGCTCCAGCCACGGGCGGAGTGAAGAAGCCCCATCGCTACAGACCCGGCACTGTGGCTCTGAGGGAGATCCGCCGCTACCAGAAATCCACCGAGCTGCTGATCCGCAAACTGCCCTTCCAGCGCCTGGTGCGAGAGATCGCTCAGGACTTCAAGACAGACCTGCGCTTCCAGAGCTCCGCCGTCATGGCCCTGCAGGAGGCCAGCGAGGCTTACCTGGTGGGGCTCTTTGAGGACACCAACCTGTGCGCCATCCACGCCAAGCGAGTCACCATCATGCCCAAAGACATCCAGCTGGCCCGCCGCATCCGCGGGGAACGCGCCTAAAACTCGGCTTCAGCACCAACAGCAACAAAGGCTCTTTTAAGAGCCACCAAGTCTGTCAGGAAAAGAGCTTCACTACCCAATACTAATTTGACGTGATTTCGAATATAAGCATCGGTTTAGGAAGCTTTATTGAAATCACATACCAGAATTAATAGCATGGAATGCATTTATGAAACGAACATCGCTTATTGTCACTAGTAGGCTTCAAATAAAGTTACTGTGAAAAGACCACATTCCGCCGCCTGTTCGGGGACGCTGGAAGGGAAGTAGCAGAACAAAATCTATAGTGTCAAAAAATAATTCGCTCTTTTTCAGATCAAGTGAGTGGCTCTGAAAAGAGCCTTTGGGTTATTAGATTAAAAAATGGTCGCTTCACTTCTTGCCGGCGCCAGCGCTGGTTTTCTTGGGCAGCAGCACGGCCTGGATATTAGGCAGCACCCCGCCCTGAGCGATGGTCACCCCTCCCAGCAGCTTGTTGAGCTCCTCGTCGTTGCGGACGGCCAGCTGCAGGTGCCTGGGGATGATGCGGGTCTTCTTGTTGTCCCGGGCCGCGTTGCCGGCCAGCTCGAGGATTTCAGCGGTCAGATACTCGAGCACAGCAGCCAGATAGACCGGGGCTCCGGCCCCCACACGCTGGGCATAGTTGCCCTTTCTCAGGTGCCTGTGAACACGGCCCACCGGGAACTGCAGTCCAGCCCGGGAGGAGCGAGACTTGGCCTTGGCCCGAGCTTTACCGCTGGTCTTTCCTCTTCCAGACATTGTCACAATCTCACAAACACTTTCACACAGAATGAGGAAACCCGCCCACATTCACTTCTCTTATAGCTTCAGGAGGAATGGCGGTGCACACATTGCTGATTGGTTATCTGAACAACATTGCGGAGTCTGCTGCAACGTGACCAATCAGATATCTGTTTGAAGCACCAATCAGGGGGATCCCGGGTACTGAGGTCGGAAAGTTTGGGCGCCAAATGTTCAGATTCCAACCGAAGATTGATTTCAAAGCTTAAAAGAGCGCGAAAAGATTTAAAAAAGAGAAAATTGAATAGGGACCGTAAAAAATGTGAATACATCGATGAATTTTGAGTGTAAGAATGTTGGATTCTCTCTCTATCCCTAGACCACAGTTTCTCTTCATCTGTCAGTTTCTGATTTCGTGCTTTCTCTGTAACTGACAACAAACCCAAAATAAATTAAAGCAAAATAATGCGTTGCTGTAAATGTGAATTAAGGAGAACGTGCTGGATAAACTCAGCATGTCCGGGGGCATCTTTGTAAACGTTTTGAATCTGCAGAACGTGGATTTAGATCCAAAACTGTCTTCAAATATTTTTACAATTTGCAGTCCAGTCGGGTTTAATCTGGCTGCTGTTTAAAACGCTCTCAGTCGCCGACAGAATGTCAAATATACGGCCAAGTGTATTTAACGTTTTTAATTTTATAATTTGTTTCCATATTGTATCCTGCTTCCTCAGTGTTAAAAGTGGAGCGAGCAATTTGGAGCTCGTGTCAGTATTGAAATGGAGTTTTCCCACACCACTGGTGTGCTCTCAATAAACTGATCGATTATGGAGTAAACCTGAACATAAATGGAAAGGGAGGTTTTTCGGAACCTGAACACAAATTGAAAGGGAGGTTTTGGAGTTCTATTGTCTCTCCAAATCTAGCGACAGGGACCGAATATGACCAAGTCAGAAACCAAAGACACACAGCGTCACCGAGCAGTCACGAAATGATGGGACTTTATTATCAAGGCACGAAGGATGTTATGTTCCAGTGAAACGCTATTTGAACGGATTTGGCTATTCTTAAACTGATACTTGAAAATATGATAGTTTGGCTGCTTTGCAGAAATTGTGGGTGGCTCTTAAAAGAGCCGTTGGGTTTTGATGAGTTTGAGAACAGTTTTACTTGGAGCTGGTGTACTTGGTCACCGCCTTTGTCCCTTCCGACACGGCGTGCTTGGCCAGTTCCCCGGGCAGCAGCAGGCGCACAGCGGTCTGGATCTCCCGGGAGCTGATGGTGCTGCGCTTGTTGTAATGGGCCAGGCGGGAAGCCTCACCCGCGATGCGCTCGAAAATATCGTTGACGAACGAGTTCATGATGCTCATGGCCTTGGAGGAGATGCCGGTGTCGGGGTGAACCTGCTTCATCACTTTGTAGATGTAGATGGAGTAACTCTCCTTCCTGGCTCGTCTCCTCTTCTTGTTGCCCTTCACTGGTACCTTCTTCTGGGTTTTCTTAGCGCCCTTCTTGGGAGCTGGAGCTTTCTTGTCCTCAGCCATGGTCAGAGCAAACTGCAGACACACAATAACTGAGAATTGCCACACAACTGTTCTTTTCTCGACTAACTCAGTGAACTATGTTAATGAAGGATGGGTGAGAGACCAAGTCACCATTGGTGAATTTAGAATGCTGAGACATCTACGAGCATCTGATTGGTTGTTTCAGGTACCCAGTTAGAGCAACTGCCCCGCCCATCCCCAAACGTCTGTGGCCAGTCAGATTCCCCTAATTGACACATTGCTCTGACTCTGGGCCTCCCTCTGCCGGCAGCAGCACATTCTCTCTGCTGGTAATAACACGTCACTCTCCAGGGACTGTCGCGGCTGCCGGCTATACCGCGCATGCGTGCCCACTCAGCCCGATCAGGCGGTGCGCAGGCGCGGTACACAGCGGGCCGGACCGCCTCCTCCTGACGTCACCGGGCTGTCCGAGGGCAGCTTCTTTGAAGCAACAGCAGGTTGAAGCGGCGCCAGAGAGCAGATCCTCCATTTTGTAGCTGGCAGCTGTGAAGAATTGAAAATGGACGGTTTTGTAATAAGGAAGAGAGGGTCAGAGACACAAACAGGCCCGGATCACACATCTAAATCTGTGGGAGAGAGTCGCTAAGGAGAGTCCACAGCAACACAAAGCAGAGCTGGGGTGAGCTCCACGGCCTCTGCTCAACAACCCATTAAGAAGAAGCTGGAAACAGGAACACAGCAGAATAAAGGTGATATTTGAAGGTATGTCTTTATAAATTGTGCCAATGCAAATCAGGATCCCCTCTGGCTGATTTGTTTGCTGATGAAACGTGGTAGCTCTCTATGTCTTACCTTCCAGACATCTTTTCAATTCTAAACACACTGAACCGCAAATTGTCAGGGAAGGAGGATGATTGCTTTTGGCGCTGTGAAGAATTTGATGCTTTCCAAAAGTCATTGAACGTTAGGAAACTGCGCGTAGAAAGCCAAACCTACTACATGTTCCCCTCACTGCAATGACATCTCGAAGAAAACGGTTAGGAAGGGAACTGTCGATAGACTGGCTGCGCTGAACAACAGTTTATATCGCTATTTTCCAGAGGAGAAGTTTCAGATTTTGAGAGAGAATTAGTTGGTGAAAACTCCCTTTGAGTTCGAGACCCCAGACTCAATTTACTGACTTATAGCTCACTCCAAATGTACAAACTGAGCTTCTGCACCTTACCTGTGACAGCACATTAAAAATAAGGCACAACTCCATGAGGTTTTCAGAGTTCCAGCGTAGCGTCTCCGAGGAGTACCCAGTACGGAGTAAAGCAAACATTCTTTTGCTATTCCACATCACAAGGATCTACATGTTCAAGGTTGGATTTTTCATCCTCAAAAGGATGAAGACAGCACACAGGAACCAGCTGAACTCTGCACCTGATACACGCACTGCCCTCTCCTCTAAACCTGATTGGAAAGAGATCATAAGGACCAAGCAAGTTCACCTACTGGATTAAAGGTAAGAGAACATAGTGGGCCACGGAGGTCAGCTGGTGTGGGTCCCAAAGGCTGGCCAGCATGGGTCCCAAGGGATAGCCGGTTGGTTAAAATGGGTCGCAGGTAAAAACGGTTTAAAAGTACTGCTCTGTAAAATTCTGCTGATTCAGTTCATCCACTTTTCCTTCATTTACCAGGACTAACTGATCTAATGTCATTGATGCAGTACATATGTTACAGATAAGAACATTTATAACTGAAGCAGAATGGAAAAGGCAGTTTCAGACATTAGGACAAGACCAGGTCTCATACTACAAGAAGAGACCTGAGCAATGAAACATTATAAGAATTATTATTGGTAAACATGCAGTTACTGAAGAAGAATTTCAAAATCCAGCTTTGTCAGTATGTCATGGTGCTCATTCCAGAGAAAGTGCTGCAAATTGCTCCGAACTGTTTGTCAACAATTCAAGTGGAGACTGGAGAAGCTTTCAACTGGAGCTGGAGCTGAGTTCATAGATTTCATCGAGTCTACAGTGGCCATTCGGCCCATCAAGTCTGCAACGGCCCTTGGAAAGAGCATATTAATAATAATAGATTGTCACAAGTAGGCTTCAATGAAGTTACTGTGAAAAGCCCCAGTCGCCACATTCCGGCGCCTGTTCGGGGAGTCCGGCATGGGAATTGAACCCACGCTGCTGGACGTGTTCTGCATTACAAGCCAGCTGCTTAGCCCACTGTGCTAAACCAGCCCTCCCCAACTACCTAAGCTCACACCTGAACCCTAGCCCCACACCTCCACCCTCCCCGGAAATCTTCCGGTCAGGCCGTGTTTTTCCTGCGGGCCGAGCAGGCGGTCTACCGTGTCCTGGAAAGGGGGCTCACAGTGGGTGGGGCACACGTGGTGGTGGACCCACTGGAGGCCACTGCTGAATGTGTCACTCCTTCAAACGTCCCGCTCTACCTCCCCACCGAGCTCCTCCTCCCCCATCTCAACTTCCTGGGGGAGGTCAGGTCCGGGGTGGCGCCGCTGACACTCGGCCTGCGGGACACTTCCCTCTGTCATGAATACTCCTTCCGGCATCAGGGTTTTGTCTGCCTGACCCGGGAGGAGGTCATGGAGGGAGGATTTGTGGCTCCCCACCAAGGGAAGGACCATAAAGTGATCTGGTCTGCGGATGGCATGCGGTGCCATGCCTGAAGTAGGCTGGGGCATATTCGCCGGAACTGCCCCACCCTAACGGCCACTGCCAACAACATCTCCAGGCCGGCCATGGCTGGCACTGCCCCCCTCTCCTCTACCACCTCTGTCTGCCCAGCAGCCGGCTCCTGACAACACCTCGGCTGTTGGCGGCGTAAAAAGGCCAAACGGAAGACGGCGCGATGGTCGGATGGGGCCCACCCACACCTTGGCCCCATCACGAGTACTGACCCCGTGCCCGTCCCAACCAACACAGAGGCCGCAGCCTCACCTCGCGATGCCGCCGCCACCTCGCAACAACATGAGGGGCCTGGAGAGACCAACACACAGGCTCCGGAGGGCGGTGGGGACCCTGTGTACAGTCCCGAGCTGGATGCTGTTCCGGCCCCACCACAGTCCCAGGGGCTCGGCGATGCGGAGGGGGGGGGCATTGCAGAGGGTGGGGGGGTTGCTGCCGAGGGCCTTCCAGCAGTAGTGGCCCCGCAGCAACATCAGCTTGCCCACCGCAAGCGCCAGCGGCCTGGGTTGGAGGTGGTGGTGGATCTTGCTACCCCCTCCCCAGGCGAGCGGGGTTGGGTATCTCCTGTGTTTATTTCCATCACCCTGATGCCCAGCCCCGTTAAAAAGAAGGCCAAAGCAGCCGCTGATGTGACCGAGCTGCCGTCGTCCCCCGAGCAGGGAGGCCTGGGGGCGGGCGGAGACGTGACCCCCCAAATGCTTGTTCTGCCCGGTGCAGTTTTACTCCCCGAATACCTTTTGTTCATCGCTGGGGGCCTGCGGCAGCCATCAGAGCCCCTATATCTTCGGGTCGTGGGCGGGCGACGGCGAGGAAGGCTCCCCGCTCACAAGGCCCAAGCAGACGATGCGAAGGAGCCCAGGATCCATCCCGGAGCTGTTCCAGGGGGTCTTTCCGAGGGCCCGGCATCGATGGCGGGGTCGGTGTCGCCACGGACTCTGAATCGAGGGGGGGGGGGGGCCTGCGAGGAACCCGCCTGAGGGTGATCCTGGGGGTGGGATCGACTCGGACCAGGGGGAGCAGCGACAGGCTGTTCTGTTCCTCGGGGGACTCCTGGTGTGGGCGGGGCTCGGCCAGCTCCGCGCTCAGGCACGGTCCGCGTACTGGCACTTTACAACCTGCTGCTGGAGGACAAGAGGTTCCTGGAATCGCTTTGCCGTTTCTGGGCCGGCTGGAGAAAGAAGCAGGGTGGCTTCCCCTCCTTGAGGCTATGGTGGGACTTGGGCAAGACTCATGTCCGCGCCTTCTGTCAGAGGGACACGAAGCGGTCGATGCCGGGGCGGAAATACATGATCGCCAAATTGGCTGAAGAAGTCTTCCATCTGGAGTCACGTCTCCCTCAGCCGGATGAGGACCCGGCCCTGGGGCTGCTGTACAGGGAGAAGACGGGCGTGCTGCGGGACCTGCAACTTGTCGGGTCCCACGGCGCGTATGTGAGGTCACGGATCCGTCTCCTGACAGACATGGACCGTGGCTCCCCCTTCTACTCGCTGGAAAGAGGATGCAGGGCCAGTCGGCCGACGACGGTCCCTCGTCTCGGATCCGGAGGGGGTCAGGACCCTAATCAGGGACTTTTATTCTGACCTCTATACTCCGGATCCGTGCAGCGAGGACGCTTGCAGAGTTCTGCGGGAGGACCTGCCGCAGGTCGGCCCGGAGGGCGTCGGGGTCTCAACCAAACCGTCAATCATCAAGACCCGCGCCCTCGACAGCTTGTCAAGGGGGAAGACCCCAGGGCTGGACGGGCTGACCGCGGAGTTCTTCAGTGCATGCTGGGACGTCCTGGGGAGCGACTACGCGGGGGTCCTGGGGAATGTATCGTGACCGGGGAGATGCCCCTTTCGTGGCGCAGGGCCGTTGTTGCCCTGCTGCCCAAGAAAGGGGATTTCCGCCGACTCAAAACAGGCGAGCGGTCTCCCTCCTCAGCACGGACTACAAAATAATTGCCACGGTCATGTCTTTGCGCCGTGGCCCTGTGCTGGACCACATGATCCACCCTGACAGTCCCACACCGTCCCGGACCGCACCATTTACTATGATCCACCCTGACAGTCCCACACCGTCACGGACCGCACCATTTACCATGATCCACCCTGACAGTCCCACACCGTCCCGGACCGCACCATTTACCATAATATCCATCTGGTCCGGGACATCCATCATTCCCAGATGACTGGGATGTTGAGCGCCTACCTGTCCCTTGACCAGGAGAGGGCGTTCGACAGGGTGGGGCACGATTATTTGCTCGGGCCTCTGCGAGCCTTCTGGTTCAGGACGCACTTTGTCGCCCGGATCCGATTACTGTACGCTGCCTCGGAGTGTCTGATTAAGGTTAACCTGTCCCTGACCGCGCCCCTTCACTTTGGGAGAGGTGTGCGTCAGGGCTGCCCCTTGCCCGGCCAACTTTATTCTCTCTGTGTGGAGCCTTTCCTGCGCCTCCTGCGGAAGAGGTTGTCGGGGCTGGTTCTGCGTGAGCTGGGCATGGCGGTGGTCGTTTTGGCTTACGCTGATGATGTGCTGCTCATGTTCATTGACCCCGGTGACCTGCGAAGGATGCGAGAGTGCCAGGCTGTGTACTCCGCCGCATCTTCAGCTGGGATCAACCGGGCTAAATGTTCCGGACTCCTGGTCGGTCCGTGGCAGATGGACCCCCTCCCAGAGGAGCTCAGGCCCTTCAGTTGGAGCCGGACCAACATCCTCTACTTGGACCAACATCCTCGACTTGAGAGTCTATCTTTGCCCAGCAAAGGAAGCCTGGCCGGCGAACTGGCAGGAGTTGGAGACCAAGGTCACCGCTCGCCTGGGTCGCTGGACAGGACTGCTCCGAGTGATGTCCTACAGGGGTCGAGTTCTCATCATAAACCAGCTGATAGCCTCCATGTTGTGGTACCGGCTGGTCACTTTGACCCCTCCCCCTGTCTTTGTAACAGGCATCCAGAGAACTCTGATTCGGTTCTTCTGGGACAATGGATTGCACTGGGTCGCTGCGGAGGTCTGGAGTCTCCCGCTTGCGGAGAGCGGTCAGGCGCTGGTGTGCCTTCGCATCCAGATCACGACTTTACGCCTTCAGGCTCTGCAGCGATACCTGGACGTTGAGCCTCCTCCACGATGGTGTGCCCGGGCGAAGTATTTCTTCCCCCAGGTGCACGGCCTGAACTACGATGTTGACCAGCAAGGTCTTCAGAATTCTTTGTTGGCGCTGCCCGTCTTGTACCAGGACCATCTCAAAGTCTGGAACAGGGTCCCCACGTGCCACAGCTCTCCGCTGTCAGGAGCAGTGGCTCTCGTAAGGGAGCCGCTGCTCAGGAATCCGCACCTCAGCCAATATCCATTCCGGTGGCTGGCGGAGCGGAGGGCTGTGGATGCCGGGGTGACCAGGATCGGGGACATGCAGGGTGGCAGAGGAGTGGACTGGATGATGCCCTACGAGCTCTCCGAGCACAGTGCTGTGTCCATCCAGCACGCGGCCTAGCCCATCCGAGGCCTCAAAATGGTCGTGCTCGGCCCCTTGGTCTCGAGACGGCGCAGTTGTGCGGTGGCATCCTGTCTGAGCGGACACCTGCTCGGACGGAATGCCACGTTGGTCCCAGGCCCCGGAACCCCTTTCAGGCGCCGGTACCCCACAACCCCAGTCGCTTCACGTCGACACCCCCCGTGCCTTTTCGTACCGCGCAGATGTGTTTCCTGTACGGCCTGCTGCTGCACACCTTCCACCTCCTTGCCCTCGCCCGCCATCCGGACACGGCTTGGCGTGCCTTGCTGCTGTCCGGCAGCGGAGGTCCCAACTGGAGTTCCCTCTACGGAGGCGTCTTCCCTATAAGACTTGGGGACCTGGGGTGGAGGGTGCTGCAGAAGGCAGTGTCGTGCAACCATCGGTTAAATAGCCACACGGCCTCCCCAGAGACCTGCCACTTTTGCGGCCTGGTGGAGTCTGTGGAGCATGTGTTTGTTGTCTCTCTTAGGCTGCACTCCTTTTTTAGTTTTTTGACGATATTGTTGTTGAGGTTTTCTTTGCACTTAAGCCCCACGCTCCTGATCGATGGACATCTGGTGTGGGAAGGTGGGGAAGCGGGGAAGGCAGAGGACCCCCTTGTGAACCTGCTCCTGTTCCTGGCCACACTTGCCATTAATAGGTCCAGGCAGCGGGCGACCGAGGGGGTCGTCCGGCCTGACTGTCTGCCCCTCCTCCGCAGCCTCGTTCGTGGCCGGGTGTCCCTGGAGTGGGAGCTTGCGGTGACCACGAGCACATTTGAGGCCTTCCGTGCTCGGTGGCCGCCGTAGGGGTTGGACTGCCCCATCAACCCTGATTTTCACACTTTAATTTAACGGGTTTTGTTACGTTTCCGTTTCCTTTCTGATTCCTTTTTGGGCTCTGCTCCAGTTGCTTTCTTTTTGGAGCACCCCCCGGTTTGCTTTTGTCCCTCAGTTAATTTTTGTTCTTTTACTTTCGTTGTCATGCCGTGCATCACTCCAGAATAGTCGGTGGATGCAGGGTTTTAATCCTGCTGCGTGGAGATAAATGCAGCAGGTCATCACTCACGAGGAAAAAAAACACAAGGGAAAAAAAACAAACCACAAAAATATTATGACAGTTGTTAAACCCGAAAAAAAAAACCACACACACTGCCCCGAACACGGGCTCTATAGGAGGTTTTGCTCTATATGTGATGACAGTGAAATGGGGAATATTCCCATTGGTTCTCAATGCGGAATTGCTGCGGGGAACTGCGCACGCCCGGCGTAACCCCGCCCCCTGCCTGTCGTCACTGAGGGTGAGAGCGCATGTGCAGCCCCTCCAGCCCAGGAACAGCGTTCTCATTGCAGCAGTACATCCATCTGGGAGTGTGAGCAAAGAGGCTCAGAGATCATTACTGACTTGGGGGGAGTTCAGGGAGAATCAGGGGCTGTTTGCAAGAGGCGCAGCGGAGCACGATCTTGTTCCGGGACTTGGAGTGAGCCGGGGGGAAGGGAGAGCTCTTTCTGGGCCTGGCTTATTTGTCTGATTCTGGGTTAGGATTTGGAGAGTATTTTCTTTATTTTACTGATTATCAATTGAAAGAATAGATTGATCTATCATTGGCCTCATCTGGCCCTGATTTACAAGAGATATGTTATCTTCCGCCCAGTTCAACTGATGAAGAGATGAGTTCCAAGATGATGATTCCGCAGCAACGTGAATGTACACGTCTCCTTCTAACTGACAGTAAGTACAATATTAATCCAACATTGCAGAGACACAAACACAACATCAACTCCACCGTCACAGAGAACAGAAGCAGTCAGACTCACATTGACCTCAAGTCCCAGATAAACATGTCCAATCCAACAGTGATACACGAGAGGGCAGGTGGGATAATTTTCCACAATTCGCCCCCCCGCCATATCATGGAACGTTGGATCAACTTGTTGTGATAATAGCTTTTCGTAAAGTAATCAGTGTAGAATTAATTAGGTACAGATTCAGCAATGTGTAAGTATCCATTTGCATTTTTTTGTAACTTTGTTGGATTAAAATGTATCAGAAGCACTTTAATCTCACAAGTTGTGAACCTTTGGTGCAAGTAAAAAGTCAGATCGTACAGCTGATATAAAAATACAGAATTATTCGTAAGTTTCTACTGAGACAAGTCAGAAAACAAAATATTGGGGGAATGTCCAATTCACATAACAAGCATGTCTTTCGGGACTTGTGGGAGGAAACCGTAGCATCCGGAGGAAACCCACACAGACACAGGGAAAACGTGCAGACTCTGCACAGGCAGCGACCCAAGCGGGAATCAAACCTTGGAACCTGGCACTGTGAAGCAATCCCCTGATTTACACAATCCCCTGGTTTACACCACGCTAGTTTCACACACTCCTCTGGTTTACATGCTGTCCTGGTTTCACACTCATCTGGTTTGAGCACTCAACTGCTGTACACTCTCCTCATTTTACACACACTCTTGTTGTGCATCCTCCCCTGGTTCCATACACTCCCTGGTTTATACACTCCATTGGGATACACACTCCCCGGCTTTACGCACTCCCCGGCTTTACGCACCCCCCCTGCTTTACGCACCCCCCCCTGCTTTACGCACCCCCCTGCTTTACGCACCCCCCTGCTTGACGCACCCCCCCTGCTTGACGCACCCCCCTGCTTGACGCACCCCCCTGCTTGACGAACCACCCTGCTTGACGCACCCCCCTGCTTGACGCACCCCCCTGCTTGAAGCACCCCCCTGCTTGAAGCACCCCCCTGCTTGACGCACCCCCCTGCTTGACGCACCCCCCTGCTTGACGCACCCCCCTGCTTGACGCACCCCCCTGCTTGACGCACCCCCCTGCTTGACGCACCCCCCTGCTTGACGCACCCCCCTGCTTGACGCACCCCCCTGCTTGACGCACCCCCCTGCTTGACGCACCCCCCTGCTTGACGCACCCCCCTGCTTGACGCACCCCCCTGCTTGACGCACCCCCCTGCTTGACGCACCCCCCTGCTTGACGCACCCCTCTGCTTGACGCACCCCCCTGCTTGACGCACCCCCCTGCTTGACGCACCCCCCTGCTTGACGCACCCCCTGCTTGACGCCCCCCACTGCTTGACACCCCCCCTGCTTGACACCCCCCCCCCGCTTGACACCCCCCCCCCGCTTGACACCCCCCCCCTGCTTGACACCCCCCCTGCTTGATACACCCCCCTGCTTGATACACCCCCCTGCTTGATACAAACAAACAAAGAAATGTACAGCACAGGAACAGGCCCTTCGGCCCTCCAAGCCCGTGCCAACCATGCTGCCCGACTAAACTAGAAACTTCTACACTTCCTGGGTCCGTATCCCTCTATTCCCATCCTATTCATGTATTTGTCAAGATGCCCCTTAAATGTCACTCTCGTCCCTGCTTCCACCACCTCCTCCGGTAGCGAGTTCCAGGCACCCACTACCCTCTGCGTAAAAAACTTGCCTCGTACATCTACTCTTAACCTTGCCCCTCTCACCTTATACCTATGCCCCCTAGTAATTGACCCCTCTAACCTGGGGAAAAGCCTCTGACTATCCACTCTGTCTATGCCCCTCATAATTTTGTATACCTCTATCAGGTCTCCCCTCAACCTCCTTTGTTCCAGTGAGAACAAACCGAGTTTATTCAACCGCTCCTCATAGCTAATGCCCTCCATACCAGGCAACATTCTGGTAAATCTCTTCTGCACCCTCTCTAAAGCCTCCACATCCTTCTGGTAGTGTGGCAACCAGAATTGAACACTATACTCTAAGTGTGGCCTAACTAAGGTTCTATACAGCTGCAACATAACTTGCCAATTCTTATACTCAATGCCCCGGCCAATGAAGGCAAGCATGCCGTATGCCTTCTTGACTACCTTCTCCACCTGTGTTGCCCCTTTCAATGACCTGTGGACCTGTACTCCTAGATCTCTTTGACTTTCAATACTCTTGAGGGTTCTACAATTCACTGTATATTCCCTACTGCATTAGACCTTCCAAAATGCATTACCTCACATTTGTCTGGATTAAACTCCATCTGCCATCTCTCCGCCCAAGTCTCCAAACAATCTAAATCCTGCTGTATCCTCCGACAGTCCTCATCGCTATCTGCAATTCCACCAACCTTTGTGTTGTCTGCAAACTTACTAATCAGACCAGTTACATTTTCCTCCAAATCATTTATATATACTACAAAGAGCAAAGGTCCCAGCACTGATCCCTGTGGAACACCACTGGTCACAGCCCTCCAATTAGAAATGCATCCTTCCATTGCTACTCTCTGCCTTCTATGGCCGAGCCAGTTCTGTATCCACCTTGCCAGCTCACCCCTGATCCCGTGTGACTTCACCTTTTGTACTAGTCTACCATGAGGGACCTTGTCAAAGGCCTTACTGAAGTCCATATAGACAACATCCACTACCCTACCTGCATCAATCATCTTAGTGACCTCCTCGAAAAACTCTATCAAGTTAGTGAGACACGACCTTCCCTTCACAAAACCGTGCTGCCTCTCACTAATACGTCCATTTGCTTCCAAATGGGAGTAGATCCTGTCTCGAGGAATTCTCTCCAGTAATTTCCCTACCACTGAAGTAAGTCTCACCGGCCTGTAGTTCCCGGGATTATCCTTGCTACCCTTCTTGAACAGAGGAACAACATTGGCTATTCTCCAGTCCTCCGGGACATCCCCTGAAGACAGCGAGGATCCAAAGATTTCTGTCAAGGCCTCAGCAATTTCCTCTCCAGCCTCCTTCAGTATTCTGGGGTAGATCCCATCAGGCCCTGGGGACTTATCTACCTTAATATTTTTTAAGACACCCAACACCTCGTCTTTTTGGATCTCAATGTGACCCAGGCTATCTACACACCCTTCTCCAGATTCAACATCTACCAATTTCTTCTCTTTGGTGAATACTGGTGCAAAGTATTCATTTAGTACTCGCCCATTTCCTCTGGCTCCACACATAGATTCCCTTGCCTATCCTTCAGTGGGCCAACCCTTTCCCTGGCTACCCACTTGCTTTTTATGTACGTGTAAAAAGCCTTGGGATTTTCCTTAACCCTATTTGCCAATGAATTTTCGTGACCCCTTCTAGCCCTCCTGACTCCTTGCTTAAGTTCCTTCCTACTTTCCTTATATTCCACGCAGGCTTCGTCTGTTCCCAGCCTTTTAGCCCTGACAAATGCCTCCTTTTTCTTTTTGACGAGGCCTACAATATCTCTCATCATCCAAGGTTCCCGAAAATTGCCGTATTTATCCTTCTTCCTCACAGGAACATGCCGGTCCTGAATTCCTTTCAACTGCCACTTGAAAGCCTCCCACATGTCAGATGTTGATTTGCCCTCAAACATCCGCCCCCAATCTATGTTCTTCATAGAACATAGAACATAGAACATAGAAAATACAGCACAGAACAGGCCCTTCGGCCCACGATGTTGTGCCGAACCTTTGTCCTAGATTAATCATAGATTATTATTGAATTTACAGTGCAGAAGGAGGCCATTCGGCCCTTTGAGTCTGCACCGGCTCCTGGAAAGAGCACCCTACCCAAACCCAACACCTCCACCCAACACCAAGGGCAATTTTGGACATTAAGGGCAATTTATCATTGGCCAATTCACCTAACCTGCACATCTTTGGACTGTGGGAGGAAACCGGAGCACCCGGAGGAAACCCACGCAAACACGGGGAGGACGTGCAGACTCCGCACAGACAGTGACCCAAGCCGGAATTGAACCTGGGACCCTGGAGCTGTGAAGCATTGTGCTATCCACAATGCTACCGTGCTGCCCTTAAGAACAAATAAATCTACACTATATCATTTTACCGTAATCCATGTACCTATCCAATAGCTGCTTGAAGGTCCCTAATGTTTCCGACTCAACTACAACTCCACCAATCTTTGTATCGTCTGCAAATTTACTGACCCACCCTTCAACTCCCTCATCCAAGTCATTAATGAAAATCCCAAACAGCAGAGGACCCAGAACTGATCCCTGCGGTACGCCACTGGTAACTGGGATCCAGGCTGAATATTTACCATCCACCACCACTCTCTGACTTCTATCGGTTAGCCAGATCGTTATCCAACTGGCCAAATTTCCCACTATCCCATGCCTCCTTACTTTCTGCATAAGCCTACCATGGGGAACCTTATCAAATGCCTTACTAAAATCCATGTACACTACATCCACTGCTTTACCTTCATCCACATGCTTGGTCACCTCCTCAAAGAATTCAATAAGACTTGTAAGGCAAGACCTACCCCTCACAAATCCGTGCTGACTATCCCTAATCAAGCATTGTCTTTCCAGATGCTCAGAAATTCTATCCTTCAGTACCCTTTCCATTACTTTGCCTACCACCGAAGTAAGACTAACTGGCCTGTAATTCCCAGGGTTATCCCTAGTCCCTTTTTTGAACAGGTGCACGACATTCGCCACTCTCCAATCCCCTGGTACCACCCCTGTTGACAGTGAGGACGAAAAAATCATTGCCAACGGCTCTGCAATTTCATCTCTTGCTTCCCATAGAATCCTTGGATATATCCCGTCAGGCCCGGGGGACTTGTCTATCCTCAAGTTTTTCAAAATGCCCAACACATCTTCCTTCCTAACAAGTATTTCCTTGAGCTTACCAGTCTGTTTCATACTGTCCCCTCCAACAATCTGGCCCCTCTCATTTGTAAATTCAGAAGAAAAGTACTCGTTCAAGACCTCTCCTATCTCTTCAGACTCAATACACAATCTCCCTTTACTGTCCTTATCGGACCTACCCTCGCTCTAGTCATTCTCATATTTCTCACATGTGTAAAAGGCCTTGGGGTTTTCCTTGATCCTACATGCCAAAGATTGTTCATGCCCTCTCTTAGCTCTCCTAATCCCTTTCTTCAGTTCCCTGCTGGCTATCTTGTATCCCTCCAACGCCCTCCCCTTGTTTCCTCAGCCTTACATAAGTCTCCTTTTTCCTCTTAACAAGACATTCAACCTCTCTTGTCAACCATGGTTCCCTCACTCGACCATCTCTTCCCTGCCTGACAGGGACATACATATCAAGGACAAGTAGCACCTGTTCCTTGAACAAGTTCCACATTTCACTTGTGTCCTTCCCTGACAGCCTATGTTCCCAACTTATGCACATCAATTCTTGTCTGACAACATTGTATTTACCCTTTCCCCCAATTGTAAACCTTGCCCTGTTGCACGTACCTATCCCTCTCCATTACTAAAGTGAAAGTCACAGAATTGTGGTCACTATCTCCAAAATGCTCCCCCACTAACAAATCTATCACTTGCCCTGGTTCATTACCCAGTACTAAATCCAATATTGCCCCTCCTCTGGTCGGACAATCTACATACTGTGTTAGAAAAGCTTCCTGGACACACTGCACAAACACCACCCCATCCAAACTATTTGATCTAAAGAGTTTCCACTCAATATTTGGGACGTTAAAGTCGCCCATGACCACTACCCTATGACTTCTGCACCTTTCCAAAATCTGTTTCCCAATCTGTTCCTCCACATCTCTGCTACTATTGGGGGGCCTATAGAAAACTCCTAACAAGGTGACTGCTCCTTTCCTATTTCTGACTTCAACCCATACTACCTCAATAGGGTGATACTCCTCGAACTGCCTTTCTGCAGCTGTTATACTATCTCTAATTATAATGCCACCACCCCCCCCACACCTCTTTTACCACCCTCCCTAATCTTATTGAAACATCTATAACCAGGGACCTCCAACAACCATTACTGCCCCTCTTCTATCCATGTATCCGTGATGGCCACCACATCGTAGTCCCAAGTACCAATCCATGCCTTAAGTTCACCCACCTTATTCCTGATGCTTCTTGCGTGGAAGTATACACACTTCAACCCATCTCCGTGCCTGCAAGTACTCTCCTTTGTCAGTGTTCCCTTCCCCACTGCCTCATTACACGCTTTGGCGTCCTGAATATCGGCTACCTTAGTTGCTGGACTACAAATCCGGTTCCCATTCCCCTGCCAAATTAGTTTAAACCCTCCCGAAGAGTACTAGAAAACCTCCCTCCCAGGATATTGGTGCCCCTCTGGTTCAGATGCAACCCGTCCTGCTTGTACAGGTCCCACCTTCCCCAGAATGCGCTCCAATTATCCAAATACCTGAAGCCCTCCCTCCTACACCATTCCTGCAGCCACGTGTTCAACTGCACTCTCTCCCTATTCCTAGCCTCGCTATCACGTGGCACCGGCAACAAACCAGAGATGACAACTCTGTCTGTCCTGGCTTTTAACTTCCAGCCTAACTCCCTAAACTTGTTTATTACCTCCACACCCCTTTTCCTACCTATGTCGTTGGTACCAATGTGCACCACGACTTCTGGCTGCTCACCCTTCCCCTTAAGGATCCTGAAGACACGATCCGAGACATCCCTGGCCCTGGCACCCGGGAGGCAACATACCTTCCGGGAGTCTCGCTCGCGGCCACAGAATCTCCTATCTATTCCCCTAACCATTGAATCTCCTACAACTATTGCTTTTCTATTCTCCCCCCCTTCCCTTCTGAGCCCCAGAGCCAGACTCAGTGCCAGAGACCTGGCCGTTAGGGCCTTTCCCCAGTAGGTCATCCCCCCCAACAGCATCCAAAACGGTATACTTGTTTTGAAGGGGAACGGCCACGAGGGATCCCTGCACTGTCTGCCTGTTTGTTTTTTTCCCCCTGACTGTAACCCAGCTATTCTTGTCCTGTACCTTGGGTGTGGTTACCTCCTTGTAACTCTTCTCAATCGCCCCCCCCTGCCTCCCGGATGATCCGAAGTTCATCCAGCTTCAGCTCCAGTTCCCTAACACGGTCTTTGAGGAGCTGAAGTTGGGTGCACTTCCCGCAGGTATAGTCAGCGGGTACACCGGTGGTATCCCTCACCACCCACATCCTACAGGAGGAGCATGCAACTGGCCTAGCCTCCATCCCTTCTTACCTGACAGAATATAGCTGCCCTGTGGACTAACTAGATCTCTGCCCTCCGACTCTGCTCCCAGTCAGCTACACTTTCTGTAAACTCCTGGCTCTCTTCGCAATCTTTGCGGAAATGTCGGAAACAAAATGAAAGGAGCACGTTACTCCCTCCTCACCTAACTCCCTCGGTCACCAAACTCTTACTATAGCACTCAAAAAGAACCAAATTCAGCACTCCCTCGGTCACCAAACTCTTACTATAGCACTCAAAAAGCACCAAATTCAGCACTCCCTCGGTCACCAAATTCTTACTATAGCACTCAAAAAGCACCAAATTCAGCACTCAGTGCAAACCTCAGCACTCAGTGCAAACAGTTCCCGCCTAATATTGTTATAATTAGCCTTCCCCCAATTTAGCACATTCATCCTAGGACCACTCTTATCCTTGTCCACCAGTACTTTAAAACTTACTGAATTGTGGTCACTGTTACCGAAATGCTCCCCTACTGAAACATCTACCACCTGGCCGGGCTCATTCCCCAATACCAGGTCCAGTACCGCCCCTTCCCTAGTTGGACTGTCTACATATTGTTTTAAGAAGCCCTCCTGGATGCTCCTTACAAACTCGGCCCCGTCTCAGCCCCTGGCACTAAGTGAGTCCCAGTCAATATTGGGGAAGTTGAAGTCTCCCATCACCACAACCCTGTTGTTTTTACTCTTTTCCAAAATCTGTCTACCTATCTGCTCCTCTATCTCCCGCTGGCTGTTGGGAGGCCTGTAGTAAACCCCCAACATTGTGACTGCACCCTTCTTATTCCTGAGCTCTACCCATATAGCCTCACTGCCCTCTGAGGTGTCCTCCTGCAGTACAGCTGTGATATTCTCCCGAACCAGTAGCGCAACTCCGCCTCCCCTTTTACATTCCCCTCTATCCTGCCTGAAACATCTAAATCCTGGAACGTTTAGCTGCCAATCTTGCCCTTCCCTCAACCAGGTCTCTGTAATGGCAACAACATCATAGTTCCAAGTACTAATCCAAGCTCTAAGTTCATCTGCCTTACCCGTAATACTTCTTGCATTAAAACATATGCACTTCAGGCCACCAGACCCGCTGTGTTCAGGAAATTCTCCCTGTCTGCTCTGCCTCAGAGCCACACTGTCCTTATTCCCCAGTTCTCCCTCAATGCTCTCACCTTCTGACCTATTGCTCCCGTGCCCACCCCCCTGCCATACTAGTTTAAACCCTCCCGTGTGACACTAGCAAACCTCGCGGCCAGGATATTTATGCCTCTCCGGTTTAGATGCAGCCCGTCCTTCTTATACAGGTCACACCTGCCCCGGAAGAGCTCCCAGTGGTCGAGATAACGGAAACCCTCCCTCCTACACCAGCTGTTTAGCCACGTGTTTAGCTGCTCTATCTTCCTATTTCTAGCCTCACTGGCACGTGGCACAGGGAGTAATCCCGAGATTACAACCCTCGAGGTCCTGTCTTTTAACTTTCTGCCTAGCTCCCTGAACTCCTGCTGCAGGACCTCATACCCCTTCCTGCATATATCGTTAGTACCAATATGTACAACGACCTCTGCCTGTTTGCCCTCCCCCTTCAGGATGCCCTCTACCCATTCGGAGACATCCTGGACCCTGGCACCAGGGAGGCAACATACCATCCTGGAGTCTCTTTCACGTCCACAGAAGCGCCTATCTGTGCCCCTGACTATAGTGTCCCCTATTACTATTACTCTTCTGCGCTTTGACCCTCCCTTCTGAACATCAGAGCCAGCTGTGGTGCCACTGCTCTGGCTGCTGCTGTTTTCCCCTGAGAGGCTATCCCCCCCCCGACAGTATCCAAAGGGGTATACCTGTTCGAGAGGGGGACAACCACAGGGGATTCCTGCACTGACTGCCTGCCCTTTCTGGTGGTCACCCATTTCTCTGCCTGCACCTTGGGTGTGACCACATTTACATAACTGCGATCTATGACGCTTTCCGCCACCTGCATGCTCCTAAGTGCATCCAATTGCTGCTCCAACCGAACCATGCGGTCTGTGAGGAGCTCCAGTTGGGTGCACTTTCTGCAGATGAAGCCATCCGGGACGCTGGAAGCCTCCCGGACCTGCCACATCTCACAGTCAGAGCACTGCACCCCTCTAACTGACATTGCGTCAATTAATTAAAATTAAATTTTAGATTTTTATTTCTTTTTTAATATATTTTTTAAAATTTCAAAGTTACTGTTTCCTAGCACTAGATTTCTAATAGAAATGCGAAAGCTAAATATAGTACTCTCCGATCTCTGGCTTAGATATCCCTCTAAATTGTACTTAAGTAATTATGTTTAATTAGTTACCAATGCCTAATTTTTTAAATTTAGTGTAGATTCCCAACCAGCCACTCAGGCCACAGCTTTTCTGTGATGTCACTGCAGTTTCCCCCCGACACACACAATTTGAAAAAGGTATAAAAGTAAAAATCACTTACCTTCTGAGTGTCTTAGACGTTCTCAGGTTCTCTCCCTGACAGAGACTGCTCCTCCTCCGACGAACACTCCCCTGTTTTATACATCCCCCTGCATTATGCACTCCCCTGCTTTATGCACTCCACTGCCTTATACACTCCCCTGCTTTACACAGTTCCCTGCTTTACAAACTTCCCTGCTTTATACTCTGCCCTGCTTTGTACATCCCCCTGCTTTCTGCACTCCCCTGCTTTACACACTCCCCTGCTTTACACACTCCCCTGCTTTACACACTTCCCTGCTTTATACTCTGCCCAGCTTTGTACATCCCCCTGCTTTCTGCACTCCCCTGCTTTATACACCCCACTGCTTTATACACTCCACTGCTTTATACACCACCCTGCTTTATACACTCCACTGCTTTATACCCCCCCTGCTTTATACTCTGCCCTGCTTTGTACATCCCCCTGCTTTCTGCACTCCCCTGCTTTATACACCCCACTGCTTTATACACTCCACTGCTTTATACACCCCACTGCTTTATACACTCCACTGCTTTATACACTCCACTGCTTTATACACCCCACTGCTTTATACACTCCACTGCTTTATACACCCCACTGCTTTATACACTCCACTGCTTTATACCCCCCCTGCTTTATACTCTGCCCTGCTTTGTACATCCCCCTGCTTTCTGCACTCCCCTGCTTTATACACCCCACTGCTTTATACACTCCACTGCTTTATACATCCCCCTGCTTTATACACTCCCCTGCTTTATACACTCCCCTGCGTTATACATCCCCCAGCTTTATACATCCGCCTGCTTTATACATCCGCCTGCTTTATACATCCGCCTGCTTCATACATCCGCCTGCTTCATACATCCGCCTGCTTCATACATCCCCCTGCTTCATACACCCCCCTGCTTTATACACCCCCCTGCTTTATACACCCCCCTGCTTTATACATCCCCCTGCTTTATGCATCCCCCCGCATTCTGCACTCCCCTGCTTTATGCACTCCCCTGCTCTACACACTCCCCTGCTTTATACCCCCCCTGCTTTATACATCCGCCTGCTTTATACATCCGCCTGCTTCATACATCCGCCTGCTTCATACATCCGCCTGCTTCATACATCCGCCTGCTTCATACATCCCCCTGCTTCATACACCCCCCTGCTTGATACACCCCCCTGCTTGATACACCCCCCTGCTTGATACAACCCCTGCTTGATACAACCCCTGCTTGATACACCCCCCTGCTTGATACACTCCACTGCTTGATACACCCCACTGCTTGATACACTCCCCTGCTTGATACACCCCCCTGCTTGATGCACTCCCCTGCTTGATGCACTCCCCTGCTTGATGCACTCCCCTGCTTGATGCACTCCCCTGCTTGATACACCCCCCTGCTTGATACACCCCCCTGCTTGATGCACTCCCCTGCTTGATACACCCCCATGTTTTATGCATCCCCCTGCTTCATGCATCCCCCTGTTTTATGCACTTCCCTGCTTTATACGCCCCCCTGCTTTATGCGCCCCCCTGCTTTATACACTCCCCTGCTTTATACACCCCCCTGCTTTATACACTCCCCTGCTTTGTACATCCCCTGCTTTATACACTCCCCTGCTTGATACACTCCCCTGCTTTATGCACTCTCCTGCTTTATACTCTCCCCTGCTTTATACACCCCCCCTGCTTGAAACACTCCTCTGCTTTGTACACTCCCCTGCTTAATCCACCCCCCTGCTTAATCCACCCCCCTGCTTAATCCACCCCCCTGCTTAATCCACCCCCCTGCTTTATACACCCCCCTGCTTTATACATCCCCCCTACTTTATACATCCCCCTACAATATGCTTTATCTATCCCCCTGCTTTATACACCCCCATGCTTTATACACCTCCCTGATTCATACACTCCCCTGCTTCGTACACCCCCCTGCTTCGTACACCCCCCTGCTTCGTAAACCCCCCTGCTTCGTAAACCCCCCTGCTTCGTACACCCCCCTGCTTCGTACACCCCCCTGCTTCGTACACCCCCCTGCTTCGTACACCCCCCTGCTTCGTACACCCCCCTGCTTCGTACACCCCCCTGCTTCGTACACCCCCCCTGCTTCGTACACCCCCCTGCTTCGTACACCCCCCTGCTTCGTACACCCCCCTGCTTCGTACACCCCCCTGCTTCGTACACCCCCCTGCTTCGTACACCCCCCTGCTTCGTACACCCCCCTGCTTCGTACACCCCCCTGCTTCGTACACCCCCCCTGCTTCGTACACCCCCCTGCTTCGTACACCCCCCCTGCTTCGTACACCCCCCCTGCTTCGTACACACCCCTGCTTCGTACACCCCCCTGCTTCGTACACCCCCTGCTTCGTACACCCCCCTGCTTCGTACACCCCCCTGCTTCGTACACCCCCCTGCTTCGTACACCCCCCTGCTTCGTACACCCCCCTGCTTCGTACACCCCCCTGCTTCGTACACCCCCCTGCTTCGTACACCCCCTGCTTCGTACACCCCCCTGCTTCGTACACCGCCCTGCTTCGTACACTCCTCTGCTTAATATACCCCCCTGCCTAATACACTCCCCTGCTTTATGCACCCCCCCGGCTTTATGCACCCCCCTGCTTTATACATCCCCTGCTTTATACACCCCCCTGCTTTGTACATTCCCCTGCTTTATACA